>NC_142205.1:55206666-55515000 GCF_049639895.1 Pseudopodoces humilis
ACCAGTTCTAGATCTGCTGTTGAGTGGTGAGAATAACTGCAATTTTTCTTATATAGCAAAGCCATGGGAAGATAACTGAAAATGTGTTCTTTATTATTCATAGGTATGATGGGAGCGGGAACCTGAAAAGCCTGAAAATTACAGAATACTCAAATAATTATCTTATGACTAAACACTTCCTCTCTCTGGTCTCTCCATAAAGTTTAATCCTATGTGTGGTCTAATCCATGTGGAAGAATGAATTAGCATATCCAAGTAGCATTTTCTTTGTTGTTTACATGTTGGAGGATCTTCTCAGGAATTAAGCGGGATTGTTTCAGCTCAAGTGAGATATGAAGACTACTTAACTCTACTTAGAACATAACCACAGAGGTATTAACTAGGCCTGATCCTCCTCTCCTGAAATTGGTGGCTGCTCTTAAAGACAACAGTAATATGCCCTTTATTTGCACCAAAATTCTGTGGTAGATAACAATATAATTTCTCACTTGAAGTAATTTTTCAGGCCTGCACCTGACAGATGCAGAAAGTCTACAATACCCTTGCTGCTTCAGTCCCTATTTTTGGATTTTACAGTTCACAGAGAGCCCAAGGAAATTACTGAATTCATCCCCACTGATTCAGCTAATATGGAAACTGCTGGAACGCTGGAATAGACAATGCTCAGGCAGTGTGGACTGGTTTTAGCAATGCCACACAGCCCTCTTGAGCATTCCAGCTTCCTTTCTGGTTCATTTAACCAAGTGAAAGCAGCTGAACTGATCAGCCCAGGCCTCCCAGGGAGGCTGGAACTTGCAGAAGAAAGTTGTGTAGTTCTACAGCATGAAAAAAACCATTGGCTGCTAACAAAGCAGGGGGATATTGCCAGCAATTCAGAGTGTCTGTTAGTCTGTGAGCAGTCTGTTTGTGTGTATTTGGCATTCAGGTGAAACTTCAGGCGACTTTCACATGCTCAGCAATACCCTGACTTCTGCACATTCAGGTAAAGTCATAAAGGAATAAAGGAAGAGGCAATGGCAGGCAACTTCTGGTACTGAAGCTAAACTTCTGGGATTGCTCAAAAAACCTGCACAATGGAGTTAAATAAGTGAGGTGATGATGGTTTACCCAAGATATAAAATAGTAGCAGCTACTACTTACAATGCCATCTGGTCTCAAAGTCTACCCATATACTTTACATACAATACAGATTATCACTCCAAACTCTGCTGAAAATGCAGCTATTGCTAGAGGCCTGATATTTTACCATATTTTTCCAAATAACCTATGACAATGAGCAGCTCCTACTAATTTTCCTTATCCTTCCTGATTATACAGATAATCCAGAGCCAAAGATTTGAGTTGCTATTTTCACTCCACTTTTTTATTGTCCATATCTTATCTTTATTTCAGATTGGAATTTGGAATCCAAGTGCATAACAGGAACATACTGCTGTATTTGGACATGTTGTCTAGCTAGGACAATGCCTTACCTGGGTCTTGAATTTGATCCAGGAAATGTAATGGAATGGACTAGACTAGACTAGAATAGACTAGAATAGACTAGACTAGACTAGACTAGACTAGACTAGACTAGAATAGAATAGAATAGAATAGAATAGAATAGAATAGAATAGAATAGAATAGTTGCAAGGGACCTACAATAACATTCTAGTCCAACTGCCTGACAACTAATGTAATCCACTTCAGAGGTTATTTAAAGAAACCCTGCCTATATTCTCAGAGAACACACTTCATTGCTGTACTGAGGGAATATTTTATGCCTTAAAAGATTTTCCTGCACCTTCCCAGACTGTGAGTAGTATCAAAGGCTCTAACTCAGGTTCCTTTGAAAGTTCTAGCTTCTCTTTGAATCTGGAACTCGGTGTGACCCTGTACCAGAGACTTGCCTGTATCACTGTACAGTGAGATGTTTCTGCTCCACAACTGGATTTTAGATAAGTTTCTGTGAGCTCCAGGGACATGAGTGGAGCTGGGCTGGGAAGTCAAAGCTGGGTTAGTGGGACCCACAGATAGACTCGAGGCCAAAGCAGAAGCAATCACAATTTGAGAACTAATTCCAGGAAAAAGCTTGTGGTCTCACTCCAAGCCCTCTCAGGAATGGCAACACATAACCCACTGCCCACACCTTTCTGCACTGCCTGTTCCTGTCTGGACATTGCCCAAGGGCTGAATTTTTGAAATGGTGGTCAAAACTCCACGTGCTCCCTATCAGATCTTCTCTTCCTTTGGAAGAGCTGAAGCAATCACCTCCCCAATTTGGTCCCATAATATAAACTCTTATGGGAATATAGGAGAGATGTCCCTGCTGGCAGAAATGTCACCATCTCAGCCTCAGGATCCTCTGTCCCTCCAGCTTTCCTTGCCTCAAGGGCCCTGGGTTTATTAGGCTTAGCTCTGAATCTTGATCCCCACTTTGCTGGCATTGACAATCTACCCTCACTTTCCTTTGTAAAGGTCAGAGTTCCCTGTCGCTGGTCTCAGTCAAGAGACAGCGTGGGCAAGTCCCCCTGCTTCTCTGCATCTGAACATGACTCATGCTGCCTTTCAGAAGAGCAGATCTCTGTGAGCTTGTTCCTGCTTAAGGCAGTGAGGGGAGCACCTGCAAATGCAGCTGCTTCAGCTGGAGGTGACAAGCAATAACAAGGCCTTTGGGGAGATATGTTCTGAGCAGGGAAGGCCAAAATAAATGAGACATAGAAAGGGGATTTTTTGTCCTGCACCTCAAAACCTACTGCTGCATGTATGCCACGGATCTTGCCTCCGTGTGTGCATTGGTACAGAGCTGGGTGCTGGTATAGAGCAGCAGGGTGCATAAAAACTCATCTCTCCAAGGCTTTTAAATCCTTCCAGGCTGCCTGCATGATTTGGGGCCATATGCATATCAGCAGCCTGGGTATACAGTCCCGGCACTGAGTTCCTAGCTGAGTCCTTGCAGAGGCATTTGACATATTTGTTGCTGCAAAATGCTCAGCCCGTTTCCTGCAGAAATACACTCCTGCCGCAGTTAAATACAGTGGCAGTGATAATGGTGAGATATGACTGAAGGTTCTGCAGGAAAAGCCAGGTGGTTTTTGTCCTGCTGAAAAATACGTGCGTGATGGAGACACCTTCATCACTCACAACAAGCGCTAATTTTAGTGTATAGGAAGCAGATTTGGCTCCACCTGCTGGCTTCAGACCAGTTGCAGGCCAAGATGATGTTTTCCAGGGAAAATTCTGAAACACGCAATTTACATTTAAATAAAAACGAGAACAAATAAAAATTCAGTTCTTTGGGGTAAGATAGCAGGCTATCTGGACGCAAAATTTAAATAAAAACAAATAAATGAAAAGAAAGGAAAGAAAGATAGATATTTTTTCCCCATAATATTGAGGGAAATTCTTCCAGAGGTATTATTGACTTCAGGGAATATTGGAAGGAATGCAAGAGGAATTTTCTCTGAGCAAGTGCCTGTTTTGAATGGTCTGTTTATCTGTAGTCAAACTCCCTGTTAAAGATTTAGTGACATTCTAGCTTTTGGGTGCATAAGCTAAAGATACCCATTCTCAATTATGTTGTAAAGTCAACTGCTCTCTAAAAGCTTATTACAATTTCTAGGGCTTGTGAAAATGATGATTATGGTGATTGCTACCCAAATGCCTTTCAATTTACTAATAAAAAAGTGTGATGAGTTTCTTATGCTGTAGCCATCTGCTCAATACTGAGATGTTCAACACTGACAGATGAGAGTTCTACTTCTGTTTGGTTTGGATTTTTTTTATAATAACTTTCAAGATCTGTGTAAATTTTAATTATGTATTTTCCATCATTTTTTTTTATTCCTTGCTTCTGTGGGATAAAGGAAGATATGCAAAGAAGACACATCTTACATATAAAGAAGACTGTAGATTCAGATCCTTTGTCTGTCACAGATTTCTTGTGGTATTTTATTGTGGAATTGAGGACTCTCATATTTTCTGCTGCTAGGGACCCATGTCTGCTTTAGAATACATTTTCTGGGAAGCATTTCCTATTATTTTGTATGTCCGCACCTGTTTTTAGGAGAGATTTTGTTGTTAGTGAATGCTGCAAGAAGCAGGGCGGGATTGACAGCAGCAACAGCACACTCTTATACTTCACATAATGATGAACTTTGGGTAGTAATTTCAGAAAAAGAAAAGAGAAATTTTGTGAATTCTGAACAGCTTTGCAGGAATGGACACTTCTTTATCTGTTAAACCTGAGTATGACCTTTCTGCTACTGCCTGGAGGACAGGTTCTGTCTCTCTAAAGAGTCCTTTTCATTTCTGCTTTTAGACCTTCTTTTAAACTAAAGAACTACCAAATCATTCCTGTGTATGTCCTCAACATGACACCTGACTACAATCAGTACAATTTATATTTCATTTGAACAAATTCAATTGATCCTTCTGAATGTACGGGATAGAAAAGTATTTAGCTTATTTATTTTAAAGGCCTGTGGTAGAAACTGTCGGTGGTAGTTGGATCATTTTAATCTTAAGTTTGATATACTGTCTTGGAAAGAAATATATAGATTAACTAGGTAGCTATAAGGTCTCTGACTCTCTTATCCCAGTGCTCTGCTTTTGAGGCTTATATTTGTGTTGCCCCTGTTACTACATGGCCTTTCTGTTTTGACTGTGCCTGCATCTGACTGGAGAGAATTTGGAGAAAGCCATGCCCATATGATGGTATTGGTGATTTTGAAGAACACTTTTTGTTAGGTCCTTGACTTGCCAGAATTAAAAGTAAGTCTCCTAAAAATAATCTGTGAACAGACCTCACCCCAGCCATGCAAACCCTGAGTGTCAGAGATCCATGACCCCCTTCCCAAAATCTGTTCTGTGGAGCAGGTGTGGTGCATCTGCAGAGTCCCCCTCTCTAACACCAGGCTTGCCCCTGCTTCCAAATCCCAGCTGCCCCAGACCAGCATGGTTTGGTGTCCTTCCTTCTCAAAAGGGACTTCAAGATGATTTCTTTCCCTGGCAGCACTTAACACAGCCCCAGATAATTCCAGGGACATCTCAGTCACTACCATAAATACAGTTTGGTTACAGGCTGGAAGAAAAAATGACATTATATTATCCATGAAATAAAGTAGTCTTTAGGGCAGACTCTCCAGCAAGAAAAGATTCCCGTGGCACCTTAGCACAGCACAGTGAAGAAGTGTTCTGTGTCTCTGTGATGTTCTGCAGCCCCCAGCCATCTCTGCTGCAGCTCACTCCAGCCTCGAGTCAGCACCAGGCAAAGACATGACCAGCACCAGCACAAGACTAAGCAATTCAAGGGAGAAACAGGGAATAAATAATTTGTTCATATCTTTTGACTGAAGTAACAGGTCTTAGAGGCAAAATAATAGATGATCATATTGGAAGTTGCTAACTGGTGGCCAGTGACAGATACCAGGGAAAGGAGAGGACAAAGGTGTGAAATGTCATGTGTCTCCAAAATTTTCTCCTGCATCCTTGTCAATGTCTGACGTGCATCCTGGAGGAAATTATGTCTTTTCAATTAATGGTTTTTGTGGGCTTTGCTTCCCTGGATGTATCCGATTGCTTCTTGAATCCACATACATTTTTATCTTCTGCAACATTCTTTGGCAAGCTGTATTTCACAGCTTAACTCATGCCATAGAGCCACAGAACCATTGAACAGTTTGGGTTGGAAGGGATTTTAAAGATCATCTAGTTCCAAATCCCCTGCCATGGGCAGGGACACTTTCCACTAGACCAGACTGCTCAAAGCCCCTTCCAACCTGGCCTTGAGCACTTCCAGGCATGGAGAATCCACAGCTTCTGTGGGCTGCCTGATCCACTGTCTCGCCATGTGCATAGTTACTCCTCATTATTATATTCCCTAATAGAATCTCCCTCCCCATCTTTCCTGTAGGGTCCTCTTTAAGGCTGGAAGGTTGCTATGAGGTCCCCCCACAGCCCTCTTTTCTCTAGGCTAAAGATCTTTTTTTTTTTTTTCCTTTGCTCAAATGATGTCAATATAATTGTCTTTACTCATATAAAAGCACCATGTAATATTTATATGCAGTGTGTTTGTTATTAATAACTACAATCGTTTTAGAGCATAGGTTTGGGTATTCTCTTGGCCTCTTACTTCATTTCCTGTATATAAACAATTAAGAAAAGAGTAAGTGATGGTGACAGGTGGAAGACAGGTTTTGGAAGGCTTACTTGCCATGACTTGGAGCTTCAGAACTGTGTGAATTCTGCAAATTTCCCAGGGCTATGTCAGTGAAATAACTTGTATTGACTTTCCCTGTAGCACAAAACAGCACTTTTTAATCAGCACCCACAAATTCTCTGTAGCACTCTCTGTGTTTTGTTTTAATCACATGATATATGCCAGACATTGAGTCATCATTTGCTAAAGCACATAAAATGGTATTCAATCTTTATGCTTCCCTAGCTGTACAGCTTTGTAGATTATTGTTTTACTGGTTCTTAGGTGATTATCTTACCCATACAATATTACACTGCATAAAACTGTTTCTCTTCATAGGAAATTGAGTTTGCATTGTGATTCATACTTGCAATTATTGTCTAAATCCTTTCAATGAGTCAAAATGACACAGTTAGTAAAAAAAGCCAAACCATTCTCCATGGCTAACATATCTGCCCCTTGCCTTGAATTTTTGAAAACCTGCACTATTATGGTAGTCTTGTGAGCATAATCTCTGGAACTTGTTCATACTTCTCTCTTCTTCATGGTCATATAAATGGTGACCATAAATTCAGATGGGAAAGACCTCTGGAATTTCATAGCTGGAATTTAGTGCACTAACATTTCACCTCAAGGACTTTTTCACATTCCTTTAGTGTCTCAGTCTAGTTTCTCATTAGGCAGATTTCTGAAGACTGGAGATACTCCTCTGTCACAGTTTGAGTCACAGTCTGGTATTTCTGTAACACGAAGGCCTTGTTCTGTAGTTTATCTGATCAGTCTGGTACTCTTCCAGCTTTTGTGTTAGCACAAACATTTCAGAGTTTGAATACTGCTCTATCAGAGAACCTGTCCCAACTGGAGCCTTAAAAGAGGGTTTTCCCTCCAGAAAAAGAATAATGGTGTCACATCTGCTGGCTTTGTTGACCTCACAAGACAAGAAAACCTTTGCTCAGTAAGTGCTTCTCCATGGGAAACCATCTCGTTTCATCATAGAGAGAAAATTTTAAGCCTGGGCACTGATTTGTTTTGGTCTGTTGTTGTTCTCCCTTTGCATGGATCAGCACAGCACAGCTGCAATGTGACTCTAATAAGCTTCACACGGTGTATGTGAGCTTGGTTTGGTGTTTAAAAGCATTTGGAGCTCTGTACTTCCAGTGAAGTGTAAATGGAGAATGGTGTTTTCCTTTGGCAGGAGAGATGACATAGGAGGACTGTGCTAGATCCTGAGAACCTGATCAAACTTCTTCTGAATACAGGCCCATGACTTATTGGAACATCTTCACAAAAGGGAACCCAGTCCTGAACTGAAGGTTTCAGTGGTTGAAATCGTCATCTTTGCTCTTCATAATTTGTTCCAGTGCAGTGAAATTGTTCTTGGAGAGAAAAATGTGTCATGAATCTCCCTGGGACAGAATGACCTTAGGCTTGTAGTGGTGATCTTTTTCAGTGGGAGGATTTGGAAGCATTTTTTCTAGACAGTGTGAATATATTAAAAAAATATTATGTCTTAGTAGATATAAAATTTCTAATGACTGTGACTTGGGTGAAAATCTATCTCAGTTTCAAATGAAACTGTGGAATTAAAATTTCACATCTCTTTGATTCTTATTTATTTCCATGCATGCCCTATGCTTCCACTCCCACAGTGTGGAGATGTAAAATTTTTGCTGGTTACAGATCAATCTCACTAGGCCTTTCTCCAAAGCTGTTGCTGTTTCTATGTAGAAATAGTCTCTGACCACTAACAAATATTCACATTTAAGCTTGGAGGAACACATCACATTTCTAGCAGTAATGTGACTATTAAAATATTTGATAGTTTTATGGCACAGATGACATTGAATATACAAAGTCAATATTTTGAACGAGGCACGACAATCAATACTTGAGCTCCAAAGGGGTTTATAAAATACGTCAATATCACAGGTCTGCCCAAGATGTTTTAATCTGGTTGCATGGAATGTTATTCTTTAAGGAAAAAAGAAACACAAAAGCATGGTTTAAAGAGCATAGCAACTAATTGAGAAAATAGCAAGCATAATCAATTTTTTTAATAAAGTTCATTGACCTCAATACATATTTAGCATGATTCAGTTGTAGGTTTTATGCTTTGATAGCAGTTCTTCATAATTTGAAACAATGGCTCTACTAGGTCATGCAGAAGTGGGGTCCCACATTTGCCACTCCTTTCTTCCACTCAGTCTGCCATGCTTAGCATATGCATGACTTGGTGTCTGGGCTGTCTAAAGCACTCTGTCTTTTATATCTGTAGTCTAGCAGGATGAGTGGCAGTTTTCCTGAATTCAACCTGCGTGAGTAACAGCTTTACTTCACAAGGTGGCACGTACCTAATCTGATTTCTTTTGTAGCTGGGTGGTTGTAGCTGGTTTCTCCTCTTTTCTTTTTTTTTTTTTTTTTTTTTTGTCTTCCCATAAAATAACTTTTACACATGCTGCTGAGCTGTAACGGAGATGTGTGAATGGATAAGAGTGTTGGGAGAAGCCTCCATCATTCATGCTCTGAGCAGATGCAGGGTAACCAGGGGTGTGAATCCACCCTAAGGCTATTGATTACCCTGTCACTGTTACAAACTGTTTACACATTATCTCAAGTGGCTCTGTCCTCAGTCTCCTGAGGTTGCTCCTGCTACCCAGCCAAACACAAAGACTCTTCTGCCAACTGCTCTTTCATTCCATGATGGATTTCAGAAATACATCAACAGCTACAGCACCTGGTGCTACTTGGGCTTGGCCCACTGCTCTGGGCTGTCCTACAAGTTTCATAAGTAGAAATGTTTATATCTGTAAAAAATGTGCATGGTTTGTGCATGGCTTATAATAAATAAGACAGAGCAAGCAATGCATTGTAGTGCAATAGCAGCTGGTTTCACTGCTGTGCATTGTCAAGATGACAAACTGCAAGTTATCTATCACACAATCTCATCTGTCAATCTGTTAGTCCTCGTTATCATTACTGGATGCAATTCAAAGACAAAATGAAATACAGTCAGGAGTGGGGGAGTTCTCAGTGCTTAATCTGATGTCAGTTGTTTGGCTTATGTGTATTTTAGGTTTCAGTATCTTTTCTGTAACACAGAATAGTTTTTCCACAGAAAAGACCACAAGAATGCAGAAATTCATATATTGGATATCTGGAGAAGAGATGGTGCAGTGGAGTCCTTTTTTCAATTTTCAGATAAACTTATTTTAAATGAATAAATCAAAATGTCTCATGTAAATACATAACATATTTTCCCTTGCTTATCTCAAAATTTATAATGAGGAATAGGTAAGTATTTTACTATGACAGACACTATCACTGGTGGTCTTTACCCATTTGTATGTACATACAAAAGAATGAAGCCCTCACTCAAGGTACAAGTACATAGGTTGAGTGCCTGAATGTTTATATACCAGTTAGACAAAAAAATCTCAGTTCCTTTAGTTTATCAGTGATATGTGAAAAAATTTTAAGGCACTTTACAATTTCAATTTTCCATGCCCTCATGTGAAGATTAGACAAAACAGGACATGTGACAAACTTTTGGTCTTCCCTCAACATCATCCTGTTGCCTTGAACTAGGAAAGCATGGATTGTCTGATGATGAGAGCCAAGTTAATTCTAGGAATTGAAAATTTTTAGCATCTGGAACAATTAAGGAATGTTGCTATCAGACACACATAACGATTTTGGTATTTCTGATCCATTGCCACGTAGACTTGTGTAATTGTTAGCATTACAAGGCCTTTCTTCTGAGGAATAATGAGGTCTTTGTCTCTTCCAAGAGAAAAAAAAAAAAAAGAATAAAAAATTGTACCATTTTTCAATTAAATAGTGCCATATTGGTCATAAAACGAATCATTACCATTAAATTAAAAGAAAATGAAATTACACTGCAAATTTTGGGGCTAAAATAGGATTTCTTCTGCCTGGCATTGTTCATAAATCAGTCTACTATACTAATTGCAAAGTCAACTTTTCACTAAAATGAAGAAAAGCTTTATCCACCACCTTCCTTCATCCACCATGTGGGTGCCTCCCTCAGCACCATCACTAGCACTCATGAGAAAGAACAGAAATGAATAACAGTCTGAAGGTTGTTATAGGCTCTTCATTCTTGTGGTAAAACACCTAATTTGTGCTCCAGGGAGGCAGCAAACCTCCCTGAAAAGAGGGTTCTGTCTGCAAATGGGTGCTTCTGTTCCACACAAGAGAAAATCACCAATGACCATAACTCATGGTTGTTTTTCCTGGGAGCTGGTTGGTTGCAGGTTTTGCTGCAAGGGGTTGGTCTCTCTGCCCTCAGCAAGATTTCTTGCACATGGCTTTGTCTAAGGTACCCAGAGCCCCAAATCTACTCTGTAACACTATCTTACAGGGCTTTCCCTTTCAGCCCTGTGCTGTAGCCTTCTTCCACTTCTCTTGACCCCTTGTAAAGCTTCCTTTCTCCTGGCACAAAGCAGATCCTGGACCTTTTTCCATAGTACCCACGCTGAGTTGGCTTCCATGCATCAGAGATGGCAGAGTACAGCTCCACTGACCAACCTGTCTCTGGCAGATTCTGGAACTTTCCTCAGTTTGCCAC
This sequence comes from Pseudopodoces humilis, assembly GCF_049639895.1. Lineage (NCBI taxonomy): Eukaryota > Metazoa > Chordata > Aves > Passeriformes > Paridae > Pseudopodoces > Pseudopodoces humilis. Next base: position 55,217,433 of record NC_142205.1, read on the forward strand.
CTCCTCCTGCAGCTTGGCTACTGAACAGGGCAGGTCATCAATCTGGTCACACTTCCCCACAGGCTTGCTTGGAATCACTTTCCACCTCTCAGAATATCCCTTCATACCTCCCACAGTCAGAAGCCTGGTGGTCACATGCTTGAGCAGCAGCTCTGTCTGGGTATCTGCATTGTTTCTACTGGGTGCTAAAACCTCAGGAAAAGCAGAGGACACTGCCTTTTCCTGGGTGGTCATGATGCTGCCAACAGCTATTTTCCACTGCTGGACACCTGCCCACTGCAAAATGTAAATGCTTGCCTGTTGCAGTCTTCTGGGCTGATGGGTTTGGCCTGCTTAAATATCCTGCACTGCCAGTGCAGGCTCTGCCTCTTGCTGTTTTCTTCCCATCCTCTGGTTTTCAGGGAATAATTCCCCTGTTTTCTCAAGTCTCTACTTGTCCATGAGTCTCCCCATGTGTCCTCTTGCTGCTGCTTTTTGCCTCTGCTCCTCTGACTGCTGCGGTGTCTCTTGCAGTCTGCTGCAAGGGCTGACGGTTTTGGGGAACTGTATTCTTTCCTTGCATGGGTATACTCAACTCCTCAGTCCCGCAGATTTTCTTGATATTTGAGACAAGAAATTCAAAGCAAACATGGAACCAAGTCCATTGTTCTTTTCCAAATGACTCTAAAGAGTCTGTACCCATATGTAGCACAATCTGAATTTCCCTTGGTGATAGCCCTTTCTGAAAACTGTACCTGGATTGACTTCAGGAACATCTACAGTTGTGCTTCAGCCTGCAGTTTGCTCAGAGCTGTATCGCTTCCCCAGGTAGAAAAAGCCTAATGCCAAACACAATCTATTTCACCCAGGTTAACGAGTCCTAAATAATCAAAGTAATGACGATAATGGTGAGATTGTAATCACCAAATCAATATGCTGGGTGAGGACTGTATAAGGCTCAAATGAATTTAATACACTTTTAAAACTAACAAAGACAACAAAGCCATCTTGTCAGGATTCCTGTATCTTTGCAATATGTATTTGTTCTGATGAGATGTCTAAGTCTATGTATATGCAAAAAAGGGATAATTCAGCAATAATTGCATTTTATGCAGAATATATAGTGGGTGGTGGGGGATAAACAGCTTGTGAATCAATAAACCATGAGGCTGCAGGCTGAGTTATTTATTGATTTACGACCCACAGCTCCAAGTTTACTTCATATGTAATGCAATTATACCTTCTGGATTATGCTTCATTTAAGAGGCAAGGAAAATATATCATTTCATACCAGGAAACATGCTGTCTGCATGTTAATAATACTTCTAAGAGTTAGATTCAATTTTGCATCTGGATACATTTTGGTGAGGTGTGACATTCAAAATCTAATGTGCTGTCTGCTTGACTTCACCTTTAAAAGCCCCAACAAGACACTGAATAAGATTTGCAGAACAAACCTATTAGGCTCCATCAAATCATGTTACCAACCCTGACCTGTGCTGTTTTAAAACACTGTGAAACAACATTACCCCTTCAAACCACCACCATGAATTCTGCATGAGTTAGCAGCCTGTTCTGTGAGAGACACAAGGGACAAAAAGCAGAAGTTCCATACAGGACACTAGACAATCGTGTGGCAAGAAACCTGTATTCTTGGGATGTATCTGAAGCAGATGTGCTTTAGAGCACCTCTCAGATTATTTGTACCCAGGAATTTCTAGTGGATTCTTCAGGTCTGCAAGACCACGCTGGATGAGGAAATGGTTGTGTGTAAAGAGGAAATCCCTCCAACCAGCTCCACAGAGCAGTAAATTGTTAGGAATGTTGGTTTGTTGGGCTTTTTCCCTTTTAATCTTTTTTTTTTTTCCCATAATAGATGTCCAAGAGCACACAGGGGACAGTTGTCTTGTACACACTGATAGCTTGCTTTGGGATTTACTGTTCTGCAGGAAGAACATATCTCTGCTACAGGAGGGTATAAAGAGTGGTGGTACAAAAGCTCCACCCAGGGACAGCTTCATAGTGGCACCTGCTCACATTCCTTCTCTGCATTGCCCTGAGCAGCTCCTGTGTCACAGTCATCTCATCTGGAGCCAGAGGCCATGGAACATTTATTCTTAATATTGTAAGATCATTAGTGGAGTACTCAAATTCTTAGCTAAATCACTCTGATTCTCATGACAGTAATTCATTTCAGTGAAAATGTTTCCTTTAAGCAATAAAAAAATTATTCTCCTTCCTTCACAAGTACAATCCTTCAGCCATGTCTCTATAAACCTTTCAATTGTTTTGTGACTTGTCAGAAGTATATTTTCCCTCACCAATAGCCTGAACCTAGCAGGTTCTAAAAGTCTCTTTATAAAAAGTCCTAAAAGCCACACAGCTTCATTGTGAATGCCTTCTCCTAATCATGTAGAGTCCACAAGTTGTCCAAAAGAATGATAAACTCTTTAGAGCACATCAAGATGTGAACACTGTCCAGTGGAAATCCTGCCAGCATGTGCCAGTGTTTTGGCCACACACTAGGAGGAAGAAAAGTCTATTTATTCAAAGAGAGAAGGAAAGAGATAGAAATGGGCTCTGGGACCTGAGTATGGTTTGTGTGAATTGGCATAGCCTGCCATAAATGCTTCCCCTTGTTTTGGGCCCATGACATCAGTCAGTGCAGCCTGGCTTCGCCAAGAGACTTTACAGCCCTTGTCAATCTCCTTTAATCTTGTGTTTGTATTGGAGATAACATTTTTGTTCCCTTTGCCTCAGATTCTAGACTGTATTATAAACACACATTAGGAATACAGTAATAGTATTTTCAGCAAATATGCAAGAGGGTGTACCATAACTTTGCTTCTATATCTTTCTTTACATATTACACTACCTATAGTCAACCATTACATTTGCAAAACAATGGTAAGGTGCTGTCATGCTGTACTGAGGAATGGCAAACTTTTGGTAATGGGGAAGGCAGCTCTTGTGCCTCTCTCCAAGTAGTGTCACAAATGTCACCCTACAAGCAGCAGTAAGGTGCTTTTTTTGTTAAACATTTGGACTGCAAATACTGGGAAGGAAGAGGGAGGTGTTTGAAATGGATAACTTCACGCTCCCACCTGGGTCATCTGTTCTGTATCTTGCTGGACTCCCAAGCAGGGAAGACATTTGGTGAGACTGGATCGATCTAGATCACTTTTTATTAATCAGGTAAAATGAATTTATCCTTGGGACTGCAGAGGAAGATACAAAGCATTTTATCCCCTGGCATGCAGTATAAAAGACAGCCTGCGCTGCCACTGAAGCCATGCACTTGTCCATTGGTGCCTTCTTGCTGTGGCAATGTCTCTAGTCCTGCTGCAGGTTCTCATTTTAAACTCTCATTTTGAAAAGATATGAAGTCAGAGCTGTTATTGATGTGCCCTTGTTGCTATGAGGATTTTGTAGCTCTTTTTTTCATTATTTATTTTTTTTATTTATTTAGCTTTTACTCTGTGCAGGGCAGAGGAGTTCTTAATTACAATACAATGACAGCAGACTATAACCCTGCATTTTTAACATGACAAAATTATGTTAAGTTTAGTGCTGCTATTATGGTTAAATCATTTAGTTCAATGCCTGAAATCAACAGTGTCTACTCATTGCCATTAAAAATGGAGAATAACTCAAGAACAACTTCATTGTGCCACAAGTAAATAAAGTCATTTGCTACAAGTTATTTTTCATCTCAGCAGAGACAGTAGTCTGAGAGCAGATTTTTAAGGGCAGAGGGCGATATGAAAAGCATAGGGATGAAAATAAATTCCATCATGCTTAAAGAATTATTTGCTGCAAATAAAATACAATTCTCTGTCCCTAATACATTCAACCTCTCTTACTCCAGCTCACTGGGTTCAAAGTAAATATGTTCAAATGCAAGTATTTACTTCACATAGCATAATTCAAGGTTCCAGCTGTAGCATATATTTGTTTCTCCTTTTGATCAGCATTTTGAAGGTATGAAAATGACTGTGCTACAGCTACATCTGAAGAAGCACACAATTCTCTGATTTATATCACCTGGTGTGAAGTTGCAGGCAACAGTTGAGTGACTATCATTAGTATTTCAAAAGCACCAAAACAGCTCAGAAATAAACTTTAGTTTGTGGACAGGATACAAGTTCATGCAAGTTGTGTTGGCAGTTTAAACCACTTCATCCATTGGTAAATGGTTACTTACAACAGCCTTCCAAGCTGACTTGGTGTTCTAAATGATAGCTGAAATACACGGAGTGTCAATTAATTAATTCCAATAACTTGGAATTAAAGCCATCAGGTCTGAGGTGATCAGGTATAATCTGGGAGTTCTGGCCTAAAACACAACCTGTTAAATATTTAGTGGAAATCAGAAAAAAAGAAAGAAAAATTAAGGTAATCTTCAAAAGTTGTGCAAACCAAAAAACTGAACACAGTTGCTTTTCTGAGCAGGTACCAGGATAAATGACTGCAGGGAGACTGTCCAATCTACGTGGATTTTAATACAGTCGTGGGAGCTATTTCTTTCTAATTCACATCTCAAAATCAATTCCTGTAGTAAAACTCTCAGGTGGGCTGGAAAAAAAAAAGCTGATTAATTGTAACATGGTGGTAAAATAAAGAAATTGCAATATAACCTCTGGTCAGGTATTTTTTGGTTAGAGATTTGTAGTTTTCCAGTGAGAGGCCCAATATTTTTTAGGTTCTGGTTTTTATTGACTTTTTTCTCTTATAAAATAAACTTATAATTCATAGGAATGATCATGGTAGAAGGGGAGTTCTTTAAAAAGAAAAAAGAGACCAGAAAAAACTGCAAAATTAATTAAGCAATCAAAGCAAGTGTCAGCAAAAACTTAAGGAAAGTTGGGGAAGGTATGTATTTCTATTTGTGCAAATAAACAAGCTGTGGCAAATGCATTCTGGGTGGCACAATTTCTGGATGAAATGGACCATTTCTGGAAGGAAATCAGGCTGTGGAGCTCTTCTCATATTATGCCTGAGCCCTTGAGAATTTACAGAGATGAGATTTAGCCTTAGTTTACCAAATCAAAAGGTGAATTAAAAAATGTATGGTAAATATTTAACATTTTCATATCTCTCTCCAGCACCCACATGAAGGTCTCTGACTGAGCTCCCTGTCAAGACTCTTTGAGATGCATCTAAAAATCACTGGGTGAGGTATGGGCCTTCAGATTCGGTGCTGTTATGACTGATTTAATAAATTACAGCATCAAATATGGTTGTGAAGACCACAGTACAGCTCTCTGCTAAATATTTATATTATATTGCAAAGATACAGCAAACATGGGAGGCTTTTAGTAGTGTGATACCTTACATTGATATTTAATATTAACATATGTTCACAAATAAACTCTTTAGTCAGGACCTGCATTTTGCACAGATAATGTTGTGTTGTCTTGATGGTCAAGCCTCTCTTGTCTTGCAGACTTTTTTATAGACTAGACTAAACTACAATATCTTGAGTTGGAAGGGACCCACAAGGATCATCAAGTCCAACTCCTGTCCCTGAGATATAGTCCAAGGATCTTGACATATTTGAATTTTTCCTTCAAAGATCCTGGGGGGTTTAGTCTCCATACCAAACAGTCATAATTTTTCTGGTTTTATGGAGACACAAACATTTGTGTCTAGTATAGGGATTATTTTGACTGTGCCTGACCAGAAGCTGTAGTATTTACCCTAAAGTTGTTCTTGACAGTATTGACCAGGATGACAGCATTCTAAAACTGAACAAATCCAAAGCCATTTAGTTCCCATCCTGCCTCCTCCTAGGCACCTGGACTTTCAGAATTATACAAAGCTTCAATTTGTGTGGGTTTTTTTTCTGTACAGTTCAGGCATAGTCATTATGGGGCCTGGCTGGGCTTATGTCCACAGTCATGAGCTGTGGCATCACACTGATTGTATCCAAAAGTAATGAATTCAGACCATCAAAGTACAGGAATTAAAATATACAAAGAAATTCACAGTCTTGCCCCAAAGTTCTTCCAGCTGGAAAGGCAGCACACAACAGCAAGGTGGAGAATAACCACACTTTGGAATGGTTCAATAGGTAAATGGCAAAATATCTCTAGGGTTTAAGGGACCCATCATCAAGAGGATGAAAGGGTCATGCCTTTCCTGTCATGTATCCATTGTCACTACCAATATAAGGCACATAGTGGGGAGAGAAGTGACTGCTTTGTAATTTGCCCTTGGTTTGGACAAGTTTCTGAAATGCTGGTAGCCTGATTTATGAGTCTGTTCTCAACTGGAAACAGTTTGATCATCAGATGTGCATCTGGCAACTTGCACAGTGAGTTCATTTTTCTAACCCATCTCTTAGCAGCAGGAAGTACTGCAGATAGCTTGGGAGAAAGACATAGTTATGATATGAGATTCTTAAAAAAATGATTGAGAACCCAGACCTGGAATTTAAAAAAAAGCCAACCAACTAAACAAAAACCCAATAAACCCCAAGCCATCCTAGATATAATGTATACTTCATAGACTCTATTATCAATAATGAAACATACAGCCTAGCTAACACAGAGCATAAGAAAACATTGCTCTTCATATCATTTTGCCCCCAGGAAAAGGGGAGAGAAAGAGAACACAAAGAATAAATATGTAGAGCAGAAGGATCCTCTGAAGGCTTTAACGTCTCTGCTCTGTGCCCAGGTCAGCACACCTCACTCATTCTTTTCTGCTGTGTTTGTGATCCAATATCCTGCTTCCTTTCTATATCCCAAGACACTAGAGATGTGAGCAGTGTATTTAATCTGCTAGTAGGCTTGCATTTTTTTGTTGCTTAAGTGTGTCTCTTATCTATTCTGATTGTATTTTTGCTTTGGTAGGAGAGGTAGGTCATACCCAGCCCTGCTGAAATCCCATCTGCAAATGAATCCAAGTTTGTAATCTGCATGGATTAGACCAGGGTGTAAATCACAAGATCATAGAATCATAGAAACATAGAAACATAAAATCATAGAATCATAGAGTCATAAAATCATAGAGTCATAGAATCCTAGAATAGTTTGGCTTGGAAGAGGCCTTAAAGATCACCTAGTTCCAAGCCCCCTGCTGTGGGCAGGGACACCTTTCACAAGACCAGGTTGCTCAGATCTCCATCACAAAAAAATAAGTATTAACAACTCTGAAAAATCCAAGTTCCTATTATGTGCTGGCTGGCAGTACTTCCAATGAACAAATCCCCAACATTGCCATCCATGCAGTTTGGGTGAAAGTTCAAGCAGAAAAAGCACATCCCTTCACAAAGTGTTCTGTAAGGGAGGATTAATGAATATTCATTGTGTGCACACGTCCAATTTGGTAGTGATAGGTTGCAAAATTACAGTGTCTGTCCTGAGGGGAGGATTTGGAAGCGCTGCAGTAAATAAGAGTTGGTATGCATTAAATCAGGCCTCACCAGAAATGTAAAGGAAAGAAAAATGAAGAACTAGACATTCAACGAGTGAAGCAGAAATCCAGGAGGAGCCAAACTGTTTATTATTAATAGGTAATGTCCTAAAGCTTGAGTCATGGGAAAGCAAACTAAGGTATCACAGACAAATGTTCATTCTGGAATTCTCAAACTTTAATGTGCTGAGCTGTACAATGAAACTTCCTTTCATGGGAAAATTACAATACATTACGGCAAAATATTCAATACTCCTTTGTATAAAAATGAAGCAGGTTCAGCCTTAGAGTTAACATCTTTGGGGAAAATTATGGGATTAAAAAAAAAAAAGAAAGTGCTCAAGCCGCTAATCACAAATAGTCAGGAATGAACCTTCCCTCAGGAAACTTGCTGGACTATCATTGCTAATACCTAAAGGAAAAGAAGATGGTCACAATTTCTGACACTTGTAAAAGCCATCAGGAGACTGAAGTCACTAAAAGATTCAGCTGAAGGATACGCTGTGCAACTCTAAGGAGCTTTTGTGCTAGAAGGCTTGTCATCTGGAGGCCACTTTCAGGGTCTTTTTCATCTCCTTTCTGATATAAAATACCAGAGAGAGATGCATTTCTCATCCATGCCTCACACATTTGCAGAATAATTCTGCCTGAGTGTTTCACTATGTGGATCTGTGAAAGGCTGAATTTGTCCAGTCCTGTATCCCCAGGCATGTTCTCCTAGCACACAAATACACCAAATTTCTGCTATTATTCTGCAGATTTGGGAGGGACACTCTCAGGGCTTTTTTTAGTTTTCAGGATCATGTCCTTCCATTTGGCACATATAGAACAAAAATAAGATTTAGCTGAACAGTTTTGGTTGGTGGTGCCTTGTGCCTTGCACTATTTCTCAGTAGCTTTACATTTGAACAAAAATATTCCAGCTGGTAAGTGTTTTAAATATAAGTCTTTGAGGATCTCATTCAAAACTGCAACAGCTTCTGTCCCCATCTTAGCAGTTCACAACTCTGGCTGGTGGAAATGCTGTCACAACACGCTCAATGCTTGGGTTTCTGAGAGAAAGTCCCTCTGCCTCTAAAAATTCACCATTTGAGCACTTGACGTGGAGGCCACTTCTTACCAAAATGCAAATGACAGTGTTAATAGTTGAAAAAGGAGCAGAATATTTCTCTGTATTTCCTACTGGCGGCAATAAAAGGAAACATTCCTTCACACCCTGAAGGCCAGAGCACCTTTCCTCCTGTGAAGCATGAAGTCATCTCTACTGCTATGGTCATGTGAGATAATCTGAAGAGAAGATAGGAGAACAGTACAGTGTGATTGATAAATTCAAAAGATGTTGTATGCCAAAGATGCAAAACATCATAGTGGAGGAAGCTTCTTTTGTCAAAAACTTTGGCTTTTAGTGAGAAGATTTGTACTTTGTCCTGTCCCCTCACTCTTGGTAAAGCACATATCCAGTTAAGGGCAAAGAGACGTTTTGTGTTTTCTAGCTTGTTGAACAAGGTGTACTTATTTAGGGTCAGTATGAGCAGCCTGCTTTCCTAGCCAACTCAGATACCAAGGAAAGTTCTCTCTGTGGACTGATGTCACATTTGTTTCTATGGAGCCTGACTAGATCTGGCATTTCCAAATTAAATATTTATTTTCCCCTTCATCTCACCTTATAACTAGTCAATTCTCTTAAAATGTAGGACTTAAAAAACTTGATTTCTAAGTAATAGGGGTAAGGATATCTTAGATCAAAAACTGGAAAACTTTTTTTAGCCACTTATGTGTTCTCCAGGTTTTTTTTCTCAGAATGTCTGCATAATTAAGACACTTTAACAATAAACAGGAAAATAGAAAAATATATATTTGGAGGGAGTTTGAGGGGCAGGGCAAGAGATTTTTGTTTTTCAGGAAAAGCAGAAATAGCTTATTGGAGAGAGGGTTGAAAGCTCAGAAGCAAAACAAAAATTTATATTGGAAATCAGTTGTACCTCTTCTTGGTTTGCTGCTGTTTGAAATTTTAATTCTATTTAGAATAGGGCTGGAGAATGAAGGGAGGAAAAGAAAACTGAGTTTGGAAAAATGCAAGGCAGTATCAAGGTGGAAAATACGGCCTCAGAACTGGGAGGCAAGAACTTTCCAAGCTGCCTTCACTGTCATTGGATTTGAGAGCAGACACATTGTTCTCTTCCCTAGTTAAACTCCACTCATGGTCTACATGTCTACTTGCAGGGAATGGTAATACACATTTGTAAACTATGTTTCTGGGAATGTGAAATTGTCAGGAATTCAGCTGGCATTCCTAACAGAGTGACCCTGCTCATCAGTGGATGAAGAAGAGACAGTGGCAACATTCCTTATCTGGAAGTCTTGGACATCTTCTGAGATCTGTTGTCAAGGAAGAAGATGTAATGGAGCAGAAAACGAGTGAGAAAGTGGTTCTTATGCACTCTGCCAAAATGTGCCTTTAACTTTGAGTAGCACTGTAATTCAGTGCCTCTGGATGCCTCCTCTAAGGGGCCATAGTGCTTTGTGGATGTTCCAGGACAGGTGGTGGGCATAAAGGTGAAGTGGAAAGTGAAACATCAGGCTGAAATGTGTCCTTGTAATTACTTGCTTGTTTAGTTGTTTTATGAAGTTGCGGGTTTTTTCAGCAATTTCTACTTTCTTACTGTCTTGTCCTGAACTCTAGACATAGGTATCCTTGTCAAAAACTGCACTTTCTTCCTTCAAACAGAATTATTTTAATTAATGCTGAGAATATTTTTTAGAAGGTTGTTATTTTCTTTAATTTCTTCTTGCTCTTCTGGCTTAAAAAGAAAAAAAAATTACATTCCAAGTATTATTCACATTCAACTAATTTTGCAAAGCCCTATTATTTACCAAGAAAAAAATCCCATCTCCTCCAGCTTTGGAGAAAGTAGAGCGACAAAGTCAGTCAGCTGCTGTCTCCAGGCACATCTGGGTTTTACCTCATTAACAGCATTTTTGCTTCAGTTTGTATCTCATAATCTAGACTCTCCCTGATGTCAATGATAATATTTCTCGCTTAATAACACTGACAGTTTCTATCCAAATCCAAAACCTACAGTACACTCTGTGGACCCCTAAAAGGATCTGTTCCACTGCCCTTCTCTAGAAGTGATCTTGACCCAAATCACTTGTGTTATTTCTTCCCACCCCCTCTTTGATGTTTCTTTGTTCATTGTTCTCCTTCAGCTGCTTACATTTTCTCTAGCTGTATCTTAAGACCAAACACGAAAGAGTTTTTACATACAATCTACTGCACAGCTGCTTAAAGATTTTCTTACTCCTCTGAGCTTTGGTATCAAGAAACTGGAATCTGAGACTGCTGAGAATACATGCAAGATGACCTGTATATGTAAACAAATTAATATTGTTTATATGCTTGTCCTTCTCATTAACTGGCAAGCTGTGCTTTAGGGTAAAGATGGTAAAAAATGTTCTGCCTATATATGCACATGTCCCATGAGCATCCACAAGTAAAACATTTATGTGGAGGTGTTTTTTTGTCTCTTAGCAATTTTATTGTGCTTTAATTCCTCTTTATTGCATTAATGGTCATAGGCTATTTGGGAATCTAGACCCCCCACAGTAAAACTGGGAAGATGTTTCATCCTTTGGAGAAGTTATATTCTGTCAGAAATGCCATCCAGGCTGACAGAATTTTTATAGATAGAAATCATCACAATCTGTAGATGTTTTTGTTTCCCAAGGAACAGCATTTGTCACTTGACTGGGTGGCAGAAATGAGGTGGTATATCCACTCATAGCAAACTTTTTCCTTCCTAGAACAGACAGAGAAAATCTTGAACTATGTGGCATGTAAGGAGCACAAAGGCTGGCCAATGCTGTGGCACTCAGCATTGTCCCTGCACTGCCAGTCTGGGAAAACAGGACATGTACAAGGGAAGGCAAAGCAAGGATACTGCCTCTGCTGAAGCTGCCCTGCCTGTCAAGATCAGCAGCTGATATTTCCACCTAAGCTGTATGAACCCAACAGAATCCATCTGCTGAACCATCTGTGTGATGAATCACTAAAACTACAGTCCATCTGTTGTTTCACTGCCACAAAGTTTGCCAGCCTCACCCTTACTCCATTATTTGAATATTTTTCTTTCCCTCCGGGCCTCCTCTGTGCTCTTGTCTCTCTCCTTTTCTGCCTCTTTTTTGTTTTGTTTTGTTAATACATTGTCTTTCCAATCTATGAAATGTAAAGAAGGAGGAAGTTATATTCCTACTACTCTCTGGTTAGCCAGGAACAGCTTTGCTCAGGGCAAAATACAGATCTGTTATGTGTATATCATCATTGCCTGTCTTCACCTGTTCTGTACCAGGCAAGAGATCGAGGCTGTTTCATGCTCCTAAAGACTCTCCCCCACATTTAGGCTGTCACATGGAACTATTAGAAGTTCAGATTGTGTGTTGACTTTTCCCTCACTCTTGAGGGAAGTATTTTTATGTATTTTTTATCTCTTAGATTGAAAATTCAACCTTGCCTTTAGTGCCTAAAGAAAAGGGGGAAATGCCCAGTTACATCTTTACCCACATGTATCTTATATTTAGGGAAGGCTGAGCTGAAGGTCCTTCAGCAGAGGACGAGCTTTGGCTGGCATCAGCCACAGCATAGTGCTGAGAGATTGGGTATGGGCAGGAAATGTGGCTGTATCCAAAATAGAAGGCTGATTTCTGTGCAGCAGGGTAAAAAAAAAAAACAAAACAAAACAAAAACAAAAAAAAACCAAAAAAAAAAACCAGAGATATAATCCCTTTTACAGTCCTCAGAGTCAAATCAAGCAGATTTACCTTATTTGCTCTCAGCTTTGATGTTTAACAAGGAACAAAAGTACAAATTGGTCCTGTGTGGAGGCACAGAGAAAAGAGGAGAAGGAGACCTCCTCATTACTTGTCATAGATTTGGAAAGGAGACTGGTGTGCAAGCAGACATGAGGACCATGGTATCTAAGAACGTGTCTGTAGTGAGCAGGTTTCTGTGGTGTCAGCATTGACATTGACCCAGCCTGGGCTGGGAGAGCAGTGTTGGGCAGCCTGGGTACCACTCAAGGAAAGCATGGTTTGCAGCAGGCCCACATCTGTCCCCTCCTTCTACATCACCTTCTCCATCTGTGCCCCTGCAGCCTCAACTATGCAGAGTAATGTTACAGAGCCCTTCAGAACAGGGCAGGGGCATGCAGACATGTCCCCAGCTCTCCCACAGTTCTTGTGGGATCACTGAGGGATGGGGGAGCACATTTTTGTCAAGGCCTGATCAGACTGGAATGCCTCACTGTCATCTGTACCATCCAAATGTAGAAAAGCTGTCCAGTGCTAATCCATAACACAGCAAGGCTGCCTTGAGAGGGGCTTGATGCCTCAACCCTATCCATGTTAAAGAAGCATTTGGACAATACCATTAGCAGGATGATTTAGCTCTTGGTCAGCCCTGCAGTGGTCAAGCAGTTGGACTAGACAGTTCAACTATTATTTAGGGACATTTTAGGTCCCTTTCAATTGTTTTATTCTATTCAGTTCTTTATAACCTGCAGGCACCGAGATGTTTAGATCAGCTGTTAGGCTTCTTCTCTGCATCCCCTTTGTCTTGAATTTCCCCTTCTCTCTAGACTTTAGAAGGACTAGAGAGACTGATCTCTTAATTTAGGCATTGGATTACACAGCTAAAAAAAGCTGTCTGAATCACTCCCCCTTGCTTTGCCTTGATAAGGGTTTGAAGTCATGACAAATTCACTATCTGCCACCACCAGGAGATGTTCAAATGATTAACTATATTGCTAAAGTAAAGAAAAAGGCAACAGCCTGGGCCTTTAATTTCAGATTAGCTACTATTTAGCTTCAACCTCCAGCCAGTGGATCTTGTTAGACTTTTATCTGCTAGAAAGGACTTTCTCCTGACAGCTATCCTTTTGTACAGGAATTTATATTCCTGCACTTGGGAACATCAGAGATTAAAATCAGAACATAAGGAGCACTAAAAACTATTGTACTTTGCTTAGGAGAGGGTGGACTTATAAAATACCCAGACTGATGTGACCACTTTTCACACAGAAAGAGTAAATACCAGTGATGTGCTCTCTTGGCAAACAAATGAGAGAAACAGCAGCAGCAGGGTGAGCCTGGGGAATAGCAATTTCTTGGCATTTTTGAAAGGACTACCCCTGCCCTTTCGTGTCCCATTCACTTTCAAACAATGGTTATTCAGTAGTTTATCTCAGGCAAGAAGCAGTGTCTTCTCTACTCTCTACTCTACTCTAACAGAATAGTCAATGGAATTATTTAGTACAAAAAGGATGTTAAATGTAAACAGTGACTAGAGAAGCCCAGAAATGGGATCAATTCACTGCATGGATGAAGAAAGAGAATAAAAAGCAGAAATATTTTGTTATGTTTGGGCCCATAGATCTAGCCCAGTTTTCAGAGGTACTGTTCTGAAAGGGTTAAAGGTAATGTTTCTGGGCAAACACAGAACAGCACTGTTCAAGGGACACCTATTTTCACTAGAATGCATCTATCTGCTTAAAATATAATCCAGTATAAGCAAAATTGCTGTGTTTCATGGTTTTCTTCAGTGTCCAACTGACTTGCATCCAGCTATTCGATTGGACTGAAATTTTTTGAGCTCAAATGGGTAGAACATTTCTCGATCAAGACTCGATTATATCATTATAATTTGGAAGGAAGCTAGAGCGATCATCCAGTCCAACTGCCTGATCACCTCAGGGCTGACTAAAAGTTAAAGCAAGTTATTTGGGGCATCATCCAAATGCCTCTTAAACACCAATAGGCTTGGGGAATTGAACACATGTCCAAGTGAGAGGGAGAACGAGATGTTCCCTAGCCAGAGAACTGCTGCCTTGGCAGACAGAAGAGTACGGCTGCCTGGAGGAGCAAACACAGGGTGGTTTGCTGTCCCTGTAACAAGAACAGTTCAGGGAAGATGAAGGAGGAGAAAACACTGATCTTTTAAAAGATTGACCAACCAAGACACATGAGAAGGAGCAGCTATGTCCTTTACTCTCTCAGACACCAAGAGCCATGGCAGGGAGGCAATGGTGTCTTGCAAAGAGATGTGATTGTGGGACAAGTGCTAAAATCCCCAGCTCTGCAAGCAGAAGCAGTCTCAGTGTGAAAGACCTAGCTGAGATCTCGCTTGCTGGTCACACGGGCTTGTTAAGCTACCCCCTGGCAGCTCTGGAGCTTGTCCCTGCACTGCACAGAAATGCTGTTGTGCTTATAGGTAGCTCAGGTGTCTGACACACCGCTGTGCAGGCAGGCTGGATATTTAGCGCCCATTTGTTTTTCCAGTTGTGTAATTTATAGCTCAGGATGGGAACTGTCACAGCAAATGAATCCATGTGCTAACTGCAACCATCCAGGAAGACCCTCTGGTAGCTGCTTCTTCTTCTTGGCTTCTAGGTTTGCTCTAGGCTGTTCAGCTGATAGGTCTGCAGTGTCTCAGACCTGTCTGCATCTGCGCAGATTTTGGTTTTTCTGACTTGGGGAAAATAGGTTGGAGGGCAAATGCAGCCTGCAATTATGTAATCTTTCTCTCCTAACAATAAAATCAACCAATCAAACAAAAGCAAAACTAACAAACAAACAAACAAAACCCAAAAAAACCCTCTGAAGTAAAATCTGTGACGTTACAGCCCAAGGACTCAACCTGGGACGGTGGATACACATGCATGAGGCTATTTTTTTTCAATTTATCCCTGTGACAGGTATCAGGTGAAAATTTCATCAACACGCATTAATTCCTGAGGGAATATATTTGATTTGGAAAGCAAAAGCATTTCAGGGAATTTCTGATAAGCTGTGCTTTGAACTGATGATTTTCTGAAAGTTACTTAAACAACAGAAGTAAATTGCCTCATACAATATGCCAGCTAATTTTTTACACCAACTGATGAAGGACAAATAGAGAGGGAGAATGTGGAAAAACAAATGATTCACCAGGAAATATTTGAGTCCTGTACAAGTAGTCAAGTAATGATAGATCCCAGTCAGAAATAATGTAGTCATAAAAAAAGATGAATTGGATAATTTTCTTGAAACAAAGTGTAACCAACTCTACTCCACAACCACAAAAAATAAATTTATCTCATAGCAGATGACAGCATTTTCTCAGGAAAAGATATTGTTATACAGTCAGCATATACATTTCCAAAGGAACTGGCATTGGGAAAGAGCACTCTTCAAGCACTTAATAAAAGTGATTTTTCTTTATGACTTTCATTTAAAATACATTATGAAAATCACTTGATTCTACTTGGCTGCTGCCAGATTTTGGATAAATTACTTCCAAAGCCCACCACAATGCTGGAACTGATTTATTATATTAAAAGGAAACACTGTCAGAGCAGCATTTGGCATCAGTTACACTGCTTTGGAAATTTACCACCATGTAAAACCTCCATCATAGGATCATGGCATGAGACATGGAGACTGGTAGGGGCTCATGGAAGGGGAGAACTCTCATCCTTACCAAACATGCAGAAAACAGGTTCAGATAAAGGCCCTTGCTTTATGATTGCCTGTTGTGAGAAACACTTACCACAGAGTTCCCCAAAATTTAGGTCACCATTTGGGTCCAACTGAGTGTTGACCTGAGTTGGAGACTGCCCTTCCAAATGGCCTATCACATTTGTCAGTGGAAATCTGCCCTTCTCTTTACCAGAAAAATTGGAGTCAGTGTCATTTTCTTATAAATGCTGGTTGGCTACCTGCAGCCTGTCTGGAGGGGATCCTCACAGCAAAATATTGAGTTTGTCATGCATCTTGTCTGAAGCGTCTCCAACAGAGCAAAAAAATACTGCCTATGAATTGTGTCTGAGGATTCTCTAATATTTAGACACCACTTGCTACCATCCAAATGTTTTTGAAAGACCTGGAGCTGGTCAAAAAAAATCCCATACAAATTCTCATGAACAAGACCAGATTAAACTTGTCCTAACTTTTCATTTAAACATTTCAAGACATGATATTCCTCCATCAGTGATGGTGCCAATACGAGAGCAAACAGACTGCCAGCAGAAATGTTTATAAGGAGACATGCCTTCTTACACTTTGGAAATAAACTGGAAGAGGAATTTTGTAAATTTTTAGGCCTTTGCAAATAGCAAACAAAACTTAGCTGGAGGATCTGCTCTCTTCCCTCCTGCTGTCTCTGTGTGTGGTCTCAGGAGGACAGTCAAAGGTGGCAGCTTGCACAAGGCTGAGAGTGTGAGCCAGTATGGGAGGACTGGAGCCTGTATGGCACATTTCTATTATTTATACATTCATGGGTTCAGATGTTGATTTGCAGGTCTACATAAAGGACACTGGAAAATGTTGTCAGTTGCAAGGGACTGTTTGCCATCTGTTGTGTTTGCTGTAAAGCATGAAGACAATTCCTTGATGTAGTCTTGCTCTCCTACCTGCTTCTCCATCTCACATTAATCTAACCTTAAAAAAAAAAAAAAAAAAAAAAAAGCATCTTTTTATCAGGTTGTACTAGGCAGCAGGAAAATTGTTGTCTTTGTGATCTATTTATCTGCAGATGGGTTCACCTAACCCGAGCCAATTTATACTGGTGATATGGTATCCCCACTAGTCACTGGAGAGGGGACAGGTAATTCACAAAATGGTATCTGATCTTCAGATTTCCATCAAAAATGTAGGACAAAGTTATGTCTGCAAAGAAATGCTTTTGTTGTTGTTGTTGTTTTCTGTAAACAAAGTAGTAAGCAAACAAAGTGAGATTTGTACAAGATACTACCTACCAGGCAGCTGGAGCTGAGTAAAACCCATCTCTCTCAAGGTCTATTCCCAGTTCTCCTTCCAAACAACTCAAACATGCTGCTTCAGCTGTTGCCCCTATAAATGTGTTTCAGTGGATACAATCCACAATTTATCTGCATAACATGCTGTCTAAGCAAAACAAAATGAAGTACAATCCCTGCTTCACCCCATACCACAAAATTAGAGATATTTTTCTCTTCTAACACATTTTGTCCACAATTTTTTTGAAAGTTATCCTTGAGAACATGAGTCCTTCCTTCATTCTTTGTAGATTTCTTTATTTATGAAAGTATTAATTTCCTGAACTCTTTGACTTTTCTGCAAAATTGATGTGTATGTTTCAAATAGGTTTTATTGCTATAATCATAGTTTTGAAACCCTCATCAACTAGCCCAAACAGACTTATTTCTGTGTTGAGCAGCTTCAGTCCTGTGGCTGTGAAGCACTGTTAATTTATTGTTAAATGCCTGAGACATTTTTCTATTAAGGAAATATAAGCATCCTCTAGGCTTTGTACCTTCAAGGCTGTTTTTTAAGCTAAATTCTACTGCCTATCAGAGCATTGCACGACTTTAATATCTAACAAGGACATAATGCAAAGGCCTTTAAAAATCAGAGGCAATTTTTGCAAAAGATTTTTCACTATGCCTCCTGAAACACTACATTTTTGAATGAAAGTAAATTCTTCGTACCCACAAGTATTTGTTCAGTGTCAATAAGATATAAACACAGAAGAGTCATGTCAATGGTTAAATTGAAAGGTTTCAAGGCAAAAGTATTTACTACCTCAAAAATGGATCCTGAGGCTTTGTAAAAATAAATCACATGACATAAACATAAATGGCACACAAACTCTGTTAAGTACCATAATTTATTCCAGATTCTCAAATATCTTTGCTCACTGAGAGTGCTACTCTGCTGCCCTTCCCTGTAGCTCTTAATGCCACAATGAGAGTCAAGGCTTCATAATAAGGGCACTTACTTATTATATAATATTGATATTTGATATTGATATTTCTTTTTTATTGAATCATGTGGGAGCTATTCAGGAACAGTCACTAGAAGCTCTTCCATTTTATCCTTGGGAGCAGGATTCTAGCACTTCTTCTCAAAAATCTTGTTGCAGTACATGGAACAAACATGCCAATACTGCCTAGTGGTCTTTTCAATAAATGGGTATCTGACAGGATTAACAGAGAAGACAAAGTATTTGGGTTTTGTATTACCAACCCTCAAGATGTATCAGTGAAGAGATTTCTGCAAAGAGTGCAGATCATGAGCAAGAATCCCATTCTGTTCCATTCCATTCCATTCTATTCCATTCCATTCCATTCCATTCCATTCCATTCCATTCCATTCCATTCCATTCCATTCCATTCCATTCCATTCCATCTCCTTTTGCTCAATTCCACTGCAGTTCTCTTAATTTTGTTGAATTCCACTGCATTCCATGCCATTCCATGAAGTTTCATTCCATTTTATTATATGAAATTCCATTCCATGCCATTCCATGCCTTTCTACGATGTTTCATTCCATGCCATGCCATGCCTTTCTATGAGGTTTCATTTCATCCCATTCAATTCCATTCCACTCCATTATGTTAAATTCTGCAAAATTTCATTCCATTCCATTCCATGCCATTCTATGATATTTTATTTGTAATCAGATCTATCCAGTCCTTTTGGTTTGTTTTCAGCTCAGAGAAAGGGGAAAAAAAAATCCATGAAGCATGAAACCCATAATTCCTTTCTGTGTTTCACTAAACCTCCTCCCCTTCTCCCAGGCTGCTCCTCCCTCAGCTCATTCAGTGCACCCACTTGACCTCTGAGCCCCTTAAGAGATTTTTAACATTTGCTGCCAGTCCAAAGAGGTAATGTTTAACTCACACGTGGTGACAGATTGTTGTTACCTCCAGCAAAAGTCAGAGGGAATGGTATATGCTTGTGGAGAAGCTTCTTCACCAATCTTTTTGCTTCTGTAGACCTCACACCAGGTGTTTAGGACATTGCTTTATTTCCCTGATACATATTTTTATATCCTGACATGCTTTCGTTCTTCCAGCTAGTTTCTGGTTCAGGAGCTGGTGAAGCAGCTATCCCTCACCCATTTCTCCTAATATCTAGCAAGAAGATGGTACTACAGCCAAATATTGTGCATCCAGATACAGGTAAGCTCCTGCTCCTTCACCTTGTTCCCTCCCACATCTTCAAAGAGGGGATTTTGAGGGCTACAGCTCAGCAGGACAATAATTGTGGTGAAGTTCCAGTTGCATGGGTGAACATTTGGGCCGCTGCCCTTCACAGAAAGAGTGGACATGCATCATTTGTTCCACCCATTATTTTGGAAATGCCTCCACAGGGAGACCAAACTAAGAAGTCATCTAAATATGCAAAGCTGTATTGTCCTCTGCAGAGACCACCTGGGCTTGTTTACCCATTTGCAGTGACCTAAGCCATGTCTCACACTCAAATCAGCCTAATAGGGACCCTACAGCCTATTTCCCCACTCCTACAAGAAAGCAAAACTGTGCTGGTGCCCGTGCTGTGAAAGCTGCATAGTAAATACCTTTTCTACATGGTAAACAATGACAGCCTGCTTTGCAGGCTACTTACAGCAATAGGTTTCAGATTTGTAAGTTAATCTGTGACATTTACTTCTGTCTTAAATTGGCAGTCACAAGTGAGGTGAAACATATTTATTCCTATAATAGATGTGTATCTTTGCTTAAGTAGTTTTTCCACTGAATAAATACCTGCTTGACACTATTTCTCAGGGGAGGGGCAAAGCATCCTCTCCACATGCAAAATACAAAATAAAAGCGGGGAGGTACAAAAAGAAGAAAAAATAGTATCTGCCATCAGAAGATACTTCCATCAGAAGATCATTTTGCTGTTTGGAAAATGGGAGATGAGGACCATAATATAAATAAATTATGTCCTTTAATAATATCATAGAAACAAATAAAATAACCTGTCTACATTCTTCAAGGAAAAATGCTACTGACTTTTAGCCCAGAGAATTGTTATTTCATGTGAGTGAAACAACACAATTCACATTCATATCCCAGGCAAAAGATTACTTAGAAATTGGAATAGTTTATTGTGTTTGTGATGCACGAGTTTCTAGAGCTGTTGAATTTGTCATTATTTCAGTTTCTTTCAGAACAACAATCAATATCCAGAATCAGAAAATGGGGTAAACATTTTTTCCATGAGTGAAATTCTTTCTACATGCTTGAAAAATTCTTATTGAGGTTTAGTAATAAAAAAAAAAAATAGCACTCAGCTTTTCATTTGACTGGGGTTTTTTTCAGAGCACTTTATAATCCAAGTTATGCAACTTTGCAACTGGAATTAACCTACCTTCCAAAACTTGAATTTCTCGGAAAAAATAGTTGAAAGACTTTCTTGAAAATATTCGGGAGAAGCATTCCTCTTTCCAGATACAGAGCAAAGCATCTAACTGCTTGATTTAAAACATTTAATAAAAATATATGACTGAATCTAGGGGATGGTACTAGGTTTTTATGTTCAAAACCTGAAGGGAGCTGATAGGAAAGATTCAGAGAGAATTTTACAAGAACATGTAGTGACGGGACAAGGGGGGGTGGCATCAAACTGAAAGACAGTAGTTTGGATTAGGTATTAGGAAGAAATTCTTTATTGTGGTGGTCATGAGGCATGACAGGGGTTTCCCAGAGAACTTGTGGGTGCCCAGTCTGTAGTAGTGTTCAGGTTTGATGGGGCTTTGAGGGATCTGGTCTAATGGAAAGGGACCCTTTAAGGCTTTAAGCTCCCTCTCTAGCCCAAGCCATTCTTTTAGTCTATGATTCTATGATATTCAATGATTTTACTGTCACAGAAGGCAGAATCCAGTTGTCCATCTCCTGACAGAACAAAGTATTCTCTATCTTTGATTGCCTCCTATCTCCATTTTCCTTTCTTTTTGTTCCAGCTGGGAAGTTACCTGTTGTTAACAGCATAAATTATCAAAAGTATGTCCTTGCTAAAGTCAGCCAACAAGCTCTTTATGACTCAGAAAAGAAGCCTTCTGGTCATTTGGCTCAAGTGGAGCCATATGGACAATCTACCTCCCAAATGGCAGCGAATTGGATAAAGAGATTCCCTCCCCCAACACTAAGCAAGAGGTGTTGACCTAATTGACAGATAAAGGATCTGGCAGGTTAAATGGAAAAGAAACTGATACCGTCATTATTTGCAATGGTTTTTGCCTCTAAGTTTAAGCAAACAAAAGAAGTTCCAATAAAAAAATGGAATTATTTGAGTCTATTTTATGAAAATGACAGAGAAGTTATAATTACCTACACTGTTCCAGCAGTTGCATATAGGTATATGCCAATTTAGTTTCCTGTTGAATAGTACAAACCATTGCAATGAAAGAACCCAAATCAAACCAAATCAAAAACAAAACAACAAACCCCATACAAGCAAGACTCAGGACTTACAGTAGATCAAGCTTTAACCCACAAACCTACAGCCACTGCAGAAGAACAGTGCTGATGTAAACAAAACGAAGCCATTTATGTAGAGACTTGTCCTGTGGATACTGCATATCACAGCTATCAAGGTCATCTATGTGTGACCTGCACATTAATCTATCCATGACAGATGTAGCTGTTACAGGACTTCTTTTAGTAGTAATCCAACTCTTCAGCTATGGTCTAAGTCTAAACTCCCTTCCTGACACTGCCGTGTGGATTTGAGGGATTCATACTTCAGATACTCGCATTAAATTTTATTTCTCAGGCCAAAAAGCTTTTCCTTTCCTCCATGGGCCCCTGTCAAGGTCTTATAGACATTTTAGCACTCATGCATTAGCTAATGCAGATGCTGCTGAAACAAACTGATTTTTACAACTCCAGTCTTCATTTCTTCTGTTTCCCTAGACTCTGCATTTGCCTCAGATAACATTGTTGTGCCAGCTGCCTGGAGGAGAGGAGAGGAGAGACTTCATTGCAAGCTGCAACTTCCTCATGAGGGAGGTGGAGTGACAGGTACTGATCTCTTCTCTGTGGTGACCAGCAGCAGGACTCAAGGGAATGGCCTGAAGCTGTGTCAGAAGAGGTTTAGTTTGGATATTACAAGAACACTCTTCACCCAGAGGGTGGTTGGGCACTGGAACAGGGTCTTCAGGGAGGTGGCCACAGTCCCAAACCTCAAAGGGCTGAAGAAGTGTTTGGACAACACTCCCAGGCACAGTGGGATTCTCAGGACTGTTCCTTGCAGGGCCAGGAATTGGACATTGATGATCCTAGTGGGTACCTTCTACTTTAGGATATTCTGTGACTCTGTAATTCTGTGTTAAGTTCTTATTGCAGCCTGTTTCTTTTCTGATTCAGCATTAAAGTTTCCTTTTGCTGCACTTTGAGAAACTCCTCTCACATATTATGACATGCATATTTTATAAAGCAAATTTATATGCTAAAATATGCACAAATTGGTTTGATTTTGCCTAAAGGCATCTGTCCAAGCAGGGGGAAAAAACCTTCATAAATTCATTATTTGCAGTCTTACAAATTATGTTATTTACAGAGAGATGGATGAAGAAATCATGGCACAAAGAAGCAAAAGAAGGCCTAAAGTTTTCTTGGTTTGGTTGACTTTTTTAATCAAAAACTGAATTGGGGAACTATAGAATCCAAACAGGTTTTGGAACAAAATAACATCATGCCCAATTTTGCACTTTGAACCAATTTAGGCAGGGTCAGATCCCCAAAGAATTTCCATGTTCAAGAAGCTATTCCCAGGAAAAAGATGGAGATGCTCTTAGATACAGAGTCCATATTTGAACCCATAATTCTCATTTGCTCGTTTTGGTTGAGTTGAGCAGGGTGCTCTGCTCTTGATAAGACAACCACAGAGAGAAGTGTGGAATTGCTGTGGACATGTGAACTATGAAAGGGAACATAAATATGTAAATGGGTACTCAGTGAAGGAAAAAGCAATTATCTTGGACTGCTTCCCTTTCTGTCATTCTGAGCATCAAGAAGAGATTCTTCTGTTCAGTTCATGCTTCCTGACTCCCACCTGGGCTGGAGTCCCCTGGCAGAGCATTGCCACAAGGATGTTTACTCACAGCAGCACTCCTTACAACAGAGTCCTACAGTATAAGGTACAGGAAACTTGTTCATCCTACTTGATTTGCAATCTGATCAGTGAAGGAACCATCCTGGAGACACAAGCTGCAGAAGTTACTGAGCATTTTGCTGTTCACCAGGCTTTGACTTCTCCTCACTATCATCTAGACAACCAGCTTACTAAAAAAATGCCCAAGGGTGATAGAAAAACCAAGGAGGCACAGGTTTGCTCCATCTGTATCAGGATAACAAAGCACAGACAGTGAAAGCAGTACCACATCCAGAGAGGCCAACACAGTGTTCAAGGCCATTCAAGTGAATGTTCCTAAATTGTTGTATGTAAAGTTTTGGCTGCATTATTCACACATATGAAAAACTGCTTGCCCTTTCTTTTTGTGTCTTCTCTCTCTCCTTTCAAAAGGGAGGAAAACAATTCAGGAAAAACAGAGATATGAAAACTAAGAATCAAAACCAGAAAATGACTGAAATGTAGACAGGGAATGGTGGTAGTATTACACTTGAAAAACTGTGCAGGGCCAGAAGTTGGACTCAATGATCCTTGTGGGTCCCTTCCAAATCAGCTTGTTGTGTGATTCTGTGATTATTTAGAAAAGAACAGTAGCTTCTTGTATCCTATCATCTATTCAATTTGTGCCCAAGAAGAGTTCTTCACCAAAATATCTTCTGTGGCCCTTGCACTGATGTTTTCTTGACAAAATAAGCAGGACACAAAATCATACAGTGGAAGGGAAGAATGTTAGAGGATAAGAACAAAATCGCTGCAATGGCAAGCTACCCCCATAAACTTGCCATCTGTACCACTCAAAGGGCTTTTCTTCCTGAGATGCTGCTGATCTTCAATATTGTCATTTTTACAATACATGAGGCAACAGGCTGCCTTCACGGGTTTGCAGGACTGATCCACTTCACCTCATAGTTTCCATACTTTGATGATAAGGAACATCACAAGGAGGCAGCAACTTGTAGAAGTTACAGTGCTCTGAGTCTATAAACCTCAGAACAGAGCAGCTGAGTGTCTGCTGGTACTTCCCATTTCTAAAGCAAACAGCTCCACTGTTCATGTCCTGAAATATTCCTGTAGGTCTCCATGCTCTACCACAGGTTCAGCTAGGACAGTAACCATGTCCCTTTATTTCTGAGCTAGGATCTGCATGTGGCAAGCAAATTTGATACTTCCCAAACATTCACTTGCTTTGCATAACATGACACTATACACCTTCATCTTCTGGAAGATGTCCCTGTGCATTGCATGAGGGTTGGACTGGTAGACTTTTATAGGTACCTTCCAACCCACACTCTTTTTATTATTATAGTAGGGTATGGATACTAGGGCTGTGTGTACATCTGGAAAAGGCAGTGTGAGATGACTGCAATGTGTCTTGCTGGATTTCTGCTGTTACATCACAATAATCTGTGAATAAGAGGAGATGTGGAATTGCCACATCAGCTCATGGAATCCTATCAGCACTAACAGCAACCCCGTGTGTTCCTCCATTCAAAGTGATTCATGGTTAAACACCTGGCATTCTTTTGTGGCTCATTTCATAGGCCAAGCCACTGGATCTCTCTATCCAGGATTGTGTAGCTGCCTGGAATTGCAGAATGGTCCTGTTGGGTCGCTTAACTCTGTGCAGAGTATTAAGTCAAACAAGAGAGTGAAAATAAGGCATGTGTCACCCACCCATTTATTCTTCAGTAGTTTTGCTCTGTGGAGAGTGGTGTGCCAGTCCCTACCCCTTATCATCTGTACAGTTTGGTCTGGGTCTATTTTTAATGCTTGAAATACCAAGTTCTGCCTCTATTTTGGCAGATGAACATTACACCAGATGTCAAAACAGATGTGTGTACAAGTTAATGATGGCACTTGCCACAGTCAATTTTAGCCTTCTATAACTTATGCACGTATAGACCAATGCTTGTTATGTTGAACAGAGACATTCAGAGAATGGTAAATACTGTGTTCCTGTCTGCTTTTAAAGATTAGTGAGATTCTGATCTGTATGATCTATATCTTTGACAAACATTGAAGCTGGGGACTTAAATCTCACCCTAAACTTGCAAAGACATAAATGGTCCTTAACTTTCAGATTTTTGTACTTTAGAGAAGATTGGACTTAATGCTATAAACTTCTTAAAACACTGAAGAAGTTTTGGGTGAATGTAGGAAGAGTGATATTTACTTTTGTTACCTACCTCCTCCACTAACCACTCCAGTTACATTTTTTACATGTCACTATCCATGCTTTTCAGGCTTAGATCTTTACCAAGAAAGAGAGGAAGAGTGATAGAAAAGGAACGTGCTGTGGCATTTCAGGACTAATTCTTCCCTGTTTGTGGCATGTCCTTTGTCAGATGCACAGTGATGGCAGCATATTTTCTGTTTACATCAAATTCCTATCAGTGAGAGAAGAACGAGTGATGCAGCCCCATTACTCAATTTAACTGTAGATTTAAAATACTCCAGACTTCAGCATGCCTTACATCCAGGGGCCAGGGCTGATCTGCTTTCAAGACAAAGATTTTTTTTCATAGAGATGTTTTTGGAGATAAACATCTTTCTTTGCCATGATACTGTTGGGAATTCAAATTTGTTTCCAGTTGTTTATAAATGCTCCAGGTAGGTAATGACTGTTGTAGACAAAGCTGCACCTGCTTTGTCGATACAGTTCCATGTAATAGCCATGAAAATCTTTGTGGCAATCCACCATTTCATCTTTCTGTAAAATTGCAATGAATTTACAATCACTCAAGCATGAAAATCTCTTTTTTCAGGGCCTCCCTTTATAGTGATTTTGTAAGAAAATAATCTGTGCTTTCAACAGGCCTGTTCATGAGTGAAAAGGTGTCAGTAAAAGATCGAATGGTTGTTAGAGACACCCAGAAGAATTCTTCCCAGCCTTATTAAAAAATAGAAAAACATTTTTTTGACTGCTTGGAAAAACAGATCAAACTGTGACTGCAGACAGAAGATCAAACAGATCCCAGGCAGCTCCTTCCCCTAAAGGAGTTAATCTGCCTTTTTTTATTAAAAAAGTTAAAAGCAAAAAGGCCTAATTCTTATCTGCAGAGACTCACGGAGTGCTGGTGGGAAAGCAACATCAAGAAGTGGCACAGGAAGATACTGCCCCTCTCTGCAAGCTCCGTGCTCCGTGCTGGCAGAGCAGGGGGTGGGAATATCTCAGGTATGGCCTAGGAGAAGATGTGACCTCACTTGTTAGACCCGAGCACTTCTACCCTGGGTTCAAAGTGCCCACAGCACGTGGAGAGATGCCGAGCCATTAGAGTGGAGTGGATCAATCTGGGCTGTGCCTGCTGCATCCAGGGCACTGCTGTGGGCAAAAGCTGTCTTTGATGTCCAAATCTGGCATTAGCACTTGCACATCATAATGGCCAGGGTTGAACACGGCTTCAAGCCCTTGCCGGGCCAGTTTTGGCACCTCCTGTGAAAGGAGCACTCCAAGTTGTTCTTAAACAGGGAAGCTGTAGCTGCTGATCATCTTTCTATCCTTGCTGATCACCTTCAGTGTCTCTGCGGCCAGAGTCAGGAATTTTGGGAATTTGTCCAATTTCCAAGCAGATACACAGCAGTCTAGCATTATCTTCCCCAGAGATCTCTTACCTCTAGACATGCCAAATTTAAGTATGTGAGACAGTAAGAAAACACCAGCTGCAGACCCCCTTATTAAAGATCCACAACTACCAGATTTTATTATTTTGGCTTGGGAATAGGTGCTTACTGGAAATGTAGGCTATTAACTCAAGGGAGAAAATGAAAACAATCCTATTCTCTCCCCATCCGCATCTCCCTCTCCTTCTGCCTCCCCCCCTCCCCCCCATAAAAAAAAAAACAAGTCTTTTGAACTATTGCCAAGGTTCTGCTTAAAAGGGCTCCATGGTGCTATGGATTTGACTGTCAGCAGATAATTAGTAGATTTAATTACATGCAGAGAGCAAATATATCGGAGTGGCACATAAACAGAGTGAGATTCTGTGTTCCTGATATGGAAAACTGCCTGTGGATATTATATTAGGAGGTGGATACTGAGTCAGGAAGGGTTGCAATTGGAAAATGAGGACAGTGGAGAAAACAGGGTGTTGAAATGCTACCCAAAGAGAAAGAGGAAAGGAGTTCAGCTTTCACTGACAAAAAAACCAAAATGCTAAAAAAGTCAGATTGTAAGAGGAGGAAGAGGAATCTATGCCCCTTGAAGAGCTCTAAATGCTGAAGTTTTTTAGGAGTGTAAAGAGGGATGGGATCTGTCAGAGCAGAAAAACAGATGGGATTGGGGAGTTATGCTCAGAACTCTCTTATATATACTGGGCCTTTAAAAGCAGTGAAGACCTCTTTGTTCTCCCCTTTTTTCTGCCTGATCTGTCTTTTTGATGAAGTAATATATCACATATTCATTAAACCCTATTAAAAATAGCTTGAAGATTAAGGATGTCAATAAGGTGTAGCTGTAATTAACTTTATGGCCATATAAAAGATGTAAGAAAATAATACATCAAATTAGAGAAACTGGAGGGAGAAAAAAAAGGCACAGGTTGCAGAAGATTTTTCTGCTTCGTTATTGACACAGTTTCAACAAAGAAATGTTTTTAAATCTTCTTAAGATTAAAATCTGGTTCTTCCCTGTATCTTCACAGGCTGAATTTTCTGGAAAATTACTTATAAAGAGTTGACAAATGAACAGCACCTAAAGCCTACAGTAAATAAACATTTGCCAGTGATGCTACAGCGCATTAGATTTACTTTTTTCAAAGTAAAGCTTTGGAAAACACTTCAGCTGTTAAGTCAGAGGATAAAAAAAGTTAAATAGTTTAAAGTCTTAAGAAAGCATCTGTTAAACTCTATAAAGCAGAATTTGTATGTTAGATGTTATTTTAAAAAAAATTGTGCAGGAGGGAAACACCTTAAACAATTACCCTGCTATAATCAATGGTTATTTCAATCTCACATAAGTCATTTTGCTTTCAATTTAGCTCTTGGAATGGTGTTTTTACAGGTTGGGCAGCTGTACTCTGGGAAAATGTATGTGAATTGTCCAGACACTGAGGTTTTCAAGAGTTGCTTTTCCCAAATACTAGTGACATTTCAGCTGTCAGTTATCATTATACATTATGGAAATCCATTCCCTATTTTTAAGGTGTTTTCAAGTAGTGAAGTCCAAGAATAATTCATTATGGTCTGTTTGTTTTCCAGGTTTTGCTAATTTTTTTTTC
This sequence comes from Pseudopodoces humilis, assembly GCF_049639895.1. Classification (NCBI taxonomy): domain Eukaryota; kingdom Metazoa; phylum Chordata; class Aves; order Passeriformes; family Paridae; genus Pseudopodoces; species Pseudopodoces humilis. Next base: position 55,245,980 of record NC_142205.1, read on the forward strand.
TTCTCTCTCGTAAATTATTGGTCCTCCAGATTTCAGTTTGGAAACAAACACATTCTGTTACCTTAGAAACTTGCAAAGATATTTTTATGCTTGTGGTTATGCTTGTTACAAACATCTAAAAAATCCCAAGATTTGATTCATAAATATGTATATGGGGGGGGAGGATAATAAGCATCTTTATAAACACACATATATGTGGAAATATATTTAGAATTGAGTTTGAGGCTATTTCTGTTCTGGGGGAGGAGACAGCCAATTTTTTTATTATAAATTCCCATTCCCCACTTAAAATGTAGCCTCTGAGATAATAGGTTAGAAATGGATTTCTCTTAAGAGAAATATCACATAATGATAGGACTTAAAGATTTTAGTCTTTGAAAAAACATCAGATGTCCATTTTGACAAAAGGCGAGTTGACACAATCCAGGCAGGTGCAATGAAAAATAATGTCCCATGGTGTTGTAAAAGGAGAACATGAGAAAAAGCCCCAAAAACTCAACATGGAGAGAAGAGAGAAATTTTATCAATTTCCTGCCCTTTCATTATTTAATGTGAAGAACATGTCAACAGGCAAAATATTTTTTTGCAAGCAAAGTAAATTCCCAATCATTTAAATTAATAGGGAGAATTTTAAGTAGAGGATGAAATTGTCTAGCTTCAGAAGACCTTTTCTATGTGTTCACTATTTATGACAATGGATATAGTGCAGGAAAGGAACACAAGGCCAGGAGAAAATAATTTTCTTTGTATGCTTTTCACACAAAATGTAGTACTTCCCTGAAAGGATAAATGAGCCCCTCTACATGTGTGAAAAATGAGTGTACAGCTGCACTTAGTGTATCTGAAATGATCACACATGGTTTGAATGGCAATACAGGAAAAGAAAGATGCAGGAAAAAAAACCTCATTTTAAGGAACTGTATTCTGGCTGTTTTGAATAAAATAATCACTCAGCCTAAGAAAGCAAGAAACATGTATTAAAACCAGCCAAATGAGACCATTTTAAAGACACTTTAGGAATCTGATCATTTCTGCCATCAGAAATCAGTGCAGTGAGACGCTTGGACCTTTCTCTGCTGTTCTAAAGGCTCCCCTGAATATGTATTTTGGCTGCCAGTGAGCTGGGCTATTTCCTTTTTCTATTAATGTTGAATGGCAAGTGCCAACACAAAGAGGTGTCAGCACTAACAGAGGTGAGGTACAAGCTCTCATTGCTAAATGACAGCAGGCTTCACAGCCCTGGCTGGTGCTTCTTTCACCTTGTAACTCAAACCTCCTGAGACTTGGATGACAGCCTTCTTTTGATAGCTGGGGTGAGCACTGACACCTCCTATGCATTAATACACTCATCTAGTGTGCTTAACACATGGCGTGTTCATTTCTCCTAGCACTGGCTCTCCTAACTGGGAAGCAGATGTTGCAAAGGAAGGTTTGGGAACAGTAGCAAGTGACACCTATTTTGCTGGCATGGAACAGCAATGCTCCCGAAAGCAGTCTGAAGAAGAAGTTGTAGCCAGATGCAATACATGACAGCTCATGGAGAGTGTGACGGAGTCAAAATATCTCCCTGACCTTGAGGAGAAGAGACAATGTTGGGGTTTGTGGTCAAAACATAAAGCAGTGGTACTGAGTCTCATTTCCACCAACAGTGGTGTGTTGTGGTACAATGCAGCATTTCCAGAGGAAGATTTCTCTTTAAGTCTGTGGAAATTTGTGTGAGATGTAGAGAGGGCTGGATTTAGCAGGGACAGTGAGAACCAGTGTGTGTTTCTGGGCTGTGAAGCTGCCAGGCTGACATTTCTATTTTGCCTTGGGGCTTCATGCAAAATCTGCAATTTGAACAGAAGAAGCTGTTCAGTCTCCTCAGATGTTTGGGACCCTGGTCTGGGATAAACATCTGTTGCTCCATTCCTCTCCTGTTATGCTGATGTTATTTCAGTGACAAATAGGCTGTTATCAGCTCTAGTGGCAATAAATCAGGTTTTGATCAGGCGGAGTGGGAAATGCGGGTTCAGCAAAGAGCAGCAGAGTAACGGGGCATTATTTCTCTCTGCTTCTACATCAAATGTCCTTTTCAGTAAAAGAAAAGCAGCAATCTTGACCTAGCAATGTGTGTTGTTTGGGAATGCAGGAGTCTGCTCCAAGGTTGAAGATCCCAAGATCAAAGCCTGTTAAACCATACTACATCAACATAACTCAACTTTATCAAGGAAAACTCAACCTGAAGATGGGGTTATTGTTCATTGTCTCACTCACTACCAGCTGCTTTTGTCAGTTTGCTGCACTGAACTAGAGAGAATTTTGACTTTCCCACAAGTTTAATTTCCATGGGTTTCTCCTGATCTCTACACACATTCCTGGGGCTATGCCTATCTCCCCCTAGTAATGATGTGCAATGACAGGCACACTCATGAAGTGCAAGGAGCTCAGAATTCAAAGGGAAAAAAGTAGATCTGCTGTTCACCCCTGCTCCCTCTCCACTCCCTAGCAGTGCTTAATTCCAGCAGCTCAGCAGAGAATGCAACATTAATGACTTCAATGGTGTTACAGGTCTCTGGTGCACATCCTGCCTCAGCTCTTGCAGTTTCATGCCCAGAAGTCCTGATTTATTCTGAAACTAAGGTTTTGGATATTGGTGTTATTAGTAAAATCATTTCAGTAAAATTTAATAAAATACTAATCTGTGTTGGTTTTCGTGTAATATTTTAACACAAATTTTGATTGTAAATAACAAGAGAGCTTTTATTTTAAAAAAATCCATTATCCACAGTCACTGTCCTTGTAAAAAAATAAATTACCAAACATGCCATTCACTGCAGTCTAGCAGAGTTAGAATAATCTTCCAACAAAGAATGTAATTTATTTGAAAATAAAATAAACAAGTCACAGACATGTAAAAGATTCAGTAGCAATTTCAGCAGGAAAGACAAAGCACATAATTTCAGCTTTCATGTACCATTCTGATAATGCTAAAATCTTTTCTTTGAACGATTTCATGCAGATGAATGTATGAAAGAATAATTAGACAAATGGTTTGACAGACTTGAAAACATTTTGGTCATCCTAATCCAAGATATGACATTTTAACTTTAAAGAAAAAAAATATCATTTTGGCTTCTTTCTCTCATTTGGGATAACAATAGCATTTGGAGGCTAGAATTCTTTGCAGAATGAAAATGTGACTCCCTAATCAGCTCTGATTTTCAAAGGCAAAGTAAATAGTAATTAACTTAATTTAGAGCACAAAATTACTGCTAAATGCATGGAAAATCTTACTCCTGACAATGTTGACTGATAGGCAAAAATGTGCTGGAATATCTGGTGACAGGAGTTTCTAAAATGGGTTTTAAGAAACATATTAGTGAATCCAGATACAGTTAATTTTCTCCTAGATTAAAGAGGACAATCTATTTGACCTCTGGAACACCTTGCTTTTTTTCATTTCTGTGACTAACCATTGTCACTGCCACAACTGTTGACAAAATCAGGTTAGAAGGGAAGTATATGTATGTGAGAACAAAAGCAATTTTTAAGGTTCAGGGAAGTGCTCTTTAATGACTTCTTTGGGCATATTTTTCCATTATGCAATCAAATTCACCAGAGCTTTTTTGTTTGGGTTGGGACTTTTTTTAATTTTTTTGCTTTTTTGTTTGGTTTGTTTTGGTTTGGTTTTGGTTGGCTTTTATTCTTGCAATCAGTTAAAGAGCAAGAGAGCAAGGAAAGCAATCAGATTTACAGCATTGCTTTCCTGGTTAGACATCTGTGTTCCAGCCTCTTTCACATTCAGGATATTGATATTGGTAAAATTGATAATGAATTATGCTCCTTGAGGCTGTGGTTAATTGAATTGGCCACTCTAGCACAGACAGCTGGGAATTTCAACTACTTAAATTGTTGACTCCTACTTTGAAAAATTCTGCTGCAAGATAGTCATGCAACTCATATGACAAAGATCCAGCATTATTTCAAGTTGTTAACCATTCTTCAGATGGATGAAAAAGATTTTAAAAATAATTAAAAGCATTTTTAAAATACAATCTCTTTGTGGAATGTAGAATGCCATAAAAGCAAATCAGGTCTTCTTCAACCTGTGTTTCTGGGGAAATAGTGCTAAAAAGTGCATTGTCTCCTCTTATCTGGCATCCACGAAGTTCTTGGATCTTTAGGAGCTATTGTAAAGCAGTCAGGAGGGCATTAGGTGTATTTATGTTCACACCTTTCCTTGGGAGCAATATGATGGAAATTCCAGAGCAGCTGGTGTGAGGCTGCTGTGACTGAAGAACATTCAGGACTAAGTTTGTCTCACAGCCATTCTTGGTGAAGTTTTTCCTTCTCCTCTCCTGTGAGAGTCACAGCATTCCTCTGAAGGAAGAAGTGCTCCTAAACACATGGGAGAACAGGTAGCAATTGGTGCACCTCTTCTGCCCGCTCCAAAACTAACTATACAAAACCAAGGCAAGCAAAAAGAGAAGTCACTTTCACAGCTTACCTTATTTAATCCTCATCAGTTGCAATAATACCAAGCAACTTACAGGGATTCTTCTCAAGAGCTACAGTACAACTAAACTGGACAAAGAAAAGACAAAAATGTGATGCCGCCCTCTGGAGTTCAGAGTCAAGGTAATAAAATGCAGAAAGATTGGGAAGCACAGGAGAGCGGCGAGGCAGCATCGCTGGCTATAATCAAACCAGGCCATCAAAGTGACACTGCTGCTCCTCACACTGCCCCAACAGTGAGCAGAATGGGGGTGAGCTAGGAGCTGGGAGGTGGCACAGCTGGGACAGGGGACCCTGAGTGACCAAAGGGACATTCCAGACCATACAGCCTCGTGCTGAGCAGTAAGAGCTGAGAAGGTGAATCAATGAAGAAGTTGAAGTGATGGCATTTGCCTTCCCAAGTAGATGTCATGCAGTAGGGAACCCTTCTTTCCCAGACATCATGGATGCCTGCCTGTCCATGGGACATGGGGAATGAATTCCTTGTTTTGTTTTATTCACGTCCACAGCTTTTGCTTTACTTTCTAAACTGCTTATCTGAGCACAGGAGGGGTTTTTGCACTTTCACCCCCCTGATTCCCTTCTGCATTCCATTGGGGGGAGCGAACAAACAGCCGTGTGGATTTAAATCAGCAGCATCCTAGATGCATTTGAGGATTTTAAGGTTTTTTAAAGAAACGGAAGTCAGGCTCTTCAAAACTCATTAAATAATTCACACTTTTCAAGGACATTCTAGTCAGAATTAAATACTATGCATGTAGAAAATGATCCTTAAAAAACGGAATAAATTATGAAAACCAAGGTTTAAACCACTTATTTTAAAGTTGCAGATTATAGGAATAGGAATTTCCTTTCTGACCCTCGTTTGGTCATTGATCAGACAAGGAACAGGAGAGTTTTCTTTCATAACTTCAGTAATTTTCAATAAAAATAACATTTTCAAACAAAGTCCAATTTGTACTAAGTAGATTTATCACTGTCCAAAATGAATTTACTACAAAACAAAGCAGTACGTTTTTCCCACCAGAACATAAATACCACTCTAAAAAATGCAAAATTACAGTGCTACTGACTTTTAAAGCAAGCATATAAAATAAGTAGAGATGCCATATTCTGTGATATTTCAGTTCTCACAGGGATTTTTATTTGACTAAGAAAGACTTATTTAGATCTATTTTGCTGTTGCTGCTTAGTCTCTTGACATAATTAAATTGTTCGATTCTGTGATTTGCAAACTTGGAAATTTTTGCAGTTCCACTTGTCTTGGGTAAAGTAAGTATTTCAGGAGTTTTGTCCCAATTCATCTCTCACTGACAGTGTTTCTAGGGCAGAGGGCTAAGAGTGGGAGTAGGGGGAGGTTTTGCCATCCCTGTGGTCAGGACCTCTAAGAACAAACTGAGCCCAAGTTACTGATCTGTTTTCTTTTGTGGAGAAACCTCATGTTCTGTTTCTAAACTGTAAGTTTAGCTTAGGAGGAGGCAGCCTTACAAATGTGAGATCCACATCTCCTATGGAAAAAAATGTCACAGAGACTGCATTTGTACTGCACCTGTATGTCACGTCTTACTACCTAAATCTACAGAGGTGGGAATACAGAGGAAGAAGGTGTAAGTGGTATGTGCTCCCTTTTCTGTACTCTGTGCATCCACAGTGATGGAGACAACCTGTCTCTGTCTTCATCCTGCTCACTCACACGCTGTTTGTCAGTTCTGTGCACAGACTTTCCCCAGCCCCCTTCTCTTTTAGCCATATGTGATGCTGGAATCCTTCATCTGTTACATTTATTGCTGTGTGTATATATATATGTGTGTGTGTGTGTGTATGTATGTATGTATGTATGTGTATATATGTGTATATATGCATATATATATATATATATGTATATATATGTATATGTATGTATGTATGTATGTATGTATGTGTATGCACACACATCATCTTTTAAAACTGGAAACCTCTCCAGAAGTTTCTCAAAATAACTTGACTGGCTACCCAAATCAGCTGTGCTATCTACTTACCAAAGAATCCGTATAACAAACTGATGGATAAACAATTTTAGCTTTTAGCAACTGAACCTTCTACTTTTGGTTTTGCTTTACAGGTTTTGCTGGTAACAGTTTTATGTTAATAAACTTCAATCAGAAAATAAAATGACAACTGGTTCACTGTTTTCAGTAAGGGTGGAAAATTGGACAGAATTTCTATGCTGAATCAAGGCTACTGAACAAAAACTCAGTGTCTGTATGTACCAAAGTTAGTCTTAAAATGTATGTTCACTATTTTGTCTGTAGAGATAGGGACTATCAAAGGTCCTTGCCATAAGCTTGGACCCAAACATCCTCCTGAGTGCAAAGAATATGAAGAGTTAAACACTTCTCAAAACACTACACACAGAGAGCACAACACTGCAAAGAGTATTGATGGTCAAATGACAACTTTAAGCTTCCTGGTGCCAAAAAATTAAAAATACAACACCTTTGATGCATAGTTTGCTTGAGTAATTTTAAAGAGAAGAAAATGCAGGAAAGTTTTACTTTTGAGTGACAGAAAGCCTCCCTTTATTTGTTCATTGTAGACCCTCACTGAATTCTTTCTTTATCACTGTTCCCTCCCAGAACATTTAAACTTATTTCTGCATGGCTCTGCATATGCAAGAGATGTAAATGCAAAAAGGAAGCCTTTAAAAACTATCTCCCAAAATACGCTCTGAGTTACTTAGCACATTCCTGGAATCTCAGTGCTAACTTCATTTCAGCAGTTTTCAAATATATTTTCACAAATTTCAAGTAAGAGAAACTGAAAGGCTTCCTCTCACACATATTACTGATTCTCAATCCTCCCCTATGGATTAACATTTTTTTCATATGTCTAAAACACTTATTGACTGGGCAGAGACAAACTATTCATTGCCTCATGGCATAAATTTTTCATTGAGAAGGAAACACATTTAAGCACTTCAAAATTCATTAAATAATTAATGTGTTTCAACAGCACAAAAAAACCCCAGAACTAATTACCAATATCTGCCCAGTGAACTTTATACACTTCAGCTTATTCTATAAGGGCTAATAATTATCTTACAGAAGCCTAGCACCTACCTGCAAATAAGCTAAGATGCAGCTGTGAATAGTTTCAAGGCTTAACTCTTATGTTCAAGCAGTGACTACTCCTACTATCTCAGGATTCTCCTGCATCCAGCAATAGCAGTTTGGGATTTATAATCACCTGGCACTGCTGCCAAGTTTTTTGGTCTCCAGGAAAAAAAGTCAGATCCAATGTACCTGAAAGAGTTTTACTAAACTCACTCAGACACAGTAGCAAATGAAAGTGACCACCACAACCCAGCATAGATCCATCTATGCAGAAAAGGAGCATTTGCAAGTCTAGAAGGAAGAAGAAAGTGTGGAGAAAATTGTGCAGGAAGGGCAGAGAAATCTTCTCAGGTCATTATCCACAGACAATATTTTTTATTGCCACCACAGAGCAGGGATGTGTTAAGGTTTTGGTACCAGGCTCATATTTCTTGCCAGTATCAGAGTTTTTAATCGATGAATCCCAGGGAAAATGAGTAGGAAATTCTCCTTTCAAAGAGACATAGCAGACTGAGTTTCCATTTTCAAACCCAGGAGTGAATGTTGAAATGTATGCAATGGGTGACTGCTTTTTCTATAAAGAAATCTTGCATGATGACAGATGCTTCAGGCACTTGATATAACTCTCCCATTGGTTTGTGGAGAATTTTTCTCTAACAAGATTAAAGGTGTGGAAAATCTAAAGAGATACATTATTCCATTTGTATAAAAATATTGTTTTAAATATGGTGCTTAATGCAGCCCAGAAAGAAAACTTGTTTTGCACCAGTCCACCTTGCCACCATCAATAAAAGCCAGGTCATGACTAACCTGCTGCACTACAGCTCCTTGGGCTTGGATTTTGTGTTTGGGAGAAAGTGGTGGGAGCAATTACCTAGTGATCTGTAAGAGCAAAAATGTTTGAAGTCATGGGTACCTGACTTTCCACTATCTCTCCACCCCATACAGTCATTTAGAGTAGCATAATTTTCAAGGAGGTTAATATTTTAGGTATCATTTCTGGTGGGGTGTTTAGTGTGAGCCAACTGATTATCCAGTGTCTCATGTAAATAAAAAAGCATTATGAGACATGGCAGACACATGAGCACTGTTTGGACAGGATGCTACAGACCTGTTAACTATCTCAAGGTAATTAAGTCAAGGGACCATGAGGAAAATACCTTCTAAAATGCCTTCCGGAAAAAGTCGTCACGTTTCTGTTTCTTCCCCAAAGTAAATTTATTTTTTTCTTTTTCTGGTGCATGTAAGCAAGAGCTGCAGCAACAAGATCTGCAGAGACAAGCACTGCAATTTTCACTGCAGTGACAATCATGGCACTGGGCTTTAAACTCCTCCAGAGAATCCACACCACCACAGATGGGATAAATGGCCTTGGTTTGTCTCTCAGAAGAGCAAGGAGGAGACAGAAGGGACTTTTCTCAGGAACTGCACCCATCATCACAGTTCCTTTTCAAATAAATCTGGACTGCAGCAGGATTGATAGTGTCCCTGAGAGCTCAAGGAATCAATACAGGCAGCAGGAAAAGGCAAAGGCAAACTGCTGTAGCTTCTTAAATGAGAATTGATTTTTATCCATTGTCCATTCCCATGGCAAAGGAACAAGCTTATCACTTCAAACCAAGAATAGAAGGGAGACTAATTCTCTGTCTCAGGAAAGGACAGGAGCTCAGTAGAGGTCACTAAGATCAACACTGTATTAAAGAAATCTTTTTTTACTTGACTTCCTGACAAAGCAAGTGGACTTGGTCTACTCAGCTGTCTGTCTTTCCTCCAACTTTGTTGCATGAGGCTGCAAGGAAACCAGGGTACACTGCCAAGGGAAAAAAAACCCAAACACGTTCATGCATTCCTCAGGAATAAAGTTCACAACATCTTGCAGGCAGAGAACTCTGCCTCTCCTGGGAGAAGCCCTGGAAGCACCAACAGCTCCATGTTTGGCACTAGTCAACACCATGGGTATCAGGGATCTGTGGGTTCCCAGATACCCCACCTTGATACTGCCTCAGCACTCCTCTGAAAGATGATTCCTCAGCCAGCTCCCTCTGACTGCTTCTACCATATGATAAGCAGCCTAGATGGGGTAAGAAAAAAGTTTTACTTCTTCAGGACAGAAAGATGAAGCACAAGCAAGAAACACACCCTTTCATTTGTGCCTTTGAGTAAGTTCCACACAGCCCTAAAAATCACTGTATTTTCCCATAATTGCACACCAACTGTTACAATTAAAACAAAAACCATCAGTCCAGCTTTACTGGTGTACAACTAACGATTCTTTGTGTCTCTAATGCTTTCTGCACTAGGAAAAATATATTCAGACATACATATATTTACATACAAATTTATTCACAAGGGTGTTTCACAAGCATGGGAAGGAGAAGATTTCACTACAACAGAAGACATACAGCACGGAAATATCTTGTTTATCTCCACTGCACTTCATCTGTGGTGTGGTGTGCTCAGAGATGCAGGTGGTCCAAGCTATACTGATATGGAACTGAGGCCAGGCAGAAGCTTAATGACATTCATGAGCCTGCTAAATTTGTGTCAGTTCAAAACCCATCAGAGAAGTCATCTGAAGCCCAGAAAAACAAGTGGTGTTCATTTATAGTCCTCGTGCTGGTGTGCTTCTCTCCCACCACAGTGGCATCAATCTTCAGGTGTCGTGAAACTGGGGGGCCTCGTTCCTGAAGAGACAATGAAAGAAAAGTGAAGGAGAAGGGAACTCTTTCTGTACAGCAACATGCAGTAAATACATAGAGCTGTATGTGTTGTGTGTGGCTTTCAGACTGGATGCAGAAAACACTTGTTGGGGAGGACAGAAGACACTGCTCTAGTGAAGAGGATTTTTAAAAATTTTCAGTGATGGTGGTGTGATTTGTAACACACCTTCAGCCCCACTCTCCTTATTCATGGCCCTCAATTCCTTGGTCTTTCAGCTGGGAGCAGCCAGCATGTTCAGTCTGAGTACTCTCAAGTCTTCCTTTGGAGCTCCCAAATGCCTTTTCTTTAGCTTTCTGAGTTTGTTAAATTTTAAAGAAAAGAAAATACGCCAGTGTAAACTGTTCCTTCTCTTAAATCTCTTCTCAATAAAAGGGGTGGCTAGGCATGTATTAAGAATCTCAGATCTTTTATGACCCCTTCCTTTGGCAAAGAAGCATGTAGATACTACTGTGGATTTTGGTGAGGGGTTTTTTTGGGGGGGAGACGAATGAAAAAAAGAAATGCTCCTAGAAAGCATGTTTCATCAGTACCCATGACAGGGAGAAAAGTATTTTGGATGGGAGATAAATCTGTCAAGAAGCTGTCACAACTGACAGACCCTTTTGTTGATGTTATTCTGTCTAGTTTGGTATCATCTTGTCACAAGAGTGTTTCTCTCATAGTTGTTTACAAAAAGGTTTTCTGTCCTATAAAATAATTAGAAGCAATCACAGTCTAGCTTTGTGACTGGAGGTAAGGAGGAGGATCCAAAACACAGCTTTCATGACAGAAGGAGAAGAAGATAATTAAAATTAATTATAAAAGTTCTGGATTAATTCTACATCTTGATTGTTCATCCCATATCACAGAAGTGGTATGGACCCAGCAGTTTTGGTCACAGTCTTTTCTTTGCATTTGCTCAATGAACTAACACAATGTCACATAATTGGCAGATTTGATTACATGATGATGATAATTGATATATTCGGTGAAAACAGTTCATAAACTGCCAGAAAATCAACCAATTCATTAAAAATCAACATGCCTGCCCCCAGAGATCAAGACACTGGGTTATGTTGACTAAAATAAACACAACTAGTAATTTGATTAGACAACCTATTATATAGAATTAAAGGAAAAAAAAAAAAGAGAAGTGGCTTCAAATGAGGCATACATATTCAAAACCAGGAGGAAGAATTTTCATCAGTTAAGCTTAACTGAAAGATAAATGATACCCCTTTGAAGTATGGGATCACAACAAGACATATCAACTCAGGGGAAAGATTTAAAGGTTTTATGGGCATGGTACCACACAGTCCCTGACTGGAGATTTCTTTGTTAGCAACAAGAAGTACCTCAATTAATTCCAAACATTTTTAGATGATGATGAAGTGCCACTGTATTTTACTGGGTTTTGCAACCTTTGTGGAATATGAGTGCTCAGGTGTCACCTCTGGTAAACACAGCTGGGGCTGGGGGATGAACCAAATTCAAGATTAAGGTGTCCTACACTGCTCATGGTGCTGGTGCCAGTGTTTGTAAGGAATCAGCTTAGCAGGCTCTTGGCAGAATTGCCCATGGCAGTAGGATCTTGCCCAATGCATTTCTCATTAAATCTCGTGTTTAAGCCCAAATGTGTGTTTAGTACCATCAAGGGATACGATTAAAATCCACTAAAATATAAAATCAAAAGCTGACACTGTGGGGGTCAATGAAAATGTATTTGTCATGGTCCTTAGTATATACACAGGAAGTTGCAAATCGTCTGCATCGCTTCACACACATCTAAAGCCACTTTCACACTAGTGAAAGCTACTGCATGAAGGACACATTACAGGTATGGATGAATGCTTTCTTCTCACACCTTAGACAAATTGCTGACCTGAATGTATGCCAGCACTCTGTGAGCAGCATTTTTCTTCTGGAGTTGTTCTAAGTCTGGTCTGTAAATAGGGAAACACATCAGTTACTCCAAGGGAGGAGAAGAGGTTGTGCTCTATACCAAAGGGTGCCAGGTACGAATGGTTTTATTTGCTCACTTACAACCTTCCTAGAATTTAAAATAAGTCTTGAACACCCTTTTGATGGGGGATACAGGTCTACTTACCAGGGTCAAAGGTTTGACACCTGATTGTGCAGCGATTTGACTCATTCCCCATTTTGCTTTAAGTACATTCTGAATTAAAATATTCTATCACTTGTTTCGTGCATGAGCTGAGAATTTCGATCTAATATGCAGTGAAAGCCTCTGACTGACCTATCAAGTTAATTACTCCTGAAATACTGACATCAGGGGAGGCAGTCCCTGGCACTGCAAGGATAATGGTCACCGCCTTGAAAAGCCAGGAGCAGTGTTTGAGTGGGGATTGGTGTCTTTTCTTCTTTTATAACTTTCTGGTTAGCTCTGGTGGCTCTGAGAATGCAAAGAAGCACCGGTTTGCTTAGAAATTTTATATATGAAGACAAATTAATGTACATTGCAACTGAGAGAAATGAAAGCTTGGGCAAAGTTATATAAAAAAGAGGATAGGGATATAGAAGAAATCAGAATCACATGCAAAACACCAAATTTTTTCTCCAAAAACCAGAATTTTTTCCTTCAGAACAAGCATTTGGTTCATTTCTCACTCCCCCCTAGCTCTTTTTACATTAAAATTCTTTTCACAAAGCTAAATTAATAAAGACAAAAATTTGTTTTACGACAATAGTCAGAAATCAGAACTGACACATCATATATATGTTTTCCAGATTTAAACCTGTACGTGCTTCCAGCTTCCTTGATCCAGTTATTTATTGTACTTACAAATCAGGTCAATGTATAACTTATATTTGGCTGGACAGCTAACAGCTGCTTAGAAAAGAAAGATTTATACTGTCTTACCCTTTCAGCGTTCCCAACAATAAATTATTCTCTTTATGACAATTCAGAAACCACTGAGAAGACAGGTTATCACAAATTTCAGGCCACTTACAGAAATTTAACTCTCTTAGTATGTTCAGTTGTTTTTAAATTGTACACTCTAAGTGATAGGGTTCAGCAATTGAAGAGGGAATGTTTTCAACACAAATAAATCAGGAAAAGTAAAAGTTACAAATACAATTTTGGAACTAGAATTTCTGTAGTTTCTGAAAGGAACTCCCTCCCTGATTCTAGTAGCATTTATGCATGATGTGGAGCATCTTTTCCAGACGTGATTAATGGTCTTTTAAATTTGCATCTGTGTGACTTTCTGTGAATAGCTTGGACACAGCTGGAAAAAATATCAGTTGTCAATGTCCCCCCTGACCCTAAATACAAATGTGCAACAGCTATTCATGAAATTATAAGAAAACATGGATCATCCCTAGAATTTCTTTGTGTATGACATAGTTTTTTTCTTATCAGAAACTGCAAAGATTCCTACAGCACAGAAAAAAGGATGAAAACACTTTCCACTGGAGCCCTACCTTTACCAGTTTGGCTTCTGTGGAGTGAAGAGTCTGCAAGGGTCTTGCAGACTGCTTTTCCCTTCTCTTCCCTCCATCTAGATATATTTGAGGCTTACCTCCTTGTCAATCTCTTGTCATCCCTTGACATCTTTGTTCTTGAAAACTACAGCTGAAGTTAATTAACTAGCAACACTGATAACATTATTAACATTTTTCCTACTGTTTAACACCTGCATTGACACATAAGCAAGAGCTATATTGTTCAGGACAGTGCACAGATACTCCAGAAGATGGTATTTACTTCAAAACGTGTATGAGGATGAAAAGGGAAAAAACAATGGAGAGGTATGCACATCATTAACCATTTAGCCAGCATGTAGGGCAATTTAACCTATTAAAATGGAAATCATATGAGAACTCTCACATTATGACAGAAAGGGTCACAGGTCAGGACTTGAAAATACTAATTCAAAAAGAATATGAGTCTTGCAGACCAAGAGCTTCCACTGAAGCTGAGAGAAGCTTTTATGGAATGTAATCTTTGTCAGTGTTCTGGAGGGCAGCTGTGTTTAGCAGCCTGATGGTAGTTTGGGACACCGATCAGTGAGCTTCTGTCTCCCACCCACACATACTGGAGGGAGGGAAACACAGCTTGTGCCTCAACAAGTACCTTCAAGGCAGATGACAGTATGGGTGGTAAAATTCTTCCATTTTAAATGCCATTTTAAACTTCTGATCAGGTAGTGAGACTGCATTCCTCCATCTGATCCTTAACTGGTGAGCTGCTGGACTCCTAGTGCTCCATCATCTCTGTGAGGATCTCTGTGTTATGATCTCTGAATTATTATCAGGAGTGCAGTGATCAAGTGATGCCTCTCTTTAGGAAAGACAGAGTAAAGAGCAATGTAGGAAGTGTTTCTGTAAAATGATCAGGAGTTCATTCTGATCCTGTATATGGTAAATACAGAATCTTACAACCAAGTCATCAAAAAAAACCAAAAATAAGAATATGCTTCTTCAGTGTGCTGTTACCTTTCTAAGATTTTATTTGCACTTCCTTGTGTATTGATTTGAGTAGCATAAAAGTATAAAAACACAAGAGTGAATGAAACTCATAAAGTCCTACAGCATTAGTATCTTCTAAGTTTCCTGATACACATTAATGTTTAACTGTTAGATCTTTCAGTTATTTTTAAGCATTCCTTGTACTTAGATCCATGCATACCTCTCTCTGCAGTTCTTCACCTTCCAGGAGGAAAAAAAACAAATTAACATTTTCCATTCAGTCTGTGTTGTTATAATAAATAATAACAAATTTGAGACCCAGGGACTTGTAGCACAGGAAATGAAAAGCAATTTACCCTGCAAGTTTGGATCACTCCTTGTAGTTAGCAGAGGTAACTTGGCATTCTGGGTTCGGGTGTTCTTCTGCTTCTTCAGGACTCCCATTTAGGAGGACACTGAAGGAGTTTAGGATCTGTAAAGACAACATTGATGACCTGATTTTAATCATAATAAGGATATAAATAAATACCTAAAAGATCCTGGTACCACTAATCATATTAGTGCAAAGGAAAGTTTTTATGGGAGGAGGCAGAGAATGATGCTACTGAGATTGATACTGGGATTTTATGAAGTTTGTGGACACAGAGATCCCATTTGTCCCCCATGTAGCAGTTATGGTCCTGCTTGGCAGGAGAGAGGAAGAATCATTCAGGTGGGAAGAGTAAAGAGGGTGCATTCCACATCCATGTCCAGTGCTGGAGCAGAGGAGTGTGCAGCTGACAGTCATCCTGCTCTTGGGATGATGACAGAGGGGAAGGGAATGGGAGAAGAAGAGGGAACTGGGCAGACTTCAACAGAAGGTGACACAAACACTGTAAACTTTTGAAAGTGTTGATACTCACTAATTTTGTTACTGCACAGAGTTAATATCAAAACACAGATGTCAGATCTGTGTACTGACCATTACCACTGTCAAGGTTTTTAAATGCCTTTTTTTCCCCACTGCCTTTTCATTTGCCAGGGAGGACCAGAAAAGTCTCAGCCTCATGTCTGTCAAATCAGCACTTCCTCCCCTTCCCTGTGCAGCTTATCAATATCAATTCTAAGTCTCGTTACCTATGTGCATTGCTTGAGATAAGGTTTCAAATGGGGCCTCAGGTGCTGCAATAATGGTTTGATCTCCACATGGAAGTCACCAGGAGCTGTATGAGGACATTAATATGAAATCAAACAGCTTTTGTGCATGTGACAAAGATCTGAGAAGTGACTGTCCCCCCAGACAAATGACCAAGGCTGACTGAGAAAGCACAATTACCACATATTTATGGACATAACAAAGGTCTCAAATAATTAAAAACACCTGCTCACAACACTGTGGATCACACACCAAATCAACACGAAGCTTCTGCACAAAATGCTCCCAGATTCCTCCAATATCTGCCAGGAGCCTCGTGGCTGATTCAGGGATTTTAACATATTTTGAAAGATGTTGTAACACAGAGATTATCCTCATACAAGCAGTTCTACAACATTCTGCTTCAGATGACTTGTACTTAAATATGCATGGGTTTTTCTTTTCCTATTTCATCCTCCTCTGCTTCCCTTCTTCCTACTATGATGCACAGTCTTGTCCCCTAAATTCAAAGTTCTGCAGGTAGTGCTGCCTGTAAACAAAGGATAAAGCCCTACATAATAATAACAGCACAACAAAGCTGCTTTAAGTGAGACGAAAAATTTCTACAGTAAACTGTTGGGAAACGCTGATAACTCAGAATGAAAATGTCCTGCAGATAAATGCTATTTTCATTCAAATTCTCAGTTGATAGATATTATTAAGTCTTACTATCAGAATATTGACATGTTTCATTGTAAAAAGTCCAAACTTTTGTCCTTCCTGTTTTTTGATTAAATAACAGAATAAGACTATCAGTTTAGCAGCTCTGAACTTAGTGAAATGAGATGCTCTGTGTGGCAGAAAGAAAAGATTTCTGCATGTTTTGTTTACAAGTTATTCTGAGATTTTCATCCCAATTTAAGACAACATAGAATTTTGAAATTTCAGTCACTCAGACAGCAATTTCTTCTTCCAGCCCCATGGAGATACCAGAGAAAGAAAACAAAGCACCACAGCCTTCAAAGGAAGGAAAAAAAAAATAGAAGAAGAAAAAGAAGAGAAAATACGACTGTTGGTAACTACAAAAACAACTGACTGAGAAACAACTAGTAGCTTTTCTGAAGCACTGTGCAAATAAGAAACTTTGTGACAGTAATTTTCTTAAATTTTGATGCATTACCTGATTTGGCAGGCATTACTGTGAGATTCTCAATGTAGCTGCTGAATTTCTGTGTTAATTTACTTTTTATTCTCTTAATGCATTGAATATTCCTATTTTAGAACTCACATAATTTTATCAAGGACCTTGTTCGCATGGTAAGCTTTGCATTCTCTTAAATACAGAATTATGAAGCTGGCACTACCAGAGACTGTTGCAGATGCAAATCTCACTATCAAACCTCTGCCCACAAGCGTTTCCAAACAAGACAGCAGGGAGTAGTTTATTCCCATATCTGAAAGCAAAGGCTTGGAGGCTACAAGAAGCAAAAAGTTTTTTTTTTCCTGGAGTTGAGTCTGTCGTTGTTTATTCACACAGCCAGCCAATGAACCACAGAGAACTGACAGTCACTTGTTCAGTGAAGAATCCCCTGCTGAATGGAGAATTACTCCTCTATTTCATACTTGTATTTCTGACAAAACATCTTTCATACTGAACTAAGTGTGAAGAACCAAAGAAATTCCTGGGAATGAGGGGCTTGAAGCTGTTAAAAAGAAACAAAACAATGATAGTGGGTATAGACTGATGGCAGAAACTCTCCTCCAACTGCCTTCTTTTCATTGCCCACAAAACTGCATTAAGAATTTTAAGAATATATTCAAATTGCCCTATGAACTTGAAGATTTAGTGATTAAACCCTGGAGCTAATTGGGTTATTTAATCATCAATGTAGACTATTTCCAGTTTCAGCTCACAGGGCTGAGTAACTATTTTTGGAGAAAGTAAGTGGAAGGAAAGGCAGGTAAGTTGTCTTGCTAGACCTATGAGCTGGGCATGAGCCCCCTAGAACTAGTGCAAAATTTTTTCCCCTGCTTTTAGCTTCTCAACAATATTAGAAATGTTATGTTTAGAATATCAGGTAGAGAAAGCAAAGGCACAGAAGAAAGGGAGCACAGACACTGCTGAAAAGCAATAATCACAAATATCAGCATCATCTCATCTCCTGCAAGATGCCTGGCATGGGCCACCCTTCTCTCCCCAGTCCTTGCCAACACAAAGTTGTACCAGTGGATGCAGTTGTACCAGTTACCATGGAAAGCACACTGCCACAGCTCCCTCCTTTTATAAATAAACACATCTATGCAAAGTCACAACAAATTAGAAACTTCTTATTTCTGTTCATTGAGCTTGATGGAATCAATAGTCAGCAGGAAGCTGGCAATGGATTTATTAAGGCAGCTCTCAAGTCCTCAGTCATTGGAGTGAGAAGTCACCCACTGGCCTCATTTCCCTGTAAACAGGAAACTGGGCTAAAATAAATCTCAGTTGAAGTGAAAATAATGGATAATACTCACCTTACATTGCACTCTTTTGCCATCTAAAACAGCTGAGCATTTCCCTAAATAATTAATGAAAGGCTGTTCAATGACCAGTATCTGACAACTGTATTCTCTCATCTTGTGAAAAGAAACTGAAATAAAACCAGAGAAACATACCTTAGCATTTCATGCTTATTTTTTGGCTGTCTGAGGAACATAAATCCATTTAAGTAGATTTGCTTTTGATTGAAACCAGTGTGTTCCATCTGACACATTAGAAATTCAGATGTCTGCAAAGTAGGTGTTTGTCCTTTTCTCTTGATGTGCAAGTGTATAACACTAGAGCTTAATATTTATTAGATACATTCACTCAGTCTTCTGAGTCTGCAGTTCAGTGTATATGTCACATATTAACAGGGCTGGGAATAAAAGTCAAACACAGTACCAGATGTGAAATATGACAGTGCTGTAAAATGATAAAGGATAGATAGAACTTCTCACTTTATTACTATTGTAACAAACTTTTTTACTGAGGAAGCCACAAACAAATAGAAGAATCTATTGTGCTGGGCACCATTCAGGTTCTTAACTGGGGAATAAATCTTACCCCAAATATTTTTCAATCCATGGCCTTGTAGGAATGCTCTTGCTGACCTTATTCTTGGAGCAGCTCCACTGACAGCAGTGCTGTCACAATGATAAAGTTGTGCTTGTATGTGCTGCAGAATTGGAGCTTTAAAAGATGAAAATAGAGAAAGGGTCACAGCCTACAGGGATCTGTATTCCCCATCATATTTAATGGCTGGGAAACCAAGGCAGAGATTACTTTGGGCCACCATGCTCAGGGGTCATCATTAGCCCTGGCAGTAACTGGCAGAATTTTTTGGCATTTTTAGCAGGGTGACCAAAGGTCCAAATTGGCTTGGTAGAAAAAATGCTGCTTTGATAATCCTATAAATTTTTAAGTTATTTTTTATATAATTAAATTTTGTATTAATACCTCATTAAATTTTATTCATAAAAGCAAATTAAGGCAATTTCTCAGCAGAAATGTGAGTACTTTTCTGGAAAGGTAATAATCCAAATGTTGTTCTCAATAACTAACAATCACTTGAAGTTGCTATTCCCACACCAACAGACTTTGGGATAATAAAAAAATAATCTAAATATAATAATTAATAACCTAAACCACTACACTATGAAATGTCAGCCACTCTCAAAATAGTCCAAAGGTATTTTTTAACTGTTTAATATTAAAAGTACAATTTAAACTACATTAGAGAAACAGAGTAAATTACAAGTTTTGGTCTGAGTATGTAAATTACGGATTTGAAACACTGAAAATTAACCAGGGAAACAATGCAAACAACTGAACGGAACATTTGAATGGGTTGAGGAACTTGAGCTCTGGTCCCAGCTCACTGATATATTTAATCCTTCTGTAGCACCTGAGTGAACAGCTCTTGACTTTAGAAGGTATTTTCTGAAGCTTCCACATCACTGCGGTTTGAAGCAGGCATAAACAAAAATCAGTGTCTAGGAAAACCCAGAACCAAGATAAAACATCTGTGTTATATTTTTCCTTTTTTTTTTTCTATAGTAACTAAGGACTGCTAGGTCCAGTAGAGTTGGTCTGCAAAATAGGAAGGATTTAGTGGGAAATGCAAAGGGGCATCACTGAAAGGTCATAGTGAAATTCATGCCCATGAGAAGAGCAGGAAGGAACCATGAAAAACCTTATTTAGACATAAGTGGGCATAAGATTTATGTTGCTTGAAACCATCCACCAGACTCAGTAGAAAAGCTTTTTGATGGAGCCCATACTAAAAGAATGGTCGAGACACTTGTTGCATCAAAGTATCTCCCCTGGTACCTGTCTCCTTCCAGGGATTCCCATGCCTTGCAGTGGGTGCAGAAGGTGCTGCCCCCTCACATGACTCTTTCCCCATTAATTGCAGGCATGGAGACATGTTGGAGACAAAAAAAATCCAGAAAGCATGAATAGTGATCCTTTGTAACAGCTTTCACAGCCACACGTCCCGAGGAAACGACATTCCCTTGTCAGCTTGTGTTTGCATCTTGCAATTAGACTGACTGAAATTATCTCCATTAAAAGAACATGCAAATGGCACCAGGCATAAAGATAGGATGGCAGGGGAACGGAGGATTGCTCATTCTATCTGGAGATGAGTCTGAATGGCAGTGACAGAGAATTCCAGAAGTAGGAGGATTTGAATTAAATGAAAAGTGAAAATTAATGCAGGTTTGGTTTATCCTAGTCTACCCCTAGTTAGCATGGACCCACTTAGGCTAAATCTAAAGGCCTGCCCCTGCACTGTGGAATTACTGGAGACATAAGAACGTTCTCTGTTGCTGCCATTTTTCACTTCTCTCTGCATAGTGCAATGTCTTACATGTGGTTCAAGAATTATAGATTGGGTGCCAGTAAATGGGGAAAAAAATGGGTTTGAATAGAACATTTCTTTTATAAATGTGATTTCAGATGAAGGTATATTGCAAGCTGCCACACAACACATTCAGCAAGTACTGTTTTGCTATCATAAGACATCATTCTGCCTCCAAATTTGATTTGTGTGAGGAGGGAACCAGGAGAGTCCCTCCTAAATTACATTGCTGACTTATTTTGCCATTGAATTTTGGCATACCAAGGTTGCATCAATAAACAATGCTTAGTTGCATAACATCTAAAAGGTTATGCAACTATTATGTCTCATTGCACAGAGCCTATGTCTTCTACCAGAGTTTATATTTATTCAAATTTTACAGTATCAATGTTTTGTCTTCTAAGGAAAATGTTCACAGTGCAGTCTCAGACTCTTTCTTTCACATTTCACATTAAGTTATGCTCTTATAGGAATAGTTATGCTTAGCATTTCTATTTCTCGGACTTCCTATCAAATACTTAGTACTTCATTCCAGTATGCCTTTGAAAACTAATACCTTGGCTTCTTAAATTGATTTACTCAGATCCTTTATAATTTGCACTGCACAATACTGGGGTCAAAACTGATAAAATCAGAAAAGAGGGGTACTTTACTCACCTTTTTTTGAATGTGTGTGCTATATTATTTATTGTAAAGTCAAGCAGTATAGAAACACAGGATGATAACATAGACTCATAGAACAGCTTGGATTGCAATAGATCTTAAATATCATCCAGTTCCAACCCCCAGCCATGGGCAGGCACATGTCCCACTGGATGGAGCTGCTAAAAGCCCCATTCAACCCAGTCTTGAGCACTCCAGGGATGGGACATCCACTGCTTCTCTGAGCAACCTGTGCCAGTGCCTCAGCACCCTCACAGGAAAGATTTTTTTTCCTAATATCTAATCTAAACCCCCACTTTCAGCTTGAATCCATTGCACCATCCTCCTGTCACTTATAAAAACTCCCTCTTGATTTTTCTTGTAGGCTCCCTTCAGGCACTGGAAGGCTGCAGTTAGGTCCCCAAAGCCTTCTCTTCTCCAGAATGAACAATTCCAATTATTTCAGCCTTTCTTTTCCATCTCTCTGACCATGTCTGTGTCCATACTCCGGACTCACTCCCACAGCTCCATGTCCTTCCTGTGCTGGCACCCCAGAGCTGATGCAGCCCTGCAGGTGGGGTCTCAGCAGAGCAAAGAAGAGGGGCAGAATCCCTTTTCTCACCCTGCTGGCCACACCTGACTTTGGATCATTTGTTTTCTGGGCCATATATACGTATACACACACACACACACACACACACACACACACACACACATATATATATATATATATATATATATATATGTATATATATTTTTCTGGGCAACTTTTCTGTAGTTTTGGAACTATTTTCTTATCTAAATAGGTTTGTGACGAGATATACACAATAATTCTCTTTCACTGAATGCTTAGCAATGCTTGGTATTTCATTCCCAGAGGGAAGGGGGAGAAGATTTATTCAAAATTGTAAAGGCCTTTGGGAACTGGTATTATTTAAAACACAATCTCTAGGCAACATAAGCTCTTTGCGTGCAGAAATCCATAATGGTGGGCTCAGAAGTACCAGACTGAAATGTCCATTGTTAACTCTCTAGATCCCATTAATATTTCTTATTTCTTGCAAATTGACCCTGTTTTGAATGCAATTTATTTGTGTTTATTTTATAGAATGTCTTTGAAAAGCTAAACAGATAATGACACCCTTACAGCTTAACAATGAGTTCTGCACAGAAAGAACTCTCGCTTTTTTACAGTGTTTATCCCAGACCTACTACCCTTGACCTTCCTGCCACATATTTTCTTGTGTTTGCTTTAAGCAAAAAGCATTCAAAAACTCGTGAAGATGAAAGGATGTGTGCTTGATTACTTGATTATAAAGAATTTCCAGTATGTCCAATAAAGCTCTTGCATTCAACCTGTGTCAAGGCTATGGGCAGGATTGAATAGAGGGAAGAAATGAAAAAAAAGAAATTAACAGAACATCTCAAGTCTACTTCAGCTTAAGCACTTACCCTGCAGACTACTTAAAGGCCAATGTTTGCAAGTTACTCATTTCAGAAGTAGGGGTTTAGAGCTTTACAAAGACAATTGTAGTCACTATGTCCCAATCGTTAAAAAAAGGGTTATTAATGTTTAGAAAATACCTATTCATCTCTGTGTGAATCATCAGACTGCTTGGTTTTGAAGTTCTTATCCTTGCCTAGCAGAACAATCAACACACAAAGTCCAGAAGGTGGATTGATTCAAATGTAACTGATTGTGCTCTGAAAATGGATGCTTATTGAACTTTTTTGGTCTGCCTCACATCTTCAGACAAACAGGAATTCTTGGTTATGAATAGCAAAGACCCTATGAAGGAGGCATTCAAAACATTAAATTGGTTTTTGGGAGGAACTTTGGAAGCAGTGAAAAAATTTAGGTTGGTATTTCCTGCAATAGATTATTAAGTGATTGACTTGAGAATCCAATGCAAACTCAATAAATACTAATTTGTAGTGGGATTTAAAAAATCATATTTCTTAAATAACTGTATTGTATTTAAAGCACTAAGAAGCAGGAGGGTATTCCCTGACTAAAGACTATTCTTCTGATTATGTTTTGCTAAGCCAGAAGATACCAAAAATCAAAGGTGAGATGTTTAGGACCCATGGAGCAGGCAGTAGACTGGTATGGAAAAGGCTTGTACTCCCTATCACTACACCTACAGAGGGAGTAATATCAGCACATAAAATTCATAGCATCTAGGAAGAGCCCCATAGCTAAAGTTGAAATGAGTGAAATGAGATCTAAATTGCCATTTTGTTTTGTGTTTCTTGATGCTTGCAGAATCTGAGACGTTTCACAGATACTCTCTTTTCTTCTACATGAGATCTGTGAGGATGAAGTATTATTCGTTTTACAGTGTGTTATTTTGAGAGGCAGTATGTGTGGTAACTTGGACTAGAGTTAGTTAATGTACAACGGAAAAATATAGGTTATCTGAGATGCCTTTAGTCAAAAAAGCATACAGCAATGTTATCCACCCTGTAAAGCTTTTCAAACAATTTTCTAACAATTCCTTTGGTTCTTTATCCTGCTGTAATTCCTTAATACTTTGGAGGCATTGGCAACATATACTATGGAAATGTCATCCTTTTTGCCTACCTAAAATTTGGTTTTATTGTGACACCCATGAAAAAATCTGAAATTACTAGAAAAAATGTGAACATAACCAAAACCTGAAACAATCAAGTAGCTAGAATGCTGAGTGCACCTCTTACACTACTGTTGTCTCACTGTTCCCTTGCACTCACACATCAATCTGTGTTGGCCTTCTTCTGTAAACCAAATGGTGGAAGTAACATTTTCTGATATGTTGCCTAGCTGGTGCCCACCAGGCACCCTATTCATGATCAGGCATCCAAAGTGTTTCAGCACTAGGAATAAATGTAATGGAAATATTTCTGCAAGCTTTTTTCAGATATCCCTCAAAATATATACATTTGTGAGGGACAGTCAAAAAACAACGTGGAAAATGTCTCTTCAGTACTTTTATCTCATGGCAGATAGCAGGCACTGGCCTGAGATAAGGGGAAAAACCCATCATTTTCCTGTTTATTTTGATGATAAAGCTGAAATCTGCTGGGCTCCACAGATCTTTCCTCAGCTTTGTAGCTGAATGCCCAAGCAACTTTTGATACAGTCTCATAGTGGAGAGGGCTTTGACCTGTGCATTCTCGTCTTTTTGCTTCATGCATTTCTCCTTTCTGTCCAAAATGTGCTAATGATTTAGTCCAGCCCTGACTTGGCAGGAATTGAGTGATAACTATATACTCTGAAGGAAAACTTTGGACTTCCATTGATTAAACCATTTATCATATACTATAAATAGATTAAGCAGATCTTTCAAGTCCCAGGGCCACAAAGCACAATTGTAACCCCTCCTGCAGGTTTTTCTCTTGCTGCCATCCTGTTTTTTCTCCTGGAAGCTGATCAATGTGACCTGGCCAAACTGGACACAATCTAGGGACTGTTCTTGAAGTCTGGATTGCCAAAACATGAATTTCACTACACAGCCCATGCAGTCAAAGCACACAAGCTCCATGACTGTTTATCCTAGATTTCTACCACTCCTAACCCATCTGGGCTACCAGATATCTGTCAATCCTCCAGACAGCTGAACTGCATGGATTGGATGAGGATTAATATTAAAGCCCTGTAGTCCTCCAAAACTCATGCATTGCATGCCTCTCTGTTACACAAATAAATCTTGAGTCTGACACTTTGTTTATTCTCTCAGGGCAAAATTGACAAGCAGATCAAACAAGGGGCTGTATGAACTTGTTCTGCTAATGCAGACACAGCTAACACTCAGCTAACATTTGTGTAATGCCTTTCTTGTTTAAAAGTATTTGTGAAAGAAGAGAAAACTAAGTTTGCAAAACCTGCAAAAGATCAGAGTTTTAGATACAAGGTCAGATTAAAATCAAATGGTGAAATTCATACTGACAAAAACAGAGAAGGTAGTCCAAGGAAAGAAATGTTAATTTCCCCCCACCACACACACCATTCTAAGACACAATTTTGTTGAAACTAAAAATGCTGTGACTTTGTGAACAAGTAATGAACTCAGTGTGGGATTATTTTAAAATTTCTTTCTAAAAGTTTTTAACTTCATTCCAAATTCTCTAATTCATTTACAGTCACATTTCAATTTGTACATAATAAGAAATACATTTTATTAAGAGCTGTATATTATCAAATATATTGGGTCTGACTGGGATGGGGTCAACTTTCCTCACAGTGTCTTTGCAGTGCTGTGCTTTGTATTTGCAGCTAGAAAAGTGTTGATAACACACCGCTGTTTTGGCTACTGCTGAGCAGTTCTCCCACATCTTCATGGCTGTTCCTCCAAAACCTGGGCCAGGGCAAGAGGTTGGGAAAGGGCATAGCCAGGACAGCTGTCCTAAAGTGACCAAAGAGATATTCAGTACCATTTAACAATTTTGAGAAAGGGAACATCAAGAATATCTAATAAGGAAAATGAGAAAAGGGTTTTTAAAGAAGCAGAGAGAGGAGGAAAGTAGCCACTGAAGCCAGCAAAGGAAAAGCTGTTTGCAAAGAGGCATAGACTGAGGTGCTGGGCATGATTTGAGTGCAGCTCAGTTCTGTGTATTTTTGTATATGCTCCTTCTTCAACACAGTAAGACAATACACTCCTTTCCTCATGGTGCTGCCAGAAATAAATTTTTTGCTGATGATGCTGTTTGAGCATGGTGAGCTTCTATGTACCCAAAATAATCCAGATCTCTGAGACAAAACCTGTGACAGAGGAGCCTATCAACTAACAAAGAAATGAAATTTTTTGTTTCTTACTTTTGAAATTTCAACTTGAGTCATATTCAGCAACCAAGTTTGGTCTTTGTCAACAGAACTTTTCATGCAATTCCTCTGTACTCCAGACACAGTATTCATCTCTAGCTTGAAGGTTGATTTTTTAGCATTTTTTAGTATTGTCTGAAAAGCTGTCATATTCTGTGAAAGCAGCAGCTTTTAAAGCTGCTTCTTTATCGAAGAGGATCTTTTATGCAGGAAAAAGATTCTTTCTTTTTGCCATGAATTGCATTGGTGCTATGCCCTGTTTTCTCCCAGCTGCTTAGGATATAAATACTTATTACTCGCTGCATTTTAATGAAACACAAGTAGGAGCTCTCTTTCGTGCCAGAATTTCAAAAGATCATTTATCATTGTTAATCCTAGCAGGTGGAAAGCAGTGCTTGTGCTCTGTAACTCTGGCCACAACTTGAGTTATGGTGCTGGGCAGGTGAAAAACCTGTTTTTGAAGGGCACCATGCTCAGTAGATGGTGTCAAACACGTGGATGGACAAAGCCAGCCCGGCCCTAAAGGACCAGGCAGTTGCTGGGAAAACAGGGCTTTTGCAAAGCACTTCCATCAATAAACACTGAAACAGTTTTTTCTCAGCTCTTGGCTTTCAGCAAGAGCTGTCTCCCTGGATTGTAGCTCCACTTCAAGGCTGTTTGAACCTGGCAGCTGGGCTTTTTTGTGTTTGGGGGTCTTTTTCTGCATTTTTTGCCCCTCTGTGAAATTCCAACAGACATGGTTTCAAAGAAAGGCATCTGTTACCTTCAGTGCAGAGCTGTTGAAAAGCAAACTGCCATTCTGTGCCTTTGGAATAGCTTTTCTTTGGATTACCTGCAACTTTAATGAGTCAGGATATGGGACTTGCCATATCCCAGCTGTTCGTGAGGCTTCCATTTCTTCTGCTGTGAGATTAGTTGAAATAAAATAAACTTGAAACAAACTCAGCCTGACTTCAGAGGAATATACACAGCAGAATTAGGAGCTGCAGTGTCATGCAATGCCTGATGGTTCCCTATACTATTTCTCATTGTGGAAGTACTCAATTGGGAAGATGCTGGAATGTTGGCAGGGCTGGACAGAGAGAGGTCATTAAAATACTTCTGCTTTACCAAAGGAAGCTAACATACCATCACTGGCATACATGTTTAAATTTTTTCACTCAGATTGAAGTTAAAATATCCATTTTCTTTGCAGTTTTCAATGGAGGAACTGAAATATATTTTTCATTAGATTTTTTCTTTTTTACTTAAATATATGTATTTGCTAGCTGTGGTGCATAGTTCACCTAGTCAGTCTCTGGAGAATGTCTGGTCCATCTGTTTGGGCCTATGGCTCTAAGTGCAATTTTTCTGAGGCCAAGAAATATAATTTGTACAGTATCTTGCACAACAGAGACTTTTCTCTATGCCTGAAGTCATAAAATGTGAGAGCAAAATAAACATATAAATGATCAAGCTGTTCCTAAGAAGTGTGTGCTGTGAAGAAACCTGTGAGGAGGATATTCCACCTTGAGCCTGCTCTGTGCAGTCCTTCTTCCACCCTCTGCAGGTTTTAACACTTCCCTTTGAGTTCTTTCATCCACCTTCCAGTAACTGAATAAACACCTGCAACCTCACCTGTCACTCAGGGAAAGCCTTTCAAGGGACAGGTGAGAAAAATAATTTCTGCTTCTGATCACTGTTGCTCTTCACATTGCAATGGTAGAGAAACAACTGCTGTAGGTGTTGCCTTACTTGTCACAGCTGCTACTCCTTTGCCCTTCATTGGGCAAGTTGAAAACTGAATTGGAAGCACTGAGATCTAAAAGAAGGAGCAGTAGCTGGGTGAAAGCTTCTTCAGGTCTGGCTTGAGTGCTGAAGGAGCTTTGTTTGTGGGGTTGGTCTTTGTGCATCAGATATATGGAGAAATAGTGCAAGATTTGTGCAAAGGGTCTTCTACGCGTTTTAAACTCCAAAGTATCAGCCTGTGTACAGTATACTGAGATATCTTTATCTCTTAATATAATCTCATGCAGTTCACAGCTGTTTGATCAAAGCAGTGTCTCAATACAGCTGAGCAATGTGAGTCAACACCAGAACAGAGAGGAGCAATCTATATTATTGAACTTTGTCTTTTGTATTAACAGAGGAGGAGGGGCAACCCAGTAGTACCACTCTGTCCCAATTTGTCTGTGCCTCTCTCCATTCTTCAATTCTCAGCCAGGAAAACATTTTGGTTTCTTTAGCTTTTCCTCAGCCCTATTCACTCTATTAATTCTGCCCTTCAGCATGGATATATAAAGCAAAATTTACTTATTGAATTTCATTTTATCCTACTATATTTCATAGTTCAGTTTCTTCTCCTGGGAAGATCCTAATGTCTGATGCTAGAGGGAGCTCAAAACCAGTATGAAATCTCATCTAGGTTACTGGATAAAACTCTAAATAGATTGACAGAGTATTGAATGTTACATAGAAAAATTGTTCATTCTGCTGTGATTTTTTTTTTTTTGGTGGATTTTTGGGTTCTTTTCTGCATCTGTTAGAAGGAGGAAAAAATACATCTAACCTTGATGGGATTAATTTTTTTTTTCCCCAGTTATTAATTTTCCCTGATACTGGTGTGACCTACCACAAGCTTTTGTTATTTTCAGGTGAAATGTTTGGATTTAAGTTTCTGGGCCATTTCACAGTGAATAATTTCCGGCTCAATTTCTGATCTTTTTGCACTAGTACAGGTAGTCTTAAACTTACCATAAAGGTATAAATGAGCAAACATTTCATTAAAAATGAAGAGGCTTATGACAATACGTATTCTCCCCAAATGGAACCACCTGAGCTTTTCTAATAGCTGGTGACACCCATTAGCACTTCTCTCAGAAATTGAAAACATTTTCCATCTGTTCATACACACTCATTACAAAGTAGTTAAGAGCCTATGGGATCACACAGACACATTTTTGCAAATTAAAAAATATCAAAATGAGTTATTGAAGAAGCAGGGATGACTTTGTAATAAGCACCGAAGCCTTAAACTTTCCCTTTCCTTAGACACTGCAGACACCCCATTAGCTGAAAACTGTTTAGTCTGTAACCTTCTTGAATATGACATTTTGAAACTCTATGCTCTACATCCTGTGAGAAGTCCAGCCAGCCCTGCCCATTTACACTACTCTAAGAGCAGAAACCAGTCATTTTTTGGCAGACATCCCTGAGGTCAAGTAGCTAAGAGAATGCAAATTAAAATGGAGCATTTACATAAACAATGAGATCAGACAGTATTATATTAATATGCAATAAATTTCATTAATAATGTGCTTGCATGTTTTCATGCCTGAAATTATCTCTGAGCAGTACGTCTGAATTTGTCTTTCCTGAAGGAAAATTTATTGGGTATGGACATTTCTAATAACTTCCTTCAGTCTGCAAGATGATGGAAGATCAGTGAAAAGCTTCTACAGACATGGCTTCCAGAATGACAGAGAAGGCTTGGTTGGAGACACATGTCAAAAAAAAAAAAATATAAACACACCATGCATTCAACTTAAATACATTTAGAGGTGTTCCTCAAAAAGTCATTCTTCTTGGGAGTGATTCCAGTACCATCTCACTCCATGTATGTTTCTTCACATAACCAACCTCCAGTTTGTACATGTGTCTAATTGATTACTGAGTACAAATTGAGGGTTACCATATTTTATATTGTTGTGTCCTAAACTTGATTCAGAGCCCTAAAAGCTTCTGATTTTTTTTCAGTAAAGTCACTGCCACATGTCTTGGTCTTGTGGACACCTCAACAAATTAGATTGCTGAGCAATCACCAACTCTATGAAGTTTAACAAGGGCAAGTGACAGATTCTGCAGCTGGGACAGGGCAACCCTGGATGTATGTGCACAGCAAGTGGGGAGCAAGTGGCTGGACAGCTTGCTCAGCAAGGAAATATTGTCTGGGAAGAAGTAAAAGTAACTGTGAAGGATATATAGCAAGGAAGAAGAAACATTTAGTGTGGAAACCTTGGAATGCACCCATTAGTGGTGTGCATGCTATGCCCTTGTTTCTGTCCAAAGTTGGTGTCATTAAACTCCTGGCTGTAGGAAAAAGGTCTGTATGACCTGACTCAATAGGACAAATGTAATCAAATGTCATACAAATATACATGAGCATGAACAAAGAAGGCAGCACAGAACAGAA
Source organism: Pseudopodoces humilis (assembly GCF_049639895.1). NCBI lineage: Eukaryota > Metazoa > Chordata > Aves > Passeriformes > Paridae > Pseudopodoces > Pseudopodoces humilis. Next base: position 55,276,314 of record NC_142205.1, read on the forward strand.
TGGTGGGTCATCTGCAAAATGGGATGAAATAGGGTCCAGATGTTCTTAGGATTCATAAAGCAAGAGGCTGACTAAGATACTTCTCTGCAGCCTTCCAATAATTTCTACTAAGCTGTGTGATGACGACACACCTTCCAGCTCCAGGATCTTCTGTCCTACCATACCAGGTGCTGTTTGGAAAGTGGTTGGCTTGTTGTATTACATGAACACTGAGATTAAGATCTTAACCTGAGCCAACATTTGTCACTGTCAGACATGAAATAATTCACACAGACACAGCTTAAAGTGTGATTAAAGAAGAAGAAGGTTTATTCTGCCCTTTCAGTATTTATAGGTTTCTGACAATGACCAGGGATTGGATAGTCAGGTCACCACCTTCCCAACCACACTGGCCGTGAGAGACATCCATCAAAAGGCATATCTTTAATGAAATGTATAAACACCTATGTTTATAGTTACTTTCTTGGGAAAGTGGCTAGAAATTATGAAAACAATATCAAAAGGCCTGATTCTCCAGGTGACAAACATTAGAGCAGTCAATTGTTTACTTCCATTTTATATATCAGATATTCTCAGTCTCTGTTACAAATGAGGAGTTTGTTAACAGAAAGCTCCTATTTTTTAACATCACTTACAATATTTCTTCTTAGTGGCCCACAGAGAAAACAAGGAATCCTGCTTTACATAAAACTCTTAGAAGGTGGCTTTGACAAAAGACTAAATCCTTGCTAAATGTTGACACATTGCCAGCAGCATACAGTAACAATGGAGACAGAATTAAGAGCACAATTTAACATTGTGTGCAGAGTAAGAGCAATTGCAGTTGTCAGAAGATATTATCTTTCAGCTGGTTGGTTTCATGCAGATGGAATGAAGACTGAATGATGAGGGAAATGAGAGTCCTCCTGTCAGCTGTGATGCATGAGGAAACCTCCTATATCTTAGCAATGAAAGCCTTTTCAAGCATATGTAAAGTAAGATGAGTCAAAGAGAGGTGATGTCATGCATTATAGAAATGATAATGTAATATATGGGGGATTATGGCCAACCTTCCCCAAAATCATTGTTTCTGCTCTGTATTTAATCACTGAATGATCTTAGCCAAGATTTTTAAACACAAACATATAAAGTGAGTCTTTATAACTTCCCAAGTCATCTGAATGTCTCAGTTGCATAGAAAAAAGGAATTGTACTTTCACTGCCTTTTGAAGAAAGTCTTGTGTACATAATGGGGTGGACAGATTTGAAAATTTCTCTCCTACTTTTGTGATCAGGCTTCCAAATATACACAATATTGGTGAAAACATGAAGGGTGAAACCAGCATGCATAATAAGCGCATGATGTTTTTTAAAGGCCCGTTGGATCCTGGTGTTTTTGCTAACATCACTGCTGTAGTTAGCAGAACAGACAGGCCATGTGCTGTGGGTCCTGGGAACAGGCAGAGTGAGGAGATACTTTGGGAGAATCCAGAATGGGTATTTCCACCAGAACCTATCTGTGCTGAAGCTGTACCCTCAGCTTTCACAGCTTTCTGCCACTGTTGACATTTCTGCATTAAAAGCCTCCATGTTTCGTACCAAAACCTGAGCAGTCCTATTTTTCAATGCCAACTAACTGCCAGTTTCCTGGATCAAGAACTGTGAGTAGCCTAAGAAATCTGCAAGTCCAGGTCTTCATTAATTAAGACTCAATGTACTTACACTGACTTTATCTGATCTGTAATAATTTTTATCATCTGATGATAGATCTCCCTGTTTAAGCAGAACCACATTTCTACCCTGCCTGTGAAATCCAGAGTCTGCATTACCTTCAACATTTGCAGTGACATGGGACCTTCAGGGAAACAGCATTTCTTTTTACATGATTTTGTATTTAAGGGGAAAAAAGAACAAGTCAGCTACTTTGGAGCAAATAGTGCTGTGAACTTAATGTGACCACACTGTCAAATTTACTTCAGGATGATGCATTTGTTCATTAATTACGATATTTTAGGTGAATGTCATACTTTTCTTTATCTGCATGTTTAACCATACTTCAGCCTTTTCAGGAGGTTTTCCATTGACTCATTTTCTCACATAAAAGTATTGCAGCCATGCCTGCCTCTTCCTTAGAAATACCTCTGCAGTTTTCCTGACCCTACTACTAGCTGGGAGAATAGATTAAAACTTCTGAGCTGTGAGTTACATTAGTGCTATCTATGGTTATCAGTGATAAAGCCAAGTGTTGGCATGTCACATGAGGAGCAGACCTCTTTCTATATTAAATAACCTTTTCCTATGGATGATGAAAAAAGCCCCAGTAGAAACATAGAAAGATTTGTGTGGGAAGGGTCCTCTGGAGGCTTGTTGTTAGATCAGACTTCTGAGAGGCTTGTCCAGGCAAGTGCTGAAGATATCAAAGGCTCTGGATTTCATTGCAAAATGGTATCCATTGTACGACAGTCATTCTAAAGCTGAATCACATAACAAGCAAATGCACAGCAGGGCCACCATTAATTGAAAGTGAAAGCAGCATCCAAATGAACCCTGCTCTACTTCAAATGAAGCCAAAGATTTGCAGTCCTACTCACAATGGACCAAAGCTTTCATCAACTATTTTGCACCCAGTATTCAAGTTATTCCTTTGTTGGCTTCAAAGGAAAAGCACAGGGGTAACAGGCAGGCAAAGAGGGAGGACCCTAAGTCCATAATCCAAGCGGGAACCTCACAGGGTTGATATGCTGGTCCTGCTGGACCATGCAAGAATTCTTTGTTTGATAGTCATGATACTGATTTCAGATCTGGAACACTGCTTTACAGGAAATTGTAGAATAGTTTGGACTGGAAGGGACCAATACTGATCACCCAGTACAACCCTCAAACTGAAGGACATAAGGCATCCACCTTAATTAATGTACAAAAAAGCCAATGTTTAATGTACAAATTAATGTACATTAATGTACAATTAATTAATTAATGTACATAAAAGCCAATGTTTTTAAAAGGAGTTAGAGTGGTTAGGTAGGAGCTAGTAGGCTATGTACTACAGTCCTAGGCAGGAACTGCCATCAAGAGCCACATTCTCCCAAAACCTTTGCACTCAGCAACAGCCCATGCAGAAAGGGAATCAGCAGTCATGAATCAGTTTTATCCATGCTGGATAAAACAGAGATCTTCGTCTCAAGCATGGAGAAAGAACACTCTGTCTGAACAATATAATTAGAAAAAAAAGGAAGCCAGAAGGTTGGCTGGGCTTATGTAGATATGTATTCATGACTTTTCTACAAAAAGACTGTTAAAGTTGTGTTCTTTTTCTTTCTAAATGTCAATTTTTACTGAGCAATCCATTCTGCTGTCCAATGACTTATTAAAGAGACAGACTTTGAAATACTAAGCAAGCCCAAGATCCCAGAAAGCTGCTTATATCTGTTTGTTTATTTATTTACCCACAATTTTTTTCTTGTAGGGCCAGCTTACCTCCTGCTTAAGAGAGCAAACAAACTGCAGATGCAGAGCTGATGATGTTGGGCCTAACAGAGCCCTCAAAATAAAGCCATAAATTGTTTCTTTGAATTGCCAAGGAAACGAGACTTTCCAAGGCAAAGTTCAGAATAGATCCTAAAAACAGTATCAGTCCAGCGTGTGCTGAAGCTGTGAGGCTTCAATGCTTTGAGTAATTTGTTATTTCTTTTCCTGTTAAGGACACCAGAATTCATCCCCCATTTACTACCTTTTGTCGGTCATTACAAAGTAAGGTATTGCTAAAGCAGATGTTGCCATCACATCTTTTGTGTGTGTGTGCATTATGTTACTTATACAAAAGACTCACAGTTCATATTTTAAAATAAAATCAAAAAGAAAAGCACTCATGTTTATCTTGTAAATATGGGGCAGCTTCTGAACCGATGTTTCAATTATGCAAAGTTCTTTTACCAAAACCACAAATCCACACTGTAAGACTGTTTCCCAGCTCTTTTGTTCCATAATAAAATCAATATATTTTTTAAGCTGTTTGAGTTCAAACTGTAAGTTTTATCTAATTATATCAGAAATTGTTACCAATATCAGGTTTTTTGTTACTTTCTCTGTACAGTGAAACACTTTGCCAAAGGTAGTGTTACATCTATAGATGTACTAATAACAGGCACTTGTTCATTTTTTGCTTTATGGATTAGGAGCACTGGAATAAAAAAGGTCTTTCATGGTAGTCTTTAATTCAGTTGTTAACCTAACAATGAAAGTGAAGAGTAAAATTACTGTAACTGTAACCAATTGGCCAGTAGCAGAAGGAAACTCTTTCATAACATGCTACATGCAAAATTCATCATGTAAGGTCTTTATACACACGGTTCTATATTTAATTGTTCTGCCTTAGTTATAGACGCCCAAATCAATGGGAGTGGATGGTAATGACAAGAGAAGGACCTAGGATGGAGAGGTTCAGCTTGAATTTTGCCTTCTCTATTCCAACCCTTTTTTTCTCAAGCAGCACTCAGTCCCTGGATTTCCTTCCCTTCTCCTACCTATACCATTTATACTTCCTCGGTCTGCTTCCTTAAGGATTTATCTCTTCTGGTTCCAGAGCCCTTCGGAGCACAGGAAGACTGGGCTTCCAGCTCCAACACCAGGATTCCACTCCATGTCCACAGAAGCCTGATGTCATAGGGGGTTGGAGACTCAGAAAGAACATTTGGAATTCACCTCTGTGCTTTTACTGCTCTTTCCTTCCTCCTTGGAATGGCTTTTGGCCATTGGTAGAAAGGAGGATGGGAAGTATGGTTTTTGGGACATGTCAGTTCTTCTAAAAAACTCGTGCCAGTCTACCTCTTGCCCAGAGTAAGGAGCAGCACCCCAGCAACTGTCCTGCTTTGTCCCAAGGAATTTGGTGCATGTATCAAGTTTTTTCAGGAGTATATCCTCCTTTTGTCTTCTAAAACAGAGAAATCTCTGTTCTGTGCCTGCATTCTGGACTGGTTGTTTTCCAGACTCCAAAATTACTGTGCAGCAGAATGACCAGGAGTCCTAGGCTGAACCTTACTCACCTCCTGATATCCAGACACATGCAGGATCTTAATTAAAACGCAGGAAGCACCTGTTTCCTGTGGGCATTTCTTCCTTTTAAAAATTCAGAATCAAGTTGAAAAAAAGTGTTTTGTGTAATTAATTCATGAACAATTAGAAAACTTGTTTAATAATATAAAAAGCCATAACATTTTGATGTTGGGAGGAAATTCTTTACTTTTGAGTGTTGTGAGGCACTGGAACAGATTTCCCAAACAAGCTGTGGTTCTCCCATGCCTGGAAGCGTTCAAGGCCAGGTTGGATGGGGTTTTTAGAAACCTGGTCCAGTGAAAGGTGTCCCTGCTTATGATCAGATGTCTGGAACTAGATGATCTTTAAGATACCTTCCAACACAAGCTATTCTGTGACTGTGATATATGCTTTGCTACAGAAAGTTGATTTCAGTCACTTTAAATTAGTTGCTATGTAACAGGACTTTTGTATGCATCAACAATACACCAAGTTTTTCTCCACTAACAAGCACTTCCCAAGGGCAGGTGTAGGAAGTCAGGAACCACTGTAGTAAATTCTGTGTGTGTGAGAGGACACTGATGACTGCAAGCTTTTGACTACAGTATGAAAGAACCAACAGCAGCAGTCTTACAGGACTCTGAAATATTAGAGTATAGAATGCCAAGAGCACAACCTTATGGGATTAATGAGACATGATTAAAATAAATTAAGTACATGCATAGCATTTCCGGGAGCATCATTTTTGACATCACTAAGACGAGAGTAGCTGAATGCTCTTAAAGCACACTCAGTCTGCATCTGTGATTGTGAAGAAAATTGTGTACTATGAGGGACAGGCAGGCAGACTAAATTCTAAATCTTTTGGAGCATGCCGTGGCAAATTTTATCTGAAAATTGTTAGAATTAATCACAAAACATATCTTTAAGAAAGGTGTTACCATTATAAAATAATAGGTGCATATTATACTTCATACAAAGTCATGACTTCAGCACATCTCTGAGTCACAAAGAGCCCTTGCTAGCACTCACTAGAACAAGTTCATAGAAGAAACTCATAGAAGAAAATCCATCAGGGTTATTTAACATTATAATACTACTACTTGCTCAGCTGCACATTGCTGGTAGCTGGCAAGGTGTAACTAGGAAAGTACTACTACATAACCTGCCATAATATTTTTCCCCCAGGCGCCCACTACGGTACATTATTGGATGCATAATGCAGACTTAATGGAATCCATTCAGCTATGGTTGAGATACAAGGATTATGAGTACACAAAATAGGTTTATGGGTTATTTATTTTATTCTGTCACTAACATGCCAAAGTTAAGCAGACTTTCTTTAAAGGAAATGGAATGGAAATTCATTCAGGATAGTCTCCAAATTCAAAAAATTCTGAAAAAGGTGGGAGTGAAGTCAGGGCAGTAATTCAGCCTTGACTGTAATCTTTGCTCTGTCTACCACTGTAATCATTCACTCCCAAGTCCTGGATGTTGGCCCTAGACTGACCAGAGTATAAGAACTCCCACTGAGCCCATGAGGGTCACTAAGATGAATGGTGATAAATCAACATGTTTTGCTTCCACCAGCTGTGATGGAATAATTGTACTGAACACTGTAGTTATTAAAATCACATTTGTCATGGGAAAAAAAAAAGGAAAAAGAAGATATCAAGGACTCAAAGAGTCTTATACATAAATCATGCTTTTCTACAGGTACCTTATTTTCTTTTTTAAAAAAGATAACTCCATTGCATTGGACTGAGAGAGGAGGAAGAAAGGTATGTTGGAGAACAACCGAAATCAATTCTTTTGTGGTACTAGTCACTCTCTCCCAGTTCCAGTAGCTAATTGTCATACTGGGGCATGCAGTGAGGACACTGAAAACAGCTCACAGCAGCAAATGCCTACTACATTCTTTAGAATGTATGCAGGCTCCCTCCACCTTGCTTGGCTTGTATATCTGTTTGTAAATAGTTTCCTCGGGGATCAGGTTTTGCAAGTGTTTAATCATTTTTTTTGTGTGTATTAAATTCTTTGGCAGGCTACACAGAAATGAGGAAGAAAAGGGAAACCAGTGAAGAAAAGGGAAACCAGTATTTCTAAAATCTTTCCCCCAGGTGACTTGCTTATGAACAAAGGCCAAACTGTGTCCAGGGGATATCTTCCAATTCTCTGTGATGATGAAGAAACCTGAGCTGAATGAAGTGTGCACACTCACCTGTAGGCTGGTTTGCATACACCCACATCAGTAATATTTTCAAACAGGACTAAGATAGGAAGTAAGTAGGAGATATTCCCTTATAAGGGAATATTCCCCTTATAAGGAAAAGTAGGAGATACTCCCTTTATTCATAACAGAACAGCTTTCAGACTGCTCTGAATTAATCAAAGGATTGAAAGGATGGAGAGGTACAGCTGATGTCAGAGGAAGTTAAAAAAAAAATCACAAAATCTTCACAGCAACTATGGGGTGATCTTGGAGCTGTGACAACAGGAAGCTGGAACAATGGAGCTGTGAAGAGTCCCCAGGAACAGAAAGCCATGTGAAGAGGCCCTAGGAATAAGGTAATGTAAAACCTCATTTCTTTGACAACGAATGGTTCAAATAGGTTTAAGCAGAAAGTGTAATAGAGTATAAGGTTAAATGATTACCATGTGGTATCTCCTGGGGTGGGTGCACTGGAAGATAGCAAAGCTGATTAAGGCACTGGAACACCTTTCTTGCAAGAAAAGGCCAAGGGAGATTGTTCACCCTTGAGAAGAGATGAATGAGATGGGACCTTATCGATGTCTATGAGTATCCAAGGATAAAAGGAGAGGCATCAAGAGGATGTTTCCAGGCTCCTCTCAGTGGTGCCAAGCAATAGGAAAAGTGGCAATGGGCAGAAACTGAGGCACAGGAAGTTCCACCCGAACATGAGGAAGAACTTCTTTCTTTTCTGTGATGATGACCGAGCACTGGAAAAGATTGACCAGAAAGGTTATGGAGCCTCCCCCAGTGGAGATATTCAAGAACTGCCTGGACACAATCCTGTGCCATGTGCTCTAGGATGGCCCTGTTCGAGCAGGGAGGCTGGACCAGGTGACCCGCTGTTTTCCATGCCAACCTGACTCATTCTGTGTTTCTGTGATTCTGTGAGTCCGTAATTAGCTGATTTTGTCTGGAGTGAATAACACAAAATGCCTGCACAATTGCTTTTCAACAGCCAGAATAGACTGAAAGAAAAAATAAATGCCTTCTGCCCACTGAGCGTCACATCATATATCCTGCACTTCTGCAGGACTGAATTTTCTTTTAGAATCATAGTTACTTGCCTCTGCATGAGCCCTTGTTTCCCACAAGGCTAGTTCAGCTGAAAATTAAGTTTACATTTCCTAGGAACTGGAAAATGAGAACTATATGAAATTATTATATAAGCAAGGAGATTTTTAGTTGGGGTCTTCTTCTCCCTGGGTCTACAAAGATTATTAAGGGCATCTGGTCAATCACATCATGAAGTTTGGGGGAAATAAAAATTTTAAAATTATTATTTACAGACTTCTAATCATCATTTTTAAAAGGGTTAGTCTTGTATTATGAAAACTTAAAGTATGAAATCTGAACCTGTTGAAAAATGCAATAATTTGGGTTTTTTTTTTCTCCTTTTTCAATGCAGGATTGATACTACGTAAAGATCAATAGGAAATGAGATTCCTCTCCTACCAGACCATTGTTATAAAAGCTAAAAGAGCAACACACACTTATTTCTGTATGGAAAAGAATAGGATTACTATCTATGCAAAATTATACAGCCAATATACGTCAGTCTTTTATTCCTAAAGGGCAGCAGAATAGGAATGCTCCATTTTTCTAAAACCTCAACATCTACTTCAAATTAAGTTTGGTGTGAAAAGGTGATTGACGTGCCCTCTAACTCAGAAAAATGTTAGAAACTGAAGAATTGCTTATCGACGTGGGAAAGCCATAGCAAGGAACTCAGATCAGGAAGCAGAGACAGACAACATTCAGCTGACAAATAAAAATTGATTTTATGACATAAGGATGATTGAGGAATAAATTCCTGAGGGATGTTTTATCTTGATTATCTGCAGAGATGCCTTTCTGGAGGGCAGGATTAACACCAGCACAGAAGATATTGCTTGATGCAAGAGTGATGTACATGAGATTCTCCGCCTTGAAGTAAGATTGGATATTCATAAAAATCCTTTTTGTCTTTAAATGGCATGACTGATTTCCCAGACATGCACAGCTCTGAAGTAGAGTCTGTTTAGACTGGTCTACCCAAATTTTCAGGCTGGAGCTGTGGAAAATGAGTGAAGTAAATATATTTTAACTATGCTCTACAACCAGCTGTGGAAGAGAGCATAGAAAATACTGTACATACTAGATAAGTCACTCTCCTGTGTGTTAAGATCTGATTATTGAGAGATGCCGAAGTCAATAGTGTGGATTTTATTCAACAATAAAAAATGAGGTGGGGAGATAGAAAGAAATAGAAAAGGAGTAGGGGGTTAGAGAAAAAGAGTGAGAGAGAAATAGATTAAAGAGAAAGATAGTCACCATGCCTGTGGATACAGTGGTATCCTCACTGGTCCTTCTTAATCATGGTCTTCTCTGTGGTGGGATTCCTCCAGTCCCTCAAAACTTCTCATACTTTATACATTTTAGCAAACAAAGGAATCAATGTCTACGGGCTACATGATTTTCTCAATTCCAATGCTAATTAGTCTCATGTTCACTCTTTCTATTTCTTTGAGTTGGTGGGTTTCCCCCTTTCAGACCAATCAGAGCTGATTTTCAGTACAGTTGCTGAGTTGTCTTTCTTTGTGTATTCTTTATGTCCATTATCAGTGCTCCCCCAGCTTATTTACCTCTTCCTTAGTTTGAGATAATCAGACACCACCACCACCTTTACCTTATCTCAGGTTCCAGTCAGGTGCTTATTTAACTGTCCAAACTTCCAGGAATTTATGAAGGCATATTTGTGTGGAGGGGGGGGGATGTGTTCAGAGGTCACAGATGATTGAGCAGGTTCTTCTTTCTACAGTTTGCCATAGCGGACAAAGTTCTTCAGTGATCTTAACAGCGTGTGAGGAAATTATGGTCTGTAAGTCTCTTACACTGTGGAGCCAATAACCATTCAGGTCTCACCCTTTATATCCTGGCTTGGGAAAACTGAGCACAGAGGAAGATGTAATACTCTGTTTCCCTTCAGCAATGTAATATGAATATGTTAGGGATTATCTGACACCCCCTTATGCTGCTCCACTGAAAAATTCACCTTTCACATCAACAGAAAGGGTAGTGAACCTGTTTACAACATGCAGAAAGAAATTATGAAATTAAGAATAAAAAAAATTAACTCAGAAAGGGATTCTCATTGAGGACACTCTGCCTTTCTGCCCTCACAGGAATGAGAAAGAATGTATGCAGGCAGCCCTCAGAGAAGTTTGCAACATATTGTGCTTTGAACTTACATGCCAGAGAGGGGAACAATTGCGAAAAGTACATCCTTGTGCTTCACTTTAACAAAGAACAACCTAGAAGAGTGGTTCAGCTTTAAGAGAATGTGTCCTCAAATAATTGTATGAGCAACTTGCTTACCTAATACAGAGTTAATTGGAAGAAAAGAACTACTCAATGACTGACAGTCTTATACGGCCTTTCTAATCATGCCTCCCCCATTATTTGGATAAAGATTTAATGGATGGGCCTATATAATCTTGCACTAAATTCCTATTTTACAGGGATGAGAAAGTGTACTTTGAACTCATATTGCAATATTCAGATAACCATCTTTATAATTATATCTATCTGTATTACTTATAAAGAACAGCCTAGAATCAGGCTACTAAATCCATACTCCACCACTATAACTGTAATAACTGAGCTGCTTCATATAAAGATTTTCCCTACTACTCATTAGTTACCTACATGGCAGTCCTGGGAATGTTGATTGCATGGAGGGAGAAGCCATAGAAATGGGAAAACCAAACAATTATGATTCCAAAATACACTTTTAATGGGTTTGTTTCATCATGGTGATGCAAGAGCCTTGTTTAATTTACAGCTGCATCTTAGTTTCTATTATAAGTCCAACATTGTTTTCTGATTTTATTACATAAATTGTGGATAGCACTGAGAATTAGATTTTAATCGAGAAAAGATTACTCCTGGGCACTAAATCTCTGACTAATGCACCAGTCCAGGAGAGCACGGTAGCATGTAATTTTATCCCTGCTTAGCAGAGTATATAAAGTCATGCTTAATTTGAAGGCTGTGACAAGTCCCAATGACTGTTAAAATAAGCAGGTTTATGAGAATCCAGTAGAGTCCAGTGCACAAATTCAGTAGTTAATATAATGAAAATTAGAGCAGAAGACAATAGAAGTTGCTCATTCATTCTCTCCCATTCTCCTCCCAATTGGCAGTTACTCTGCTGTCACGACATTAACATTGTTCATGATTTGTGAAGGTTTTGTGCCGTGACCCTTCTTGTGTACAAGATGCCCTACAAACCCCAAAAGATAATAATCCCACCCCAGGTGGTTTGCAGTCCATTTCTAGCTGATACTGCAAGATCTGTCACCACCCTCACCTAAACGAGACTGAAATTCAAAGTCTCTTTGAGGTCTGTTTTCCTGGTACCTCTGCATTTTTATTAATGACACACAGTTTTGCAAAAAAGCTGAATTTGTATGCTAGACTGTGTTCTTAACATTGCCAAAAACCCAAACATGAAGCTGAATTCATATACAGTGTCTTACAAAACTGATTAAAAAAATTAACATGAATTGCTAAGTACTGCCCAAATTAACACAAATCAGAGTTCATTACGTAGCATTAGGAGGCAATTTATTGCAATCATTATGCCTGCTGGTACAGAGAACCATATGCCAACTCCAGAAATAACAAGCATTCTGAATCAGGGTCATTGCTGTCATATTTGCATGTGAAACACATTAATTGATCTCCTGTGCACATTAAAATTTAAATCCACACTTTTTTGCTGCTGACTGCTCCATCATAAATTTGTTGTGAGAAGGGACAGACTGGGTGGAGAGAGGTATTTTGGAGGAATACTTATCCCAAACTGTGGTAGATTATTAAGTAGTTACATCCATTCTGCTTAACTAAGTGAGGTCCTAAATATCTTTTGGTTCCCATAGTAGGAAGATATGCAGTCATACATGTCAGACATGTGAAATACCATGGTCTTACCTATGTCATCTTGTTCTGGTGGTCTCCCTCAGGGGGCTGGATCTGTAAGAACTAAAGGGTGAGCAATTGCACAAGTTGTTGGGCCATGGAAAAAGGATAATAAATCTCATTTCTCAGTCGCAAAGAGTGAGAATGTTACCACGGTCTTCAGCTGTAAGTCCCACGAGGCACTGCTGCCGTGCAAATTTAAATAGCTCAGAAATCAAGATATGTATTTTGCTATTTCACATTGCATCTAGAATCTGCATGTTGTCTACAGATAAATAAAAGGTGAAAAGAAAACCCTTATTTAACAAAAATAAATATAACAGTACTATCCTTAGCCCCCTGGTACTTTTGTTGAATCCTGGACAAATGCAGTGGGAACCTTCACATTAAAAATAAATAAATAAATAAAAATATTAAAAATAAATTTAAAAAAAAGCAGCATCTCTTTCCAAGGCAAGGGGAGATCATGGTGAGAGAGAAGTTGGATGTGAAGTAACATGGTGGAAAAGTCTTTACTATACCATAGGTCATGGATTTGAGAGTTGGAGAGTTGACTTTTGGAAGTGGAGTGAGTCAGTGAAATAGCAGGAGATGAAATATTTTGAGAAAAGCAAAGAGATGATTAAATTAGACAAGCCAGATATTGGAGTTGGACAGGGAATTCTGAAAAGGACATGAAGGATGAAAAAAAATCTGAGACAACTGGGGCCTGAGAAAGGGGGTTGTCAACGGCCACTGAAGACAAGATGGAAGCATTAAGTAGGATATAAAAGGAGCAGAAATAGTGGCTGTCCCAGATTGTTTGTCCTGCAGTTGATGACAGTTCATTGAGCATGAGGAAAATCATTCCTTCTTGCACCTTGAGAAGGAAGCTGTATCTCTCAAGGTCTCTGCTAATATAGTAGTCCATAAGGATTTCCTGTTTGGTTAAGGTTTTCCCTATCAAGTCACATGGCTTTCTCTAATCCATATTCTCCTTGATTTTTATAGGCCAGACAGAAAATTATTTGAAAATGTGGTATGATTGTGGATTGTTCTGCTCCACTTTGCTTTATTGACAGCAGATTTTCCAGAGCACATTCTCCGGCGTTTACTGCACCAGCACAAAATTGTCCTGCCCTGTGAGAGTAAGTCACATGCCTATCTATATATCCTTTACCAAGTGAAGACAGCATTTCTGTTGCAGTGTGTGACTGTTACAATACAAATGGAAGTAAATTAGAATATAGTACCTTAAACAAAAAAAAAAATCATTCTACCAGCATGAGCAAAATAATCCAGAAAACCCTAAAACTTTTCTCAGTTAATGTGCAAATGATGGCAGTTCAATGTTAGCAGTGCAAACAGCTCTTGTGCTTACCTAGACAGAGGGCAACTTCTCTGTAATGATGTGGGTTATTAAAATCTTCAGAGATAACATTATCAGGAGCAGCACACAATGCTACAGCATTTATCATTCACCTACTCTATTCTTGTCAGTGCAGAGAATATAAACACATTGCTCTCTACGCAGGAAGTCAGATAGGCCAAAGCATGAATTTGAAAGCTGTGTGCTATTAACCTTCAGCAAATGTGAAGATAGCAGATATGCTTCAGCAATTGCATAAGGAAAATAAGTCTGTGCAACCATGTGGTTTTGCCCTTAGTACCAGGAAATGTGGGTACTCAACTCAGCACTGCACAGACACCTGCCATCCCAAACAGCAAGTCACGTGTTAGCAATGGCAGAGACTGATGCATTATGATTCCTGTTGGGAAATCTAAGAGATAAGGGATTATGGTCAGTAAAGCATTCTGCCATCAGTGTGACACCCAGAGTGCTCTGTGACCATTCAGGCTCCCTGTAAATACGCCAGTGAACTGAGCAGCTCTGGCTGGGATAAATATCAGCTTGCATGCTGAGCAGGGAGTCATCCACAGACAGACTCAAGGAAGCAGGGAAGGAAAGGGCTGAAGCCCTAAATCCAGAATGCTGAGCTGACCTTCGCTACATCCATAACATACACAGCGTAAGACATTCCTTATGGGGTGTCAGACAAAGAGAAACATTGGTTTTGGATATGCTTTGGTTTGAGCTGGGAAAGAGCAGAGTGTGGACAAGAGCTGCTTTTCCGATAGTTTTAAAGACCAAGAGAGATGCCTAGTGCCTTGTAAACCAGCCATATGACTTCCCAGAGAGTAGTGGTGCAAACAGAGCCTTGATTAAGTCTGAGTCTATGCCTGAAACATCTCTTTTTCCATCCTTTCCAAAGTATTTATTGGTAGGGTTACATGTAAAGAGGTGATGGTGTTTCCTATAATGTCCATCTGTATCCAAGGATGGTGGCATGCAGGTTCCTGTGAAATGTTTTCTCTTCCAGACAAAGGAAAGTCTAATAATGTCAACATGCTAATAAGGGAGCTTACAATGTGCCTTTAGTTCTGCTTAGCCCATATTGCAATTTATTCTTGACAAATGCTCTTGGTCTGTATATATACAGAGACAAAACCAAAACAGGTTTCAGACAAGTCAGTGCTCATTTCCTTCCTGATTTCATAGTGTGAGACTACCTGTTAGACTACAGAAAAATTCAAGGAAGCAGAATGAATTACAGATCCTTTCAGTTTAATGTCTTCTCAAAATCTGGTTAATACTCTCACTGTCCCATGAAAATAATTATTTAATAAAGCCTCATAAGTCTTTTGATGTGTGTCCAGTCTGAAAGACTGGTATATTGGCAGCTTTAGAAAAGAGTAATGCCTTTCTATCAATATTGTTCATGTTTCTTAAAGATTCCATAGATCTGAAAAACCATTGGATTAGAGGAGCATCTTTAAACCCCAGCCAGCCCTGTTCATAAAGGAGATTCCTTACTCCAGGGTCACTCATTCTGTACAAAATGAAAGAAGAAATTCTTGGCAAAAATGGTCTATCCCTTGCATCACTGTCTGTCTGGAGTCCATGTCAGTCTCTGCTCAGAACATAGCCAAACATTTTTTTGTTTTCAATCTTTATCTCTGCCCAGACATTCTTCCCTACAGTCCCACAAACAGCCAGACTGGCAGTGCTGACAGGTGTGAACAGCAGCAGCAGGAGGGGGGCAGGCTGCCCACAGAGAAAAGTGAGACCTTCCAGCCTGCTTTGCTTTTGGATAAATCTCTCATTTTTTCCTCCTTAATTGGAAACGTTTGTTTACCTGCAAGGGAAAGGGAATGTGGATGTAAAAGCTCAGCATCCTCACACTCCAGTTTTTCAGACTGCTATTCAGAAGCAGAGAAAAAGATTTCTTAGGGATAAGTAGAAACACTTTAATTCCAGTATGGTTATTATTTTAACATTTTTTTTTCATCATAGCAGGGACCTAGCTCTTTTTTAAAAGAAGTCTATAAACATGCAGCGAAATTAATAGCTGTTTTGTGTAATAGAAAAACAGCAAAGTGCTCCAAAGAGCAGATATATTTTTTTGGACTTGTGCTTATAGGAAATGTAAAAGACGATCTTTTTAAAACACAGTGAAACCTTTGATTTACTTCTCTGACTTTGATGCTAGATTGGAGCCTGCACTGCCTTTTTGAAGGAGCTTATAATGGGAATGGTGAGACATCCTTAACTGCAGCAGATCAAATGATTTCCCTCACAATGCAGCCCAGCGTGGGAAAGTAACAGCAGTTAAGGAGACTAAAGGAAAGTGTGAACTGTCCCCAGCAGCCATTACATTGGTGAAGTTTATCTCAGCCGGGTAATCCACCTCAGTCAGGAGCGGAATTAAATTTACAGTTGGAGCAGCAGCGGGCATAGCAGTGCTATTTGTGTGCTCTTTATCTAAGGCGCTATATATTGTGCTCAGAGATAAAAAGTCATACTTTTTTTTTTCCTGGAGACCAATTAGATATTAGCAATCATGAGAAAGTGTTTCTCACCGTACAGATAACTTCTTGTATGCGTCTTTGCATTTATTTTCATGACCCTTAGCCTAACAGTTCCTTGGAAAGGTTGTAAACAGGAATCTCCCCAGTTTATTAGGGAAGAAGCACATGGACCATAGTCATGAGGACAGTCCCTCAAAAGACATCATGGTCATCTCACTAGAAAGGAAAGTGCTGTCTGCAGAAGTGCAAGAGGAGAAGATCAAAGATATCATTCTGGGCAGATGGGTTTTCAAAAATCTGTCTCTTTTGGGAAGACTAATTTCTGAATGAACCAAGTATTTCTCCACTCTCAATGTCAATTGCACAGCTTTTTGATGTTCCAGGAATAAGGCATTCCTTAAGAGAAGATAAACTGCAAGATTACAGAGCAGCATTTCTTTAACCCCTCCACTTAACCACAGCAAACTGACAGCAACTTTCACGTCAGCTCCTTGGTTTCAGCCTTCAAGCCAAACCATGGTTTATCATGTCCTGGACACCAGAGGTTTTAGAGTCAACCCAACCATACTGCAACAACAATCAATCCATTTTCATCACAGGGGCACTGTTGAGACAACAAACCCCACTCCCTGAGGTGGCTGGAGCCTATTTGTTCCTATTGTGGAGCCACTGGAAGGGCACAGGGTGTTTGTGAGATTACTGTCCAAAGGCCCATCAGGCTAATGAAACATTTCCTGCTGCAGTGGAAGTGCTCATGTCTGTTTCTCAGATGGCTTTCAGGTGTACACAGAGCTATCAAAATACTCTGAAACACTTTCAAGAGGTAAGAAAGCACACAGGCTTTTAGGCCAGGTACTCACTTGAATTCTGCGACCCAAC
Organism: Pseudopodoces humilis; assembly: GCF_049639895.1. Lineage (NCBI taxonomy): Eukaryota > Metazoa > Chordata > Aves > Passeriformes > Paridae > Pseudopodoces > Pseudopodoces humilis. The sequence continues at coordinate 55,293,265 of NC_142205.1, forward strand.
ACTCCCTCATGTGTCCTCCAAAAGCTAAGAGAAAAGAAAGCTTATAATCTTCAGTCAAAGTGCAAATACTGCCAGTGGAGCTCATCAATTAAATAATTCAGAGCAGTACTGCCAGGAAGGGAATGGATCTTTAGCAATGTGACCGATCTGGGCTAGACTCACTTCTATTGTCCACTACAAATTGATATAATCATGATGAATCTCTTTAAAGCACTTTACATCTATTTCCTGTTTCAAAATGTGGCCTCCAAGACATTCTGCTCCTCCTAGCCTAAGGTGAATATTTCAACCCCTGCAATTAGTACCCTTTCTGGAGATTCCCATCTTATCATGGTCATTTTAAACTTCATCATTTTATTAAAAGTTTTCAATCATCTCAGGTGATGAAAAGATATTCATGTGCTTTTTAAAGGTTGTGAGCAGCTCTTCCCTTTTCTAGGCAGAGTCGAGCTGTTTGGACATGTGTCCATACAAAATGAATGAGAGGAGAGTATGGGAGGAAGGATTTGCATGATTGATGGGAAGAATGAATTACTTCTAGCCACCCAGCAGTACAGTAATTGATGTCTGGGAGACAGCTGCAAGTGCCACATAATAGCTGTCAGTGTCACAGATGCTCTGAGTGCTTTGGGGTGGAGGTAGCACTGTGACAAAGGGATTGGCATGGTGTGAACACAACACCACCATTCTTGGCTGGCAAGCTCCGGCAGCGCTGGCACAGCACTGTTGTGCTGTCCCACACAGAAGATGTCCCTGACTGTTCCCTGAATCTGAAAAGATGACTCCAGAAAAGAAAACTGAGAGCTGAGAGCAGCAGCAGAGGGACATGAAACATATGTGCCTTTCTACCATGTTCTTTCAGATTCCTAGAGGCTAAGGGTTTTTTGGTTTGGTCTTTTTTCTTCCTCTTTCTTTAATTTTTTGATGCTGTGGAAACAGAGAGAAAAAAAATCTTTCTGAAGACTGAGGGAATTTTCTAAGGTTCTCACAAGGTATTGAAAGGCAAAAATACCTCATGACTTTATGAATTAGCTCCCATGACATCCTCAGAAAGCACTTTCAGATAGAAAAACATCTTAACCAGCACTATGACTTGGATTATTGCATCACACACTTTAGCTTCTGCACTCTTCTGGCATTGGAAGAGACTCCCCAGGGAAGTGATCATAGCACCAAACCTGACAGAGTTGACTCAAGAAGCATTTGGACATTGCTTTCAGGCACATGGAGTGATTTTTGGGATGTCCTGTGCAGCATCAGGAGTTGCACTGAATGATCCTTGTGCTTACCTTTCAACTCTGGATATTCTATGGTTCTACAACTCTATGGTTCCATGATTCCAAAATGAGTACTGTGATTCCAGAGGTCAAAGTACTGGCTGTGTCCTCAAGTGACTGGCTCAGGAAAGGAATCCAATTCAGAGTACTAGGAATTAGGGAATTTTTTAGATGTGGCTCTCAATCACTCTTTATGCCTCTCCGTCATGATTGCTTATTTATTTGCTATTTATCTTCTCCTGACTACAGATTGTGGGCTCACAATGTGGAACAGTCCATCCTTTTTATTCTCAAACTTTTGTTTGGATGGAAATCTTAAATGCTTAGATCCTGGTTTTCCCTTGAAACCTGACTTGCACTCCTGCATATTTTAGAGATGTATTTTGCTGTAACTTTCGACAGTATATCAAACAAATCAGTAATCCTTCATTAGGGATGACACTTCTTGAGGCAGAGTTTGGATTAAAGCAGAATTTTATGTTAATTCTTTCCTGATCTTTAGTTTAGCCATGGAGGGGTCACACTCTAGTTTGATATGATCTGGGAAAACATCATTTACAAAACAAAGCAGCCTATTTGGATGCCTCTACCCTCAGACAAAATTAGTTTGCTCATAAAACCAAATGTTTATTTAACACTTATTTAAGGTTAATGGAAGATTATTTTTAGAGATAATAATTTATGACATAAAGCAAATACAAGTAAAAAAGAATTAAATTATTAAACAGATGCATAAAATGGATCTGATAACATTCTTTTAACATGAATAAGCAAAACAATCAAAGTGGGTCTGCACTTGTAGAATCCTAATTATGAGCTGAACAACAAGATAAATATTACCTCCCTCTTTTTATATATCTAACTCTTTTAGAAACAAATCACTCAAGATGCTTACATGTGTTAATTGACAAAACCATTTTGGAAAACATGTCTGAATACTGACTTCACTCAGTGGAAACTGCTAGGTCCAACCTTTACAGAAGATGGTACTCCCTCCCAAGTGACAGAGTTGTCTCAATACAGAAAAGTTTTCTTGAACTGGGGAAATAGATCCAATACAGCCAATACAGATAATTTCTCACTCCCTGCATGATTTTGAAATTCACAGGATTAGGATGTTTTGCACAAACTGAAGGTTTGGCCCTAAGGCTTGTTATTTCTGAAAAGAAATGGAAGAGTAGTCTACAGCTGAACATTAGCAAAATAGATAGAAAATTTCTCTCCTTCAGAATGAGAAGCCAGCCTGTGTTACCAGGGCACTTTTGTGGTAACACAAAAGCAAACTGTGATTAATGATTCCAAATGGTGTTTAAAAGGAAGCTAAAAGCTTGGTTTTCAAGGCTCCCAGACAAGAAAAATCTTCATGCCAAAATCTTGGTTAGCTGATCTTAATGTGAAGCAAATTTTGTTGAGACAAAAGCTGAGCAAAGTATATTTCAGTAGACAACCTACTATCTTATTCACACATTTTTTAACTCGCTCACTAAAGTGATAGAGTCTTGGCACACCAATGATCTCACATTCTAAAACACAGAAACCATTTAGTGTTTTGATTAGTTGGTTATATTAGAGAAATGTTGTAAAACACATCAATTAAACAAAAAAACATTTCACAGAAAAATCTGTTTCAGTACCTCCACTTTGAGTCTAAGTTTAAAAAAGAGCTTTTCATCCATTAAAGAGAGATGAATAGAATTGGCACATAGATTATTCAAAGGTACATTTTGAGGAAAATTTAATTAAAGAACACAGCAAGCAAATAATAATAGCTCAGGGTTCAGCATATTGATGAACACGATGAAGCAATGTATATTCTGCTTTCATTTTGTTTGTCTTCCAGACAAAGCTGCTCTTCTTCTCCAAGCAAGAATGCTGCATCTGTGAGCTGCTAAACCATGGTCTCCCACCTTTTTTAAAGAGACAGGAGGAGCACACAGCAGAGACAGTGAGACCAATGGTTCTGGAACTCGCTGCACCACAGAGTAGTAGTAAGCACTACTAGTAATGAGTTGTCTTGGTAGTAGGCACTACCAAGAGAACAGCAGGAAAATCATAATGAGGCACAAAACCCCTGCTTCTGTTCACTGTTGGATTTTTGGCATTACACAGCCATGGATTTCAGTTTCCAGCTGGAGAAGGAAGTAATTATGTATGTGTCCCTTGAGGCTGAGGACTGGGAGGTTAGAGAAAAAGTTCCTATGTATATAGCTAAAGGGAACTCCTTGCTGGATAGTGGTTGATTAGCTTTGCTCATATAGTTACCAGAAGGGCATTTAGTCACTGAAAGAATGCTTCAGGACAAGCATGGCTGGTTCCACGGATTCTGATGGCTCCACCGGGACAGGGTATTGATTTCAGTGCTGGTGGATCTGCTCTGCCATGTTTGCTTTTGCTCTTTGATTTTATCAGTTCTAGCCCTTCTGGTCCTGTGAGAATATTTCCTCTAGTGATGGATTTTGTGAGTTTCAGGGTATTTGCAAGTCAGCAGGAAGAGTTCTGAAGACATTTCTTTCAAGCCACAATCTTCTTTTAACACATGTAATGATTTTTTAATGACTTTGAAAATTTCAATACACGCTAGTTAAGGCCTGTGCGATGTTAGCAGATTTCTTTTTGCCTGGTATTCAAGGGAATTCTTCAAAAATTCAGTCTGTTTCTCAGAAGCAGCATTCTTTACAGGTTTGTGGTTAACTTTACATTATTGAGATGAATGTCAGCAGAGATTTCCATAGAGCAGTTACAAAAATATTGAAAGATTTTGCTATACATTACAGCTTTCAGAAAGGAGATTAAAGTCTATTGGAATTCCACTTAAACCCTCTCAAGTGTCAGTGTGTGATGGCAGAAACCACTTTGCATAAGTGAGGATACTGGCAGTGCTCTAGAGCATAGTAGTGATGAGACCTCATGCATTTGCATGTGAGTGTTGCCCTCTGCCCCTTACCTAAGAGAATGTGATCACACTTGCCCCTTTTTTGCCCAAAAATTCTCCAAAATCAGACATATTGCCCTCTGTGTTTCCTTCTCTCCCTCTTCCTTGTACCCAGTCCAGTCCTCACAGACCTTGAGTTAGATATGCCCTAATTTGTCGTGGCTCCACTTCAACTTTTCTCCTTTAAATGACTGATGGGGAAATATTCCATCAGAGCCCTGATAAACTGTTCAAGAAGGACACAGCATGATGGCATGATCCATCATCCAGAGGTTAAGCAGGACTGGCCTTTTCATTCCTGCCTTTCTAGTTTCATGCTGGCTACTGACACTCAGGGAGTGGGATGGAGGTATAGGACATCCTAACAGGCATTTTTCTGAGAAAATCATCATTGGTGAAAGTCTGCTTGGTACAGAAGGGAAACATGTTATTTTTTCTTCATTCCTCCAAGCTGCAGTGTTGGGCTATCTAAATCCAGAAATCTAGCTCAAATCTACGATACTACAACCTGTCCTGCTTGTTTATTGGAGTTATCATGAGATATAACCCTCTCTTGCTGTGGATTAGAAAAGCATCTCATAGACATTAATTTCACCTCAGAGATCTAACCTGTGGATTGTCTAAATGGGACAGATGGATGTTGTCCAAGGCTGTGTTTCATCAGCCCTGTCATCAGCAGGCCTCCCTGAGACATCACAAGAGGCAGTCTCATGCTCTCTGTTTTGGTAAAAGACAAAAGGATATTGAATTTCTTGAAAATGGTATTGACATGTTTATACATAGAAATTAGACTGTCAGATTTAGTAATAAGGAGGTTGCTTTGAAATCATAAAGCTTTTTACCTGTCAGCCTGTGAGAGATACCAGCAGTTTACATGTTGGAAATACAACTTTAAGTGACACAGAAAGAAGGGAAAATGTAAAATAGCCACTAGCACTGACTTAGTCACTCACATATCTTTGGTTTTTTTACTTACTCCTGTGATGCAGAAGTGGAAATCTCAATGTAGGTATTAGGATGAAGGTCTAGAACTCCAAAATAGCTGTTCTTTGTGACTGATGTCTGCCTTCCAGAAGTAAGCAGTTCCCAGAGATATAAACCTGCTTGAAAAAAACACAGTGGGATGAAATAAACTTGTAAAGGCACAAACAGCTGCAACAAGAATTTGTTTAAACACTTCAATATGAGCAATATCCTTCTCCTGTACCTGTACTGTCTGTTTTTGCTCTCAATCCACAGCCAGTGGAAAACTTCCTACAGGTTTTAGAGCTTCAGACTGGGGCCACAGAGATGATATCTCCAAGCAAGGAGCCAACCTGGCCTCCTTTCTGCTGTCAATTATTTACATTCAGAGAGGAAGAACTGTCCTGGTGTTCTGGGCCAGGTGCTGAGCCAGTTGTGTTCTTTGACACATATATAAACTTTACAAGTTAAGCACCTAACCTTCAATACTTTTGATTGTGATAGTGTCCTCTATTGCACAGAATAATGGAAAATGTAAATGCTTTACTTTTACAGTGATGTTTAAAATCAGACTTAGGTTTTAAATGTGTAAGGTCTCATTAAACACTAGATAACCATAGATCCACATTTCTAAAACTGAGAACTCCTGATACGTCTCTTATTCACATTTTTTCAAAGTGCATATCTTGAGCCTGATTTTTATTTATAATATTTCTACTCACATGGCTAACTGCAGACTACACTCAGAAAAGAGCTTTAATTGTTGCCAGAATTGTCCTAAAAAACCTAAGAAAAACCAAGAATATGCTATTTCCAGTTCATCCTTGAGCAAATCGTTGTACACTTGTATAATGTATGGCCTTCATCAAAAGTGGTGGAAAAGAAGGATACACTATGACAAAATTGTATTTCTGCTTTCTGCTATCTTGTCTCGGTTCTAGAAGACAGGTGTCTGCTAGGGAGAGCAGGAGCTTCCCTTGGCATGAAAGAATGTAGACCCCCTCCCTCCGAATTATTATAATTTTGAAATCAAGGGGCTTTCAGGCAGAGATCTGGGGATAGGAACAACAGTTCTTTACTAGTATAACCAGGCAAACAAACAAACAATAATTACAGCATTAACAAGAAAACAGAACCAGGGACCCCGTGACAGCTTTCTCGGCTGAGAGGGATGGAGGAGAGGTTTTGTTTTCACAAACCCCTCGGGCAGTCAGTCCCGGTGCTCCTGCAGGGCTCTGAGGAACAGTCGGCTGGAACAGCAGGGATGAGCTGAGATCCTGGGCTGGTGGCTGAGGTGTATCAGCAGGGATGAGCTGAGATCCTGGGCTGGTGGATGAGGTGGATCAGCAGGGATGAGCTGAGATCCTGGGCTGGTGGATGAGGTGTATCAGCAGGGATGAGCTGAGATCCTGGGCTGGTGTATGAGGTGTATCGGCAGGGATGAGCTGAGATCCTGGGCCGGTGGATGAGGTGTATCAGGAGCTCCGCGGCGGTGCCTGGCACTGCCACACGTCCCGGCAGAACAGGGGGTGCGAGGCCACCCACAGAGAGGGAAGAAGGAGAAGAAGCAGCAGCTCCGTCTGGGTGATGGCGAAAATTCCCTTCTCCCCACCGCAGCAGCTCCACGACCCAGCAAACGAATGTCTTTTCCCGAAGCCGAAGAAAGCCAGCCAAAAACTGTCCCCAGCCTCCTTTCCTGCCCCCTTCCCCCCCTGGGCCCGGCCACTCTTTGTCCTTTATCAATCACCCACTAAATACCCACAGTTAGGTTGTCTCCGCAGCTAATGGGTAAGAATTCCACGGGCAGGCCAGAACGACAAAAACAAAAAAAAAAGGACACTTAACCCTCAACATATCTTTACTCTGCAAGTCATCTTAATGATTTCAGATTAGACATGAATGAATGAAATCATTCTTCTCAACGCAAAAATCACAATTTTCATCTTGAGTTAGTTGATGCCTTAAGAGGCTACCTGGAAAAGAGGCTAGACAGTGTTGAAGGAATAAAGCAGATATTTATTAAAAAAGCCTTCAAAGGACACATCCTGGCCAGTACATCAGACAGGCCAAGGCTACACTCAGATGGACAATGGGTCACAAGTTTTCACACTTCTATAAGTTTTGTTCCATTTACGTATTGAGGTTAATTGCCCAATTACAGCTTCAGGTTATGAAGTCCGATCCTCCCAGTTTGCTCTCCTCAGTTCACTGTTTTTTATACTTTTTGGGTCTGAAGCTGCAATGATGTCCTTGGTTCTCAGGCTGGAAAAGGATCATTTTGTCTAACTAAACTGTGAGGAGAACTTGCTAACACTTTATATGAAGTTCAATGTTACATACTAATGCAGTACAGAATCTGGAAAATATGAAAGCTAGAACTTATGGCATCATAACTTAAGGATAATTAGATTAAAAAGAAAGGACATCATTAACAAAAGCACCTTCCAGTGAGTCGTTCCTGTTTTTTATACAAAGTACAATATAAGAAAAAAGTGTGGTGGAAGTAAAGATCATGACATTTAAAGGAAATTTTAGCCAAGTGCTGATTTTTGTGTTATATGGGTGTATGATGGATTGCACGTAAATGTGCTCCAGAAGCAAAGACCTCTTGAAAAATGACTGCACTATAAACTTGCACAGCTATTACAAGACCTCTCCATTTGGATAGTAAGTCTCAGTTCTTAAACTTTCTTGCCTTTAGCATCAGGAAACCATAAGCAGCCACAAAAAATTGTGAGTAAGTTTTATAGTTTCTGTCTATGACTTAATTTTTTTTGTCTTTCTCCTTGGCTCCTTCCACAACAATCTGACTGACTACAACATCTTGTGTCTCTTAATGTCAAAAAGCAAAACTCCAAGCACTCTGGTTTCTCAGACTCTTTTTTCTTTATTTATTTATTTATTTTCCCTTTCCTTTCTACGAAACATTTTTGAGGATCTCCTATGACAGGCCTTTCTTCATCCTCTAATTTTTCCTTTTATTTTTGTTTGTACTTACTCCCTTGGTATTGATCAGGTATTTTCTACTCAGAAATATATCTCAGGCTGTATCTCATTTCTAAGGAGATACTGTAGATTTTTTCCATGTTCATTTTTTGCTGGTATTTGGTGTACGTCTGGTAACTACCTAGAAATCTCAAATTTAGCGATGTCTTTATAATATAGCTGCATTTCCCACAGATAAAATACTACACATGACTTTGCTGTTTAATTCAGAGAGTGCTGATACTTTTTCCATGACCTGGATGAAGACTTCATCTTGTATAGATTTGTTTTTAACATGAGACAGCAGGCAATAAGATATAAACAGTCCCCAATTCTCAGTAGATACTACTATAAAAAGCATATGGGAGAAAACTGCTACTTTTTTTCCCCAACACTTACATAAAATTTGCAAAGCACAGGGTACTCCTTTATTTAAAGACCATGCAACAAAATGCAATAAGCTAGAAGGCATAACATCTTCCAAGGTTTGGAATCAATGCATTAAACCCTGTTTAAGTTGTAGCCCTTTTCAGTCAAAGTATTTTTCATTTTCTCCTATGGCCTCCAATCCATGAAAATGATTTAAAACACAGAGATGCAAGCTGATATGTAAAATATCTGCATTGGAATGGAAATTCTCTGAATGGCAATATCACCTTTGGCAATGTTTTGGCTAATTTTCCTCAATAAAAATGAGTAAGCCTATTTTGCTGCTGAAAGGACACAGCTGCTCACTGGCTTAGCATCTTGGTGTTGAGGTGACAGACTGAAATACGTTGTTTTGGAGATAGAGTTCAGCAAGAATTTAATAAAAAGCATTCAGGAGAGCATCTTCATAAAATTGATACACTTCTTTCACCTTCAAGAAACAAAAACAACTGATGAAGGCTGCATTTCACGCAAGGCATACAATGCAACTTTCATACTTGTTCAATTCCAATAAGAAACATGAACGTCCACTTTCCAGGGGACAAATTGTAAATGTGTCAGCTGAGGCCTTGAGAACATCAATGAATTACAGTAGCATGAAATACCTGCTTTAAAATATTTCTTTATATTCATCCATCTCTTCTTGGATTTTTAGGTGTGTGACTGTAAATTGTCTGTTCTGCATATTAGGTTCAGATTTCTGGAAATGAGACCTCTTCCTTAAATAACTGCAAAAAGGAACACGAACACAAAATGCAGACCTGATGTAAAAGAATACACTTATAATTCCTTGAAACACAAACATGGGCCTTACTTTGTTTTTCTATGTATTTTGGTCTGATCTCCAGAAGTAGATTTGTTTCTGACTGAAGGTGTAACTGGCAGATTGCCTTTCCTATTGACACTGAACATCACACAGGGACAACCATATACCCAATGTGTATTCCTTTCTATCTCTAGTATCTGTTTTTTGGAAGCCTTCTTTTGACTAATGATTTGTGAACTATTCTCCTTGGAATTCAAAAATGCATTTTAAGTCAGGAGAGAAAATGTTGATGTGGACCATTTAGGGTCAAACTCAAGTGGCAGGCATCAATTATTTCACCTAAGATTTCTGAAGTGCTTTGCCAATTACTGGCCACATTTTCCCAGGCTGAAGAGCTCTACAGTACATCAGTCTTAGTAAGAAATTAGAAACCATAAGAATCCCATTAAGTCCCTACCTAACTCTGTCCTTGCTGGTCCTCGCACACCTTTTTTCTGAATTCCTGAAGCACACAGGACACAAGAGGGGAGCTAAAATGATGCTACTGATAAAATACAAGTGTCTTTAATTCTGAGTATCTCTGACAATGGCTTTTTTTATTGTGTGCTCTCTAAATTTTAAGCTTTGCTTCTAAACAAAACATGATGATACTTGCACATGCCACCTGAAAGTGTTAGAAAATCTTCTTTCCTACCTAACTTTCCTAAGGCCACAGAGATATATTGCCTGGCTTCTAAACAACCCTAGCCTAGTTTAGGAAAACAAATTTACTGTTTCTTCTACTGTTCCCCCATTTTTTTTCTTTTTCTTCTAATCTATTTTAAAAAATATCAATAAAATATCTTTTTGTATGCCTGAAGAACTTTTTAGAAATTTGTCCACATTCTCTTTTTGTATAAGAAAGTGAAAAGTACGTACATCCTTGAACAATACAGTAAAGTACACACTTGGTTGCAAGAGAATGTTGAAGAAACTGCACATAGAAAACTTCTGTATGATTTTAAAACACACAAACAGAGCATGAACCTCAAGGCTGAAATTATGTTATTACTATATAAAACAAAATTGAAATAAAGAGGCAAAGCTGACACTGTATTTTTTAAAATAAAATTGCTCCCAAGTTTTCCCACAATACTTTGTTGCATCATGCAACATTGCCTGAGAGCAACCAGCACTTCTTCAGCCCAGAATGCACAACAAAAACTTTAAGCAGACCAAAGACAAGGGATGGGCCTCTGTTTGGCTCCAGCAAGGGCTTATTCTGTGAAGAGGGTCCAGGGACAAAGACCAAACTGAGTGGATGGTCCAGGGTTATATATGGGTAAGAGGGGGTGGCTCAAAGGGTCAGGGTCTAATGGGAATGGGTAAAAGTGGTGCAGAGGTGGGGCAAGGAACAGGAACAACCAATAGGAAACTGGGGCAGAGGACTGCAGCAAACCGGGGCCAATGGGGATTGAGGGGAGGGAGAACATTCTAGGGGGTTTACAAATAAAGTAAACAGGGTGACATAAACTTGTCAAAGCAATGGGAGAACAAAACAGTACATTGACATATAATTGTGAAGATCTGTGGGAGGGAGGCCTTCTCTCACCCCAGCCTCAGGAACTGTTACTTGTTGCCTCCTTTCCAAGATTGGGGTAGATTTTATTTATAGGCCCCTGGGCCTTCCATAATACTTCACTGTCTTGAAAGCACATCTTTTGTAGCCTTATGATAAAATACTCTGGTAATAAAAACCTGGAACAGATTTCCCAGAGAAGTTGTGGATGCCCCATCCCTGGAAGTGTTCAAGGACAGTTTGGATAGGGATCTGAGCAACCTGGTCTAGTGGGAAGTGTCCCTGTCCACAGAAAGAAGGTTGGAACGAGATGGCCTTTAATTTCCATTCCATCCCGGACCATTCTATGACTCTAGAACTTTGTCATGACAAACATCAATATGGAAGAATGTAGAGAAGGTAGGAAAAGGATCACTGATGGCTTTTATCTATGTTTATGTCTGTCAAAAGCTACTGCAATCCTCACTCTGCTCAAAGTGAAGTAATTCTGAAACTGTTCTGGCATAATTGCTGTTGCTGTTACATAAAACACACAGAGTTCATGTTAACCCCAGCTTTGAACATGATAGTAAAGACCCTTACACAGACCTTTCCAGCACTGTTTATGCTGACATTAAATTTCCTATGCATATTTTTGCTGTAAAAAGCACCACATTTTCTGTTACTGTTTTCTTTCTCGTATCGTTGATAAATGTAATGCTTGTCAGAGAGGTGTGTGGCAGCCCAGAGAAAAGAGCAAGATGCTAGAATAGTTACAAACCTTTGTCAAAATTGCTTCTTTATGTAACATCAATGCCACTGCTGTCATGCTTTTAGAGGCCACCCTTAAATGTCACACTGAGAGATGAGGAGTATGGTGGAAGGGGCAGTGAAAATTTCTGCCAATAAAATGCAACTTTCCTGAGGGACAACAGCAGGGATTTGAAAGGTGGCATACACAAAGTTACTATTATATTTTTCTTTTTTTTTTTTTATTAAAACCCTTCACACTCTCAAAACCTCCAGACCAGCATGTGTGGATAAAATAAGTAATTATTGCAAAAGAATGTGATTAGTCCTTTAGGCAGAAACTATGATGTTTAAACATCATAGCATTTAGAAAACTAAGTCCAGAGGTCAAGTTTTATGTATGTGTTTATAACATAGAGCAGAGCAGGTTGTTGTGCCCAGGCAAGACTCTTGGCACAACATTTAGACATAGTGGTGCTGAATTTAGTAATCTGTAGGTAATAGTTTCTTTCTGAAGGAGAATTTACCTTGGAATACTTGATTTTTTGCATTGCATCCGGTTAAGACTCTGATAACTCTTAGCAGCACTGTGGAGGAAGGTCTAGACCCTGGTTTAGACCCTCTGCCAGAAATTATTTCTCCTGCCATAGCACAGCCTGCCCTGGTTTCATGATCAATTTTCATTTAATATCGATGTAATAATTGGGTTTCTCCTCCATGGAGACAAGACTGTCTTGTCTCCATGACAAGAGAGATATCACCTCTTAATAAAAAATAACTGCATATCCTGGCCTATGCTTTAGATTCTATTTTTGGATATTAGTTTCAAGACTGGTCATGTTGTTTTCATTAAAAAATTATCTATATTTTACCAAGCTCATAATTCCATATGGCAGTGTGGATTTGAAACTAAGATATGCAGTGAAAACATAGGTCCTATAATGAAAACACAGTCTCATCAACAGAATGGAAATTATGGCATTTTTTATGGCTTTCAAACGTGCAAGGTGACAGGAATACATTTTTTCCATATTTTGGTTCTCTTTTACCCAGCATGCACTGCTTTTGCAGAGAATGAGAGTTTTGTTTCAGTTAGGTTTGATACAAGGAGCTCTCTGAGAAGCAGTAAGAAATGCATCTTTGTTTTCCAGGTGTTAAATACACAGTCACAGTGAGAGAGATGAAAGGAATTTGAAAGCATTTTTGTCCCCTGAGAGTTGAAATATCTGATCTAAATCTTTTCTTATTCTAAATATATTAGATTATCTTGTCTGCACTGGAAAATGAAGGATCTGTTACATGCCCTTGCTAGATTGTCTAAGTAAATGAGCTCTCTAAATCATCCAGGAAAATCCACTTCATGCTGTGCTGACATGAGTTAAACTGAGATATTAGGTCTGTACTGCCCTGACTTTTATATCTGTGCAAAAGATTGATTTAGAGGGGAGTTTCAGAGAAGTTACAGGTCGCTTGGCACAAGATCCCAAATAACCCTTAGAATCTGGACCAAATACCATTCCAACACAAATTCCACATTGATACGAAGGAAAACACAGCATCCTGGTGTAATAAAGGGAAATTATTCGTGCTAACTAAATTGTAACTATTTGGAAAGTTATTACTAAAAGCAGTCAAGGGAATTAGTGTTACAAGGCACATATACTCCTTTACAGATGTTACATGTTAAAATTAAGATACAGGATGTAGTTTTGAGATAAGTAATGTCCTAAGACAAAATCGACTTTGAAATGGACAAAGTTGGAACGACTTTAGGCATAGGGCCTGAAAATTATAAAATGTAAGACTAATTAGTGGAACATAATGCTTACTTACATAACACAACGCTTAGTACACATGTGCAACCTGTAAGGCCATCCAGAGGACAATGAGGATGAGTGTAAGCCTTCATCCAAAAGACCACCAAAAGACTGAGGACCCCCTAGCAACAAGTGAGGCATGCACCATGAAGAACAGTGATGTAAAATTAAAGAATCAGAAATAGGAGGAGATTTATGGGAAACATTAATGAATGTGTATAAGCATATAGTATATAAGTTTGGTTTGAATGACTTTGTTTTGTATGTGAGGTGGGGTGAAAAACCCTCTCTGTACCCCAGTTGCTTTCGTATGTGAGGTAGGGTGAGAAGTCCTCCCCATACCCCAGTTGGTTTTGCTTGTGCTTTAATCATGCTTAATTACTGGCAAGCTATGTTTATATACATATATATATGTATATGTGTGTGTGTGTGTGTGTGTGTGTGTATATGAATATATGTACTAAATTGTACTCTTTTAATAAATTATGTTCCTTTTATACCAAATTGTTATTCAATCCACTAAATTGTATTCTTTTATTAAATTGTATTCTTGTATTCAATTCACTAGATTGTATAATTTTTTTTCTTGTTATTAAATTGCTATTAATTAAATAGACATAGTTGTTAAAATTCTAATTTCATTTATAACACTGGGTAGCTGAGTTCTCTGGCTGGAGCCCACAGATATAGCAGTGAGAAAATCAGCCTAAGCTTTTTCTGGTTTCTGGATTGAACTCACAATAATGCTGATTAATTTTCAATTTAGAAAAGAAAATGTTCAAATTGATTTCACAAAAGATTCTAGCTTTCTGTGGAAAATGCAGAGGATTTTGTTTCTGTTCAAGAAATCAAATGACCATAAATTTTACCTGCATTTTTATAGTAAAAAGTGGTAGAAGAAAGCTTTGAAGAGTGTCACAAGGAGTTACTATACATATGTACATACATGCAGAGTTGTTCTTCCAAGGCAGAAGTACTTCATCATGAGATACAGAGCTGATGGGGAAAAAAACATGATGAGATGCCATGAGAGTCAAAATCTAACCTTCAGGACAAAAACTCATGGGAAGCTCCTTATAATACTTCAGAGAGGATCTATATAGAAATTAGCTGAAACAATCAATGTTTTCTCAGCCTTGTGATTGTTGGGGGATGTTTAGAAATGAGCAGGGCTGGAAACAAAATCTGCTGTGCATTTCAACCATTCTGCTATTACAGAGGATCTCTGAAATATCCCAGTCATGGAAGACAGCCAGGAATGAGATACCAGTGAAGGGATCACATCACCTGATAAAAATCAAAGCCTTCTGTCACTGTCATAATTGTCATTGAAACTGGCATGGCTGTATTTAATCCTTATGAGTTTCCTCACTCCTCAGTTCTAAATTGCCATTTTTGCCTTTCCTACTGAAGCTAAAGGCACTCTGAACCTTGTGCTTTGTGCAGTGAGTTATGAGACATTTTAAATTATGGTGTATTGAAGAATAGTTTACCTCTGGCTCTCACAGATTTGATCTGAGATTTGTTCTGTAAGCTGCAGTAGAGTGAGAAATTTGCAGCTTAAAAGGATTGAGTTGTATTTATGTTCTGACTTATCCTCAACTGTAATAGACTGAGGAATGTTTTATCTTTAACACTTGCACTTTGCTCTGAGATTTGCACCTTTTAAAGGGGACTGAAATGGTGCTTGTGCCTTCTCTCTCTCTGATAAATGACTTGAGTTTCTGAGATCTTAAATGAGTGCCACAGTGAAAAAATGTTAAAAATTAATAGCATGTAATTCCCTGAGGCACAAATAAGATGCTGACCTCTTTTCATTCAATATGCATTGATAGAAGGAGTAACTTGGAAAGGGAAATGCAGACTGACCTTAATTTGAGGGATGACATGCTGGCGAGGGCCCTCTGTCTGCCCTCTCAGTGGAGGTAGGAGATGGAGACTGATGCTGCACCAAAGATACAAGAGTTATTGATGTGTTAGGAACTACAGAAGCACCTGAGAACAACCACATAGGAATTCAGGCTTCTCCTCCCTAAGGGGTGTAAAGATCTGGAGTGTCTCTACACCAATGCATGCAGCATTTGCAACACACAGAGGAAGTTCAAATTCATTGTGGAGTGGGAAAGCTTGGAAATCAATCACAGAAACACAATCACAGAAATGTGGTGGGATGACTCACACAACTGGAGTTCTCAGGGGATGGCTATAAACCCTTCAGGAGAGATATGCAAGGAAGAAGAGGAGGTGGGGTAACCCTGTATGTTTTGACTGTCCAGAGCTCTATGATGGTGATGAAAAGTTTGAGTGTTTATGGGTAAGAATCAGGAGAAATTCCAACAAGGCAGCATGGTGGGAGTCCGGTACAGACCACCTAGCCAGGAAACGAGGCAGACAAAGCATTCACCCACAGAAGATGATAAATGACCCTCAGAAAATGTTGATGTCATTCTGCCGCAATATGGAAGACTAGAAAATTGTGCGAATTTTCTTCTTGCTGTGTCTGCACATAGTAACTGATGTGACTTTTTTTACATATGCAACATTTAGAGGTCAACATAGTGCTTAATGGAGGATGTAGCTGAAGATAAATCAAGTAATTCAGCAGTGTTAGTTGCTTTTGTGCACCTTGAAGCTCTGACAAAACTGCACAGGTAAGTCTCTTGCTTTTCCCGGTGCTTTCAGGAGCTTAAAATAGCTCTGACCATCATTTTATGACTGGAAAGTGGATGCAGGGATACATATAATTGTCTTACAATCCATGCTTTTCATCATCCATTTTCTTCAACCTACAGCTGCATTAGCAAAAGAATTTGTATACCTGTTAAGAGCAAAGAGTGGACTTTTTGTTCAGATTAAAACTGTTAGCATAATACAGAGCCCCTGCCTTGGCAAGTACGTGTAGGAATGATCCTAAGTTCCACTTCAGATTTGGCCATTTGCCCTGATTTGCTTTCTATGTTCAAATAAATACAAAAAGCTGTGATAATTAGGTGGCTTTTTCCCACTATTACTGCAAGTCTGGGTTAGCTGGGTCTGTGGACTAACAGACCACATGGCCGGAAATGGTGACAAGGTCTTAAATGTCACTTAGCTAATGAATGTCATAATTATTTCCAGAAGATAAGAAACTTCATGAAAGAGGAGGCCAAAGCAGAAGCCCCATGAGAATCTCCATTAAATCTTGCCTGCATTAAACATTTACATAGCAACAATACTGCTGAGGTAAGGAGTGAAAATGAAAGGATTTGCAGGCCTTTGTGATTGTGACAGGTTATCTGAGAAGTGTTATCATCTGATCAGGCATTCCCATTCTGTCCTAAAAAAATATCCTTAACTTTTAAAAGGCAGATCCTTTTGCTTCTTTCTTGTTTCAGGTTTCACACACATAAAATCATGGAGTCTGTCATGTATCATGCTACGACATTAAAGATCATTAAAGTTTTCCAAGACAGTCCCAGGCTTTGGAAGGAATTCCAGTTCCCTGGAGGTGTTCAAGGCACCCAAATATGTTGCCTTTTAGTCTAAAATGTTTACTGGCAGTGATGTGTAGTGGTATAGGTTTGCCAATTTGAGTTTCCCGGCCAACACACCAAATAATGTGGTGGGTTTAGCGCTGGATAGAATCACCAGCGCACTTACTCATTTCTTGCTGTGAGATACGGATTAGGAGGAGGGCAAAACAGGTTCAAAATTTAAAAGGTATGAAGAAAAGTTGATTAATAGAACTAAAAGATAAGAAGCATCAGAGTAAAACCTTCAGAGCACTTTTTCTCCCCCTTCCTGACTTCTTTTCTTTCCCAACTGACAATGTAGAGACAAAACCTGGGATTTTAAATCAATTATTGTTTCTACAATAGTCTTTAATTAGTTCTTGTAGGGAGAAGAGCTTTCTCTTGCCATGCCATAGGGACTTCTAGAGAAGAAACAGTTCTCTCATGGCTTTTCATTTCCATGAATAACAGCTGCCCAGGGAAAAAAAATCTGCAATTGTGAAACTCCTCCCATTTTCACAGCCGTCCCACAGCTGGGTAAATGGGCCATGTCAATTTATGGAGTATTATTTTAAGGATGAGGTGTTCAAAGGCAAAGATTCTCTTCATCTATCTCTGTGATCATCTCTGCGAACAGAGGTCTTCTTCTCTCCCTGGGGGCAAAGAGTCTTCATCACTCTCTCTGTTCAAGCTTCTCATGAGATCACAGTCCCTTCAGCATCTATTTTGCTTCATTATTGATACCTCTGCTCACATCTACAGTTTGAACACTTCATACCTCCACACTTTCTCATGAATTAAAAGGGATATTTTAGTGTATCATAGTCCATCTCCATGGCCCTACCAAAAGAACTTTCAGCCTCAATACTAGGGTATCTCCTCATTCTCCTTCCATCTGAGACTTGACTCCTTCTTTACTGACCTTGGTGTCTTCATGTTGATTTCTATGTGTCATCAGTCTGTCCTTTTCTCGCCCTTGAGAGAGGATCAAGGTCTCACCTGTGCAGTGAAAGGGTGAGTATCTCTCCCAGGCCTGCAGATGGTCATGGGCAGTAGCTGAAGCAGTCACAGTGTTGAATTTCAGGCTGTGCCGGGCCCCAACCTCTGCCCGGCAGCCGCTGGGAGCGGGGTGGGACCTGTCCCAGCCTGGAGCCGCTCCCGGGGCCCAGCAGACCCCAGCTCAGCATGGACTGATGGCAGGGGCTCCGTGTTATTGAGATGTTAGCAGCTGTGAACTGGCCCAGCTTTGGCCACCGCCCTGTGGCCTCCTGGCCACCGCCCGGCCACTGCTGGGGCCCAGCCCAGCCCTGCCAGGCCCCTGGTGGGCCAGCCCCACCAGAGCTCAGTTACCTTTTGAGGCTGGAAGAAAGAGAGAGATTTCCTGGGCTTGCCTGTTTTTAAAATGTGGAATGCATGGAGGTGGACACAGCTTCTAAATGGTTTAATAGGATGTCAACTCTCAGAGGTAGCCAGCTATTGTTTCTTTCCAGGCACAGAGGAAACCCTTCTCAGCTTCTCTCAGGAAAATCACTTCCATGGGTGGTTTCTTTCTTCCTTACTAAATATCAATTAATGCAAAACCAGGACAGATGTCAGTGATCTGGGTCAACCAAAAACAAGCTGCTCAATAGAACAAGTGTTCAGAAGGCAAGGAGGTCAATGACCATCCTATCTCTAGTGTACACAGCAAATACTATTGAGCCTTGCCTTGTGTTTCCAGGTTGCTGAAGGTTTTTGAGAGCCAGGTCCAATTGTGAATCAACAGGATGTGATGATTCCATCTGAGAGAGCCAGTTTAGTTCCTGGGGGATTTGCTTCGTTTTAGGAAAACAGAACAAACCACCAAAAAAATTGCTCAAAACCCCACTCTCCCTTTCTAAGGAAATCAGGGAAGACAGAGAGACAGCTGCAGGAAATTGGGAAACAATTTTAAACACAGAAAAAAGCCAGGAAAAAAAAAAGGAGGGGGAGAACCTTACTGCAGGGACATTTTTTGTAGATGAAAATGCTAAGAAATGGTGCTTAGGGTGTTCTTTGCTTGAAAAGAAAATTAAATTAATCTTGGTATTTTAAAGCAAAGACTTGCTTGTTATTTGTAGACTTTCGAGGGAACTTGTGCCATCACAGACATATGTGAGTCCTTGGAGAGTGTGGTTTTGGAAGGTAGAATTTTCCAAGTGAAATGGCTGCTTTAGAGTTTGATACTAATTTACAGGGAGGAATTTACTGTCAATCCAAAAAGAAGAGGTAGGTGGGATGAATGCAAGCATGGGGATTTATTTCATTTAAGAGGAGAAAATGCAGGATAATTAAAGTTAAGATTAAGCATTTGGGAGGGTGTTAGAAAAAACTATTCAAATATGAAGGTATCACAGCAGAAGAGTGTACCGCAGAATAAAGTTTGTCTTCACAAGGGTCAGTAAAGGAAAGGGCAAAGAGAATACTGGGAATGAGATAAGTGAAAGCTCAAACATGGGGCAGGAAGATTTCTAAAGTTTTTGGGAACTGTTTTTTATCATCAAGAATGAACTGAGAGTCTTTCACCTTGCCTCAAAAGAGGATTGGACTTGGAAGGTCCTTGCAATTTCTGTTCCAGTTTGCCTTTCTCTAATTTATGTAAAAAATCAGGATTTTTGCCATTAAACCACAAAACAGGAATTAATCATTGTCCTTCTAACAAATGAAGTATTTCTTGATTTTTAATAACATGCATTTGCTTCTGAAGATAGCAATCCTTGACTGAGTGAATTTCTGAAAGTATGAATCAGTATGTTCAGTAAAAAGTACATATTTTTGAGGGAGGACAGGACTCATAGCTTTGAACAGAAAATACTTATCAAGTCAGATAGGAGTGAAAATTGATGCCTGTTGCTTCTTGTCAGCACTTGTGTGGCAACTAGCTGCCATTCACCCATGTCCAAATGGAAATACTTTTCAAAGTGGGAATGCAAAGTGATGATGGTGCCCAGCATGAATTCACAATAAGAGAAATTTTGCTCCAAACCCTGAGTTCTTCCTGCTGAGATCACTGAGCTATTTAATTATGCTGATGCACACATTGCTTCAGCATTTGATCTTTTCCATGACATCCTTTAACAAATAACTTTTCCCAGTCAATGGGGAAAGCAAATAGACACTGCCTTGCCTTTCATGTGTTTTGCCAGTTTCAGTCATCTATATCATATTCAATTATGTCTCTATTAGCCTTCCTCTCTGTGCCTGTTTTTCTGCTTTGAAGAAGCATCTTTACGGTCTTCTTGGATGCATTTGGGTGTAAATATCTAAATATGTCTAATGTCATAATCAAATTAACAAAATTTTCATTCATAACTAGTCTTAACAAAATGTGAGCTTGATTTTGGATCTCTCTCCCCATGTAGACACCAGCTTAGGATTTTGTTTCTCAGGCTCATGTTTACACAATCCCTCTTTAGTGCTAATTCTGGTCTACAGAATATCCCTTTTACAAGCACAAGACAATCAGTAACATTTCACATATCATGCCTGTGTAAGAAAATTTCTGTCCTGCTGCAGTTCCCTCTTGTAAACCTCTTCTTTGATGCTCATCCTTCCCTTCTTCCTACAACAAGACATGAAGGAGCAAGGTCTCACTCTCAAAGCTTTGTTGTCATGTGATTTTCTTAATGAGTTTGGGGTCTTGAGTTTTCCTTTTTCCAAGAAAACTGCCTGTCGGGTGTTTGCCACAATATTTCACGAGGAAATCATTTAAATATTTTTCTTCTAAAATCTCTAAGCCCAGGAAGATTAAATAATTGAACCTGTACTACAAACAACAAGATTAAAGGAGATTATTTGTTGGGGGATGGCCTAATGGAATATGGAATTTGGAATATGGAATTTGGGATATGGTCTGTCAGTGCAGAATTTTCTAAGTATTTCTTTTCCAGGACTGAAGAGCAGCCTAAAATAGCTGCAATCATGATATGAGTTTAATTATTTGAGATCTGTAATTATTTCAGTGCTCCTGTACATGTTCAGACATGTACATATACACACACAGAATAATATTTTACTCAACTTTTTAGAAGAGAGATTCTGATACCAACATGGAACATTCTAAGAACAGACTTAGTTCTTCAGCTAATTCTTCCCTTCAATGTATGAAAATTGTTATTTTCATTTCACTACAATCTGTTCCTTCCCCAGGTGGAGTCTATGTATTGTGTTTCATTGTGGTTTAAATGTGAAAAGATTGAAGTGTTTTATACTGTTAAGATAATTTGAATCAAAGGAAAGGTAAAGAACATCTTAGAAGATGTTTCATGTGTTTTAATTTAGAGTCCAACTAGTAAGTTGACTTGGAAATTCTTCCTAATGAAATTCTTTTGACAGTAGGCTTTTCTGAGTATCCAGCAGACTTTTTTCATTACCAGATACAGTCAATTTCTATCCTCTCAATCAGTGCCGGCGTGGTTTGTGCTTTGAACCACATGATTTTAAAGACTCTTATCTTGTATCCCATTACTTCAGATTCTTTGGACATGCTTAGTCCTGTGGAATTTATAAATTAAATTCCAACCATATATATTTTTATAAATTTACTTTATAATTAAATTCCAACTACAGATTCTGCAAAGGCTGAAACTACAGGTTCTGCAAATGCACCAGTATTGCAAGTTTCTGATTGTAGCTCTTCTGCTACAGCTTGACACATTCTTCTCCCACCAGTATCTCCTGCTCAGACTCCCATCACCAATTAGTTGATTTCCTACTTTTTAGTAAGCCCTCCAAACACTATGTCATCTAGAATTATTGCTACTATAACTACACTAACATAGTATGCTTTAGCTCAAAATAATATCCAGGGGCTCACAGGCTAAGATCTGTCAGAAGCAGGCACTGAACACTGCCCTTTTTGCTACCAACAGTTGCCTGAAAAAAAGTACAATCTGCATTTATTTTTGAAGTGAGCTGTGTATCAGATTTACTGAAAGCATCCTACTTTTTTCTGCCAAAGCTTCATGAAAACTTTTGGCCAGTCAACTTTAAGGGACAAGGCTTTTTTTACATGCTGGCTTTTCAGTTGCTCACTGCTGGGAGGTGCAGCTGAAATCTCTGTTTAGAAGTTCAGCAATTATCCATCACGCTCTTTACTCTTTGAATTGAAGCTGGAGGCTTCATTTTACTCGTAGCAACACAACTGTTTTATCTCAGCCTCTGCTGAGCTTTTTAAACTGTGTTTGTTGGTTTCTTGTAGGCTAAGGGTATCTCTGAATAATAGCATTTTCTCCAAGCAGGCTTGCCCAAAGGAATATGGCGTTGGTTCTTTATTGTTAATTGGACAGAGTTCATGTTGCTGTAATTGGGGTTTCTCTCAAAGGCTGCTAATGATAAAAGGGACTATTGATAATAGATTTCAGCAAGGTTTTGACCAGGTGTTCTATCATTTTCTCACAGATTTACAACCTGTATTATTATCAAACACTTAAATTAGAACATCTTCTCAACAGCTTCTAAAAATGCAAACATAGTAAAAGGGAGTCAGAGGAAATACAGCAAGAAGGACAATGTGACTTTTATGATTAGATGAGTTGCAAACAACAGTTGCCATTCATAATGACAGGCAATCCTACCACACTTTATGCTAGTTACACACGTCAGTCTCTTCCAGCTCATTGTGGATTTTAATGTTTAATTAGACCAGCAATTAATTATTCATTAGAGAAGAGGGAAATTCCAAATTTTTATCTTTTGAGAAATTCCCATGTTTCAGTGTGAATTTTTATGCTAAATTGATATGAAAGGATCATATTACTCAGAGACAGGGCACCAGGTTTGTGACATGAGTCCTTGAAAGCCAGCCAGAGTGTTATGTCCAAACGCACAAAAAATGCTTTGCTACACAGTGGAGTCTGGATGTTGTACCAATATCAGTCTGAAATTTATTACCTGTGGAAGCTAAGAAGGAACATTTTGCTTCCTATGAATAGGAGATTTTACTTCTGAGATTGTTTATTATTTTACCCCATGTGAAGCCCTCTGGTCTGATTGTGGCTCTGACAGAAAGCAGATGGTGCTCCTAGGGAACACCGGTTGTCCAGTGACAATATCTCAGTTCTGTGTGGCCCTTTCCTCTGGTGTACTGTGACTGAGGCTTTTCAGGATGATGTTTGATGGTTTTCCAAGTTATCTGGTGTGCTGTGTCTGAAGGGACAGGATAAACTCGTGGGCCTGAAAAATGTGAAAACTGAACCTTAAAAATTGTCTCTAACAGATGCAGATGGACAACCCAGGAAGTGGGGTGTAAAAGAATACCCAACCCAGGAAATGGGGTTAAAAGAATCCTTCATCCTGGTAGCTACTGACTCTTGCTATGGATGCTTACAAGGAATAACACAATGCAGCCATTGTCAGTCTTTCTCCCATTCTCTTGAAGTTCATTTGAATGAACAAACCTCAAAACTGTGAAAAATCCGGAAAAACTGAACTTACCTTTGACAGTCTGCCAAGGCCTACAGTCTTAAAAACTTCTAAAGGTTCCAAAAGTATTTAAGTTTTAAGACCCTGAAGCAGAATCAGAGTGCAATTTTGGGTTGGATTACTACAGCATTTCCAACTATTATTTCACACTGCAAACAGATTCCTACTAAGGTCAGTAGGCCTTGTGCATCTAGTTCAGGAATTCAGCTGCAGGTATACTGGAGTATCACAGCAAACAATCAGCAATCAGGCAATCATTGTATATAATTTTCCACTGAAAAGTAGTTCCTTCCCCTTCACATGCTTCCTCCTGGCCCTGAGAAGATTCTGTATACTTTGAGAGAGAGAGAGAAATCAAACTACTTCAAGAAACCAGATTGATGGGCCTACCAAAAAAAAATTAAAAAAACACAAAAAGATTGAAATTCTCAGCTGTTTTCTAAGGCAATTAAATTCTGATTGGAGGAAGTGTCTCACATAAACTTGGAGGCTGCAGTAGGATGGACCTCTAAGCTCAAAAGGAACACGCTGAACAGTAGCACATCCATTTCTTGCTTTAGGAGCCCTGTACCCAGTGGGCACAATTGAATAATGGAAAGGGCTGTCGCTGTAATGATTCATGCTCTCTCACTATTCCTAAACAATAGCAGATACCTCTAAGGTGTGAATAACACTCCTGAGGTGTCTCCTTACTTTTCAATTCATTACAGATCCTGGGCAGGCAGCTGGCTCCCCTTCATCCAGCACTACTCATTTCAGTCACAGAAATTGCATCCTTAGTTATCCCTTTTTCCTAGGGGATAGAGAGGCATTTTGGAGGTCTCTTCTCTCAGGGCTACAATTTCATGGAACCAGACCCAGTATGATCTAACCTGGAGTGATATCTGCACTGCCTAATCTAGACCCTAATTTTAGCAGTGGGACGGGAGTAAGGACGGATTTAGCAGGGCAACCAAGTGATTTGCTAACTGAACTAGAAACACTGCAGATCTCACTTGCCAGATCAATTCCTTCCCACTTCTACCATGCCACCAGTCCCTTCACAGGGTCACCATGTTAGGAGAAAGCAAAACCCTGACATTTGGGAACAATTCCCATTTTTAACAGTATTACCTGAGGATAACTGCACGGAAAATGTCCACCATGCAAAAATGCTTCCTGTGAAACCTTCTACTATGAGTACTCAGAGGAGAAGATGGTTAGGATGGGGAATGATGTCAGCTTCCCAGGATAGCTGTGACTACAACATGCCAGGGATGTAGAATCAGATCATCAAATCTTCTTGCAGTCTCTGTTAAGTAAGAGGACTTGAATATCAACACATATGATCACTTAAACTCCAGAGCTGCTAATGTTTTAAAAGGCCAAAAACTGCTGCTCCCCTTCTCCTGCTAAATAATGGGCGTATATAGACAACTGCTCACTTTGCAAGATGTTCCAGTAAACAAACTTGATGGATTGAGGTGACAAGATTTAATTTAAGGGCAGACATAGAAAGGTGTGCAATTATTAGTCAATTACTCATCCATTAATAGGCTGCTGCACTGAACTATTAATCACGCTTGAGCTTAATTCTTTCCCCTCTTGTTCTTTAAAGGGCAGCTAACCCTTTTAAAGGGGAAGAAATGCAGTACTTCAGGGCAGTGGCAGTTCTGTCAGTAGTAGGAATATATTTTGAACTCCCAAATACAGGGGCATTTATGGATTACTGTTTCCCAAGGGAGAGCTGTAGTGCACTGCATTATTATTTGTCATGTTCATGCCCTCAGCTTTTAGGAACTGTGGAGGAACTGTGAGGTGGCTGTCTGGAGTACTGGTTTTTGTTACAGTTATAGATGCTTTGGATAATTACAGTCAGATGGCTCGCAGAGTTGCCTGTTCTTTAGGATAGCTCTGTGTCCTGGAGGAAAGAGCCATGAAGTTCCTGGTAGATGTATTTCCGTACTTTAGCCTTTTGACATGTGTTTCTATTCTGAGGATCTTTGCATTTCAGCCTTTAAGAAATCATATCCTCTTTATTTTGAGCCTGAATAAATTAGTTCAGGGGAGAAAAGATTGAAGGAAATGTTCATTATGTCTCTAGCTGCTCTGGAGAAGCCAAGTGATTTTGAAGCCTGGAAAAGCATTATCCCTATACCTAAATAAAAAGATTTTTCTATTCATCCTCACATTGTGGGACCAAGGGGTAGAAGAGTTCCAGCAAGTGTTTTAAGTTCTGGTAGCTTATGCAATTTGGACAGCTGCACTGTGTGAGTGTATCCAGGGTTAAAACCAGCTGAGGACTTTTAGGTTTGCAGAATTCCATTCCTGCCACTTTGTTTCCCTGTCACTGTAATTTTGGAATTTCGTGGACTCTCACCTGCAGCTTGCTTCTGCTCATCTACAGAAGGAAACAGCACTTACACTAAAAAGGCAACTGTAGATCTTTGTGGGAGCTGCCGGTAAACAGAAGCATGACTTAGGGCTGCATGTGTGAACCTTTTCATTTTGGAATACAGTTATTAACTTCCGCTTCATCCCTTGCTCGTAGCAGTATTACTTTCTTGCTGTCGTTCTTCTATTTCAGGTTGTGTCTTCCTCTTTCTTCCCCCTTCCTCCCAAATATTAAAACAATTCCAAAGGAAAAAAGAGACGACAAGAAGCAAATACGAATGACTGTGTTGTTTTCTGTAGGCAGAATTGTATGCAGACCTGGAAACAAGCAATTTCCTTGGGAATTGGTGGGCAGAGGAGCTTGCTGCTCTACCTGCAGACAGTGAAATATGGAATAACATGTCCTAATTGATCTAATGGATAAGGAAGATGGAAGAAATGGGTCAGGTTCATTTGCTCTGACTTCAGGCATAGGAAGGACACTTAATTCAAACTCCAGCGGTCCAAACTAAAAAGGTAGTCTCTGTGCTGCCTCTAAAATGAGAGACTTGAACACCTTTTGGGAAATTCATCCCATCATGAGACTAAGTGAGATGAGTTTAATCCAAATTTTAGGAAAAATGTCAGCTGTTCAAAGAGTTAGTCAATAAGATCCTCTGGGTAACTACCCTTCAGAACAAGGAAGGAGGAAGGAACAAGGAATCTGGAAGACTTTTAAACACACTTTCCATACAGCACAAGAACCATCTATGTGTAAGAAACCAGCAAAGGAAGGGCACAGACTGGCATGGATGAGTCAAGACCTGCCTGTGAGATTAAAGGGCAGGAAGCAAATGCACAGGCAGTGGAAACAAGGACAAGTAACATGGGAAGAGTAGAAAGATGAAGTCCAGTTGTGTGTGGATGAGGTTAGAAAGTCAAGGTGAAGCTGGAGCTGAGTTTTCCAAGGAACACAAAGAATAAAAAGGGCTTCCAGAGGTATGTGAGACAGAAAAGGAAGGTCAAAGAAGGTGTATTTCTCCTGATGAGCACAACTGGCAAACTGGTTACAACAGACAAGGATTCTCAGGTATTCAACAACCTCTTTGCCTCAGTGTTCACTGGCAGCCTCACACCCCACACCTCTGGAGTGGATGGATCACAAGATGAGGACTGAGGGAGCAAAATCCCTCTCACAAAAGATCAGGTCCATGCACATTAAAGGAACTGGATCATATTGAAATCTATTGGAGCTGATGGGATTGATCCCATAGTCCTGAGGGAAGTGGACTGGATGACCTTTAAAGGTCCCTTACAACCAAAACTATTCAATGATTCTACTAGCAATGGGTTGGACAGAGAAACAGCAGAGAAATAAGGTGAAAAAATACTACCTATGTGATACTGTGAATTAAGAATAAAATGAATTGCTAAGTAATTTTATTCAAAATGCAACTGTCATGTTAGAGAAGTTTACAACTAGATTAGAGAATTTTCTGTCATAAAATGCAATGAGACTTTAGAACAAATCCAATATAATTGGCTGATGAGGACTTCTTTTGTATAAATTCGCATATTGAATCTACTTTTAAAAGCAAATAAATGCAGAAGCAAGCATTGTAAAATGTTCTAAAAGTACAGATATAATGCCAAAGGGTCTTATTCCTTAGTTGTGTAGAATGATTTCAGATTTTACCACAATCCAGTTGTGCAAAAAGATTATTGTAAAGAATCCAAATTATTTTTACTGAATGTGCTTAATGAGTACTTCTCTTAGTCTATGTATCAAGATGAGTACCTATCCCAGTAGAAATGTTATATCAACTCTTTATGGCAGATCTTCTGCTTGCTTCAAAATTCTTCTGTGTGATTAGTCTGACCTCTTCCTTGGGAAGGAAGATTTATAAGCATCATGGAGGTGAAATTTTAAAAAAAAAATTAGTGTTCTTTTCCTCCTCATTTGATTTCCCTGAACAATGACAACAACAAAAAAATTTAAAGCAAAAGAAAAATAGAGTGAAATTTAGAGAAAATGTAATATTTTCTCAAGTCATGGGAAAAATTTGACCAAGATAATTCAGCTGCAACCAAATTTTGTTGCAAAAGCTTTTCAGGACAAATATGTCATCTTGATCTATCAAAGGATATCAGTTTTGTCCTGTTCAATATATCTTTCAGTGTCATGGAGAGCTATCTAGCTGTCCTTTGATTTGAGAAAGTACAGGGCACATCACTCTCTCCTGGTGAGATTTCAGAGGAATCTTGTTTGAAGAAGATATTTGTCAGCAATATATAATGATGGTTCAATTCCTTCTCTTATCTTCTTGCCACCAATAACTACTAATGGGGCAAAAATTACAGGCTGCTTTTCTCAGTGATGGGAGGAAGAGGGAGTGGCATACAGGCAAGTATCAGCAACTCATCAAGTTCTTGTTGCAGAGAAAAGCTTTTTCGAGTGTTTTTTCCATCAGACTTCCCTTGCACTTTTATGTGTCATGGACTGTATTTGGTCCCACGAGGGAGTGTAATTATTAACAGTGTCAGGAAACATAACTTCTGTGGCCTGAATTCCAAGATGTTTTCTGAGTTGCAAGCAGGTTTTCTGAGGCCTAAATTATGAGATTCTTTACTTTGATGTCTGAAAGTCTCCCCCAATTACTTGATATGAAATTCACTCAGCTCCCAAAGAAAGAGAATCAAGCATAGCAAAATTATATAAATTGTATTGGCACCTAATGTTGAAAGAAGTAGAGGGCATTTTTTAGCTGTTCTCATCATGGCAATCTGGATCTTCACAGGAGCACAGGTCTGGAAGAGGTCCCCTGCTTTCTGAATCCAGTCATCTATTCACTTTTTCCAGGGAGGATTTCAGACTTGAATTTTCATCTCTGTAATGACTCACACTTAGCATTGTATTCCCTGCATTACAAACAGTCACTTAACAAGCTCTTAGTGGTCAATACATAGATCTCAATAGTTCAAAAACACAGTGCAAATATTGCTGGAAATTTTGTGTGTTGGCATCAATTTTCACAGAAAAATGTAAAGGCACATCTTTTTAAATGACAAATTATCTGAAGTCCTCAAAAGGCCAAGGCTTTTGTTTTAACCATCATTTTGTAAGTCTAAGCTGAGGACCTAGACACTGCTGCCACCTGGGCATATGCAAATGATTGATACTAGCAATTGCTATCAGGAATTAGATTCAAAGCTTTGAAATACGTGGAAAAGCAGTGAGCCTGATCCACATTGAGTGTGGTATCTAAATCAGTTCCAATTAAAGAGTTTAAAATGTCACAGCCCTCACAGGCTGGACCTTAAGAACCCTTCTATCAAAATTTGAAGTCCCTAGGTTGCTACTATTTTTTAAGTAAACTTCCTTTCTGGCCATTACTGTTCCTTCACTGCATCTTTCCAGGCTTTGTTCTGCACCTGCAAGAATGGATACCACATTCCTTGCAGACAATGAATGCAGGGAATGCAGAGCTACTGAACGCTTTCTTTGCATGTCTCCACTGACTAGACCAGCCCTCCAGAACCTCTGACACAGGAGACCAGGATGAAGGCATGTTGGAAGGAAGACTTTTGCAAGGCTGAGGAAGGTGATCCTGCACTTCTACTGAGACATAGCGAGGCCTCTCCTGGAGTGCTGTGTCCAAATATTGTCTCCTCAGGAAAAGAGAGACATTGAGCTCCTGGAGTGAGTCCAGTGCAGGGTGAGAAAGATGGAGGGGACTGGAGCAACTCTCTCACAAGGAAAGGCTGATAGGGCTGGGCCTGTTCAACCTTGAGCAGAGATCACTGAAAGGGGACCTCATCAATGTCTATGAGTAGCTGAAGGGAAGTGTCAAGAGGAGGGAGCCAGGCTCTTCTCAGTGGCCAAGCAATAGGATAAGAGGCAACAGGCATAAAATGGAGCACAAGTTCCACCTGAACATGAGGACACAATCCTGTGCCATGTGCTCTAGTGTGAGCCTGCCTGAGCAGGGAGGCTGGACCAGATGACCCACTGGCCTTCCAACCTCATACATTCTGTGATGTTGTCATTCTGTCATTCTTTGATTTTGTAAACAGCCAGAGAGTTGGGACTCTTATGTAATTATTGATGTGCTTACGAGCATGAGGGTCTTCAAGGAAAATATCCCACATGTTGAAGACTTGACAATGTTACCATTGCCCAGGGTGTGTTCACAGCTTCGCATTCATCTGCTAAATCCCTTGGCTTAAAGGTAAGAAAAGGAGCACTCAGCACCTTTGCAAAACCTTGACACCATCTCTTAGACATTTCCACTGATGACATGAGTCTTCACTTCTCAATATCTTAGGCTACTGCTTGTAATGGGACAATAATTATCACCTAGTGTGGGAAGGTGAGTGGGCATGAGATACAATTAATTAGGATGCATTCACTACTTGAAGAGTCTGATGAGTGCAATATTTCAAGAGGGACACAGCATTGCTATTAATTATAATTGCTACACCTTTTATCTCACGGACTAATTATTTCCACAACTTCCTGTTCTTGTCAAATTGTCAGCCAGGACATCCAGAAATGGTATTTTTAGAGTCATAAATCACAGGAATTCTGACAGTCTGCACACATGGCCTTCAAAAGGATCAAACCACAGGCCATCACACAGAAAAAGTAGAAGCACTTTCTTCCTTGGAACAAATTATTGTTGTCAGTAACCCGTAAGAAGAAGGGAGATGGACTGGATTCCTTCCTTCCTTCCTTCCTTCCTTCCTTCCTTCCTTCCTTCCTTCCTTCCTTCCTTCCTTCCTTCCTTCCTTCCTTCCTTCCTTTCCTCCCTCCTTCCTTCCTTCCTTCCTTCCTTCCTTCCTTCCTTCCTTCCTTCCTTCCTTCCTTCCTTCCTTCCTTCCTTCCTTCCTTCCTTCCTTCCTTCCTTCCTTCCTTCCGCCACTTCCTTCCTTCCGCCACTTCCTTCCTTCCGCCACTTCCTTCCTTCCGCCACTTCCTTCCTTCCGCCACTTCCTTCCGCCACTTCCTTCCGCCACTTCCTTCCTTCCGCCACTTCCTTCCTTCCGCCACTTCCTTCCTTCCGCCACTTCCTTCCTTCCTTCCGCCACTTCCTTCCTTCCTTCCTTCCTTCCGCCACTTCCTTCCTTCCTTCCTTCCTTCCTTCCTTCCTTCCTTCCTTCCTTCCTTCCTTCCTTCCTTCCTTTCCTTCTTTCCTTTCTTCCTTTATTCTTTCCTTCGTTCATTCCTTCCTTCCTTCCTTCCTTCCTTCCTTCCTTCCTTCCCTTCCTTCCTTCCCTTCCTCCCTTCCTCCCTTCCTCCCTTCCTCCCTTCCTCCCTTCCTCCCTTCCTCCCTTCCTCCCTTCCTCCCTTCCTTCCCCCCTTCCCCCCTTCCTTCCGCCACTTCCGCCACTTCCTTCCCTCCGTCCCTCCCTCCCTTCCTTCCTTCCCTCCCTCCCTCCCTCCCTCCCAGTTGCCCTTATCTTTGAATCCACAAGCTTTGCTCCTCTCATTTCCTCACATCTTACCATTCTGCTGGCTGAAATACTGGACTGAGTGAAGCACATCATTGGCTCCACAGCTAAACCACACACTGCATGGTCAGCATCCCTGCAAAGACCTGGAACTGCATTCCCTGAAACTAGTGATGTCTGCTGCTTTGGAAAGTGAGGTTTCAGAAATTTCCCAGGCTCATCTGGAAAGGTGACTGTGCTGGGAGGAAAACAAAAAGATGAGATCCTGCCTTGATTTGAACAACAGACCTAAGCCCTGGAGCAAGGCACCACTGATCTGTAGCTGTCAAAAGGATGATGTTGCCAGAGAGCAGGGAAAAATCATTTTACTACCCTGAGAAATGTTCATTACTTGCTGTCTGAAGGAAATGCTGAAAGATTTTGACACAGTTACCTTGCTATTTGCATAGATAGTGCAAACAGGTGCTGACAGGGTCGAAGGCATGGGCATGCTCATTAAGTCCCTTTAACCAATTCTACATCTTCTTGGAGGACTTTACTGTTCGGATTTTTTTACAAGAAGGATGTCCAACAACCTGTTTGTACTGATTGTACTGATGGAAGTTTCAGTACAAACAACTGTTGTTTGTACTGAAACTTCCTTATGCATCTTAATCAGGTAAACATCTGTTTCCACAGGCTGTCCTTTCATGTCTGGGAAAAAGCAGCTGGTGAGTTTAAATCAGACTCACATTGTGTCAGAACAGAGATGGCCTCTCTTCTAGCTTTTGAGATATGCTGATGGGCAATAATTTTCCAGGTGTGGATATTAGAAACATTGAAAGAACTGAAATTGAATTTCCTACCCAAAGAGATGGAAGGCAGGGGTGGAGAGGAAACCCCAGTAAGCTCATTAAGATCAGATTACCTACATTACTGCACACATCCTAGAATGGAAACAGTCACAAAATCACACAATCAGTTAGGTTGGAAAAGACCTTTCAGATCATTGAGTCCATCCTGTCACCTAACACCACTTTGTCAGCTGGACCATGGCACTCACTGAGTGCTATACCCAGTCTTTCCTTAAACACCTCCAGAGGTGGTGACTCCACCACCTCCCTGGGCAGCCCATTCCAATTTCCAATCACACTTTCTCTGAGGAATTTCTTCCTAATGACAAACTTAAATGTCTTTTGATTCCAAGTTTATTCAAGCAAAAAATCTCTTGACCCACAGGTTGTTGAAATAATTATTTGTCACCTAACTTGCCTTACTTTAAATTGGAGAGAGATTGGTCTTATGCCAAGCAAAATTTCCTCTCCCTAACCTGCTCTGCCTCTACTTTATTTTTTCCTGTTCATTTCTCTAAGGAATTTCATGGTTTAGTGAGAAAAGAAAACCAGAGACTAAAACGTATTTGTGCTTTGAAAAGGGAGAGGATACTTTAAAGTATGTCAGGGAAGAAGGTTGGCTCTCAGCTTGCTGTGCAACTAAACACAAAATACAGAAGTTTCTATTTTGGCATCACAACAATCTTCTTGATGAAACAAGACAAGCAACTTGGACTTCAGAAAAAAACATTTTTTGTAAAGCAAATGCAAAACACCTTCCTAATCTTCTGATGTT
Organism: Pseudopodoces humilis; assembly: GCF_049639895.1. Taxonomy (NCBI): domain Eukaryota; kingdom Metazoa; phylum Chordata; class Aves; order Passeriformes; family Paridae; genus Pseudopodoces; species Pseudopodoces humilis. The sequence continues at coordinate 55,326,064 of NC_142205.1, forward strand.
TTCAGGCTGACTGTGTTCCTGCAGAGGTGTACAGCCAACATTGCTGTTTCTTTCCACTCCCTCTGCAGAAAACACCTCTGCAGTCTCAAGGCTGTTTCATAAAGCATGAAAGGATTTTAGAGTACAAATCCCAGTGAAAGCTGGTGGTGCCCATTGCTTCCCCAGACATGCAGTCATGTCCACCTGCTTCTCTGCTTACATTTTTTTTCATTTTTTACACTGTAAGCAACCTTCTGAGTGGGCATCAGGCCAGAGAGATTTATTACAAGCTGCCTTCCAGGAACTGCAGGCAGTCTGAAAAGCATGGAGATGCTCTTGGTCACAAGCAGCAGTGTTTTACAAGGGGTGATAGAAAATAAAAATACTGACACAACAGAAAGTAATCGAGCATGTTGCCCTATTTGAAGATACTTTTCTTGTGAGAAAATAATGCAGCAAGGTTTGATATTCATTTTGATGCATGACCCAAGTTGTACTCTCATCTCTGCAGTTTTTGCTTCATTTCTCAGGTTCAGGACCAAGATTTTTTTCTGTTTTTGAGGTTTTTGGTTAACATTTCTTACAGGAAGAGTGAGCTTCTCCCTAGAGATGAGGTAGCACATGGCCATGATACCCGTGGTACCAGTGGAGCATTGGTGATACGACTCTCTGAAACCACTGGCTTTAGTTTAATGCACACTGGTCTGTGCAAACCTTCTACTGCCATCAGCCTGATTATGGTCAGATAAAGAAACTTAAAAGTCTTCCTGAGAATAAACATAACCTCAATTTCCCCCAGGCTAAATTCAGAATCATCCAGGTAATCAAGAATGTTTTGCTCACTGTTCCTTGGGACCTAACAACCAAAAAATCATATAGTTTCTTCTCACCCTCCTCCAGGTTGCCTGGATACAAACTACCTCTATCCAGGGATGATTAAATATTCATATGAAATACTGGGCAGTTGTAGTCCACATGAGTTCCACTTGGAAATTTGCTGCTTCTCTAGGAACTTATCAAAACACCATGTCTGCTTTATTTCCATGTCTCAGGCAATTGAATAAAAGATATTACCTCTCCCTATGAAGCTTGCCTCATATCATTTGATTTTTATCTCCTTTTTTCTCCTATCACTTATGGATTTTGGGGGGTTGGATCAGTGAAGGCCCAATGCCACAGAACAAACCCTTATTTCTGCTTCTGTGACTCTTGATTATACTTTTGTACTCTATAATCAATCCCAATCCTATCTTTGCTTTCCTGTACCTATACCACATCTGGTGCATCTGCAGCACGCCATGTGATTTGCTTTAAGTGAACTGAAGATCAATCAAAAGTTTTAAATTAAAATATCATCTATTGACAGACCAACAATGTTCACAGAAAGTGTTTGCTTGGCTTGAAGTTTGTTTTTTTTAATCCGAAGTGGAAAAACAAAACAAAACACCACCACCCCTGAAAACCCAAACAATCAGAAAAACCCAGCACCCCACAAGAAATCCAATATATTTCATTAATGAACTGAATTTTTTTTTTCAAATGTAACTCAAGAGGAAGCAAGAGATACTAATGTTTCCTACAGTGGAAGGATTTCTGGCATGGTCTTTCTTCAGACAGAAACCACCTACAAAGGTAAGTCTTTTGTTTCATTTTGTCACAGGATTCAATCAATACTGCTACAAAGCAGACCAGTATGATCATAATGAGATGGCATTTGGGGCTTTTATGTTTCATCAGTGCTTGGTTTCCTTTTATTATGATCTGTCAATTTTTCCCAAGTGATTAAATTATCAGTTCTTTTATTTATAGATTTTCTTAAACTTCTGACATTAAAAGAGTTATATGAACAGTAAAACAAATAACTTTCCTGTGTTCACAGGGTAGGGAGTGAGCAATTTGTTAAAAAAAATTTAAAATATTAATTTTCTGCAGCCACAGAGAAATTTTTCCATCTCTTCCAGCAGAAGGCTCTCCCTGGGAATTGAAAAATGTTGTGCCTTCTTCATGTGACAGCAGTATCCCTGTATTTGGCAACAGAAAGAGAAGCATCTGGCAAGAGAAGTGACACTGTAGCTGAGCACACCAATCTCCAGTCACTGCTCATAGGCATTTTGAGGAGAAAAGCAGTGCTTAGAGGAGGAATTCAGAAGTGGATATCTACTCAGTTGTGCTTTTAAAAGTTTGTGGAAATATCAATATTTCATAGTAGAGAATAGAGCCAGAGCTGCTCCACAATCCAGCCAAAAGCCAGGATCTCATGTTAATGGAGAAAGCTGGAAGGAAAAAGTAAGGGAGGGAAGGGAATTACATGAAAGAAAGAGAAAGAAGATTATTTTAGTCTTTCTAACTCAGAGAATGGGGAGCTTGCTAGGGAAGCAGTCCAGATGCTGAGTAGGGAATTAGAAGTTTTCCCACTCCCTTTCCAGTGCAGATGCACTGTCAGTGTATGCTTCAAACTCAGCATCCAAACCAGATCCTTGCACTGCAGATTTTTATCTGGAGTAGTGTTCATTTTCTTCTTAGCAGATGCTACAGGGCTCTGTTTTGGCTTTAGTATGAGAATATTATTGACAACACACTGATGTTTTGGTTGTTGCTAAGTAGTGCTTACTCTAAATCAGGGCCTTTTTAGTTTCCCACACTCTCCCAGTGAGAAGGTGCACAAGATACTGGGAGGGATATGGGTTAGGCAAGGAGTAAAGTTACACCCTTGAAGTTTAGGAAAGCAGACTTCCAGCTTTTCAGGGAGATAATCAGTGGGATCCCCAGAGAGACTGTCCTCAGGGACAAGGCAGTGGAACAGAGCTGGCAGATTTTTAAGGAAGTCTTCCATAGAATGCAAGAGCTGATGATCACCAGGAGCAAGAAATCAAGCAAAGAGGGCAGGAGACTGGATGGCTGAGTAGAGAAATGCTGGTCAAACTAAAGGGCAAGAAGCAACAGGTATTGAAAGCAAGGACAGGTAACCTGGGAAAAGTAAAGATGAAGTTCAGCTGTGTAGGGATAGGGTGAGTAAGGCCAAGGTGAAGGTCCTTCACTGACTCTGGAAATGAACATGGAAAGGGACCCAAAGAATAAAAGGAAAGGCTTCTACAGGTATGTTATCCAGAAAAGGAAGGGCAAGGAAGGTCTGGTCTAGTGAAAGATGTCCCTGACCTTGGCAGAGGGGTTGGAACTGAATCATTTTAAGGTCCCTTCCAAAACTCTCCTTTTACTGGACTGGCTTCCAAGTGATAGGTTTGTCTCATGACCTATGCTGAAAAAGTAATTCTGAACTGAAAATGACATTGCTTTTCTAGATAAACTGCAACAAACAGGAAACAGGGAGGCCCCAAGTATGATTTCATAAATGCATGCAGATCCTAAGTGAATTCAGCTGAGTTCTTTTAGGGAGCTCTAGTTAAATTTCTTCACTCTTGTTGTCTAGTCCATTTGAAACATCTTTGTCTCCCCCAGGAGCATCCACCTCCCCCAGCCATCAGCCCCGTGCATATGAGGCTGTGTCATGTCCAGCGTGGCAGGCAGTGGTGTGTGGCAGCTTCACATTCCGCAGGGCACCTCGAGTGACACGAAGCAGCTGATTTGAGTCCACTGGGTGCTTTACTGTAAATGTGACCAGAGTTGTCAGAAAGAGAAACTGCTGCCACCTGACCCCTTTACAGGTTTTACATTTACAGACAGCTGGTGCCTCTTACTTAGACTCTTTATTTGCAACTCAGCTGAACTGAGATCTGACTGTTGAGCCACTGCTGAGAGAGGGAAGATTTGATTTTAACCTAAGTCAAATAGGTTTTTCCAATTTTTTTTTCCCCTCTAGTGAATTCCAGTACTTTGGCATTCATTTTCTCACCGTGAATTGTGGCCAACGTTGCAGGGTTCATCATGTAGATGAGAGTCTTACCTGCATTTTCTCTTTTATATATCAAAACACTTCACCTCCATTCAGTTCCACACCAAGTTCTTTCTCCTCAGTTGCTGCCATGGCATCTGTGATTTGTGGCTTCTTTGCTTTATGCCCCAATTCTTCCCCTCTTCCCACTGTGACACTGCAGATCCCATATGGATGCCACATGGTCACAAAACTCCAACAAACTTGGTGAGCCAGCTAAGGGGTGGCAGTGGTGCATCACAGGATTTATTTTTTAGCACGGGAGTCCTTCCAAAAGAAAATGTAAGATACTGCACTATGACACAAATGAAACTAGAGCTCATTAGAGTTGCAAGTTTACAGAAATCAAGATTTAACATTCTCCCTTGCTGAAATCCAAGCAGTTTACTCTCTTTCTCTTAATGTAGCCTAACAGTATCAAGAAACTTCCCTGTAAAAATATGACTTTTATTTTATCTTCTAGTTCTTAATATATTTTTATTGTTTTAGTTAATAAATATATTAAAGGATGACTCTTAATGGAGCTTAATGAGTCTATGTCAATGCTAGTTAGCATCTTACATTATTGTGATAGCTTCATCCTCCACTCACTGTCAGCACCCCAAAGCAGAAAACAACTGCATCACCATTTTAATAAAGCAAAAAAAAGTTATTTTATTTTATTTTATTTTATTTTATTTTATTTTATTTTATTATTTTATTTTATTTTATTTTATTTTATTTTATTTTATTTTATTTTATTTTATTTTATTTATTATTAAGAAGAACATAGAATTTGAGAACTTTTCCTAATCGGGTATCTTCTGCATCTGCTATGTAGGTAATGCATTTATCTTTAGCAATCTCTCAGACCTTTATTGTAATTCTATAGTGCTAAAATATTTCTATATGGTCAGCATATGATAAGAAATGTAAATGTTAACAGGGAGCCTGAAAAGAACTCATATTCACACACATCATCTTAAAACAAACTACATTTTCAAATAAAACCTATGAAGGCAGACCTCATAGTTATGGAATATAGATGTCCAAAATAAAACAGATAATTTGGGTTGGTTTAAGGAATTTGTGCTGCACTTTACTCAACAGGAAAAAAGGTACACCTGGAAAAATGTTATTTTTGTACCAGTGATGTGAAAGCAGTTTTGCAGTGTGGGTTTTTTTTAAAAAAAAACATAATTTGGAGCCTATCTAGGAGCTTCAAGCTCAGAGCAAATCCTTCATTTTAGAGCACCCTTAGCATAGAGCAGGCTCTTGTCAGTTCTGCAAACAGGGAATTGCTTTCATCTGCCAGAAACCAGAAATACTTCAAAAAAAAGGGCAAAAGATCTCATCCAGGAGGTGGGATCATTTTAAAAGCCTAGGAGAGCTGCCTCCAGAACAGTGGAAGGTAGTTTTACAACCTACTCCTGGAGGACAGGTATACTAGATAATGCCATCCAGCCCTGCTCTATGTCTTGTCTGTGTTCTGTGTATGAAAGCCAACAGCAAGGAATGTGAACTAAAATGAGTAATCCCTCAGGCTGGCATCCTCTTTCAGGGAATAAACTGTTGTATCTTTCCCAAAGACACAAAGCCTTTCTTTGGTGTACAGGGAAAAAGGACTAAAGCTTGAAATGAAATACAGGACTCAGCCACCAGATTACTGGAAGGGTTTTCTAACACCCTCCGCTTCACCAAAGTGCTCACAGGTGTTACTCTGATGGTACAGATGCCCCAAAGCCAGAGTTATTTGCAGTAACAGTGATCATTCTAGAAAGCTTCTTGGAGCACTTGGCAAAGACTACTGCATTTGAATGCACAGTATCTCCACATGAGGGATGTGCATTTTATTGCCTTGGAGACTGATCCTAATCACTCCTATGCACTCATTCTCTTCACCAAAATCCTGTGCATGAGCAAACACATTTTGATCCAGAAACCTTGTACAATGAGCACAGCGACATCATACTCCTCAACCTCTGCTTCCAGCAGCTTCAAAACCAGTATAAAAGGAGACGTGACTGCTCTGCCTTGTGTCTGTTTGGGCATAATAATTTACACAGTTCAGGATCTGATCCAACATTCAGGTTCTGAATGAGATTTCCTTCAAGCCTTGGGGCTGACATTTACTTAGATGAAGAGAAGAGCTGTTTGGAGGAAAAACTATAGAAAGGTAATGTGCCATTTCACAAAACCAAACAAACAAAAAAAAAAACAAAACAAAAATAAAATTAAAAAAAAGCAAAAAAAAAAAAAAGCAGAAAATCTAGGCTAGTGACCAGATTCATTATTTACATGTGCCAATAAAACTGTTTGGGTTTTTCTGCTTCCTCCTAACCTTCTCTGTTTTGGTACATTCTCATCTTTTTTTTTCAGCGAAGGTTATTTTATTTTTGTTTTTACTTAGCTGATAATAAATCTGGTGGATTATTATTCATGTAGTATTCATTCAGATTACATTGTAAGTTATTTTTTTCTTTTCTAATTCCAAACAGTAAGAGAAAAAATAATGACAATTTTATTTAGTGTAAGAGTTTCCTATTCTCTTGCTTGCTGAGAGTTAAAACCTGGCATCGATCGTATAAACTGAACTGCTTCCTATGGCTTGCTCACACAGGAAAATTTGACTGTTTTGGTTTCTAGTACTATTCTTAATTATGTTTCAGATATTCATATCTGTGTAACTGAAACTGACTTTTTTTCTTCAGTCAAGTTGGGACACCAAACCACTGCTTTTTTCTGAGTGTTTGTGAGAGAAGTTTATGTTATCAGAAGCAAATTCAAGATGTATAAACACCATGGAAAATCTACCAAGTATTTCTAGAAAATCTCCATATCTGTCCAAGCAGTTCAACAATCATGTACATTTTAACAGAAGCTTTAATCTGGAAGAGTCTCAAAGGCTTAATCTGATTGGACTTTGTCTCTATGTCAAGAGAGTACCTAAGCTGGTTTTCTGGACTCATGCTATAGGAACTAACTCGAAATTAATTCCATATTAATTGAAATGACAGGGTTTAATATTTACTTATTTTGATGTGATTAATTAATATTTTGATCAAAATACAGGCTTAGATCTGCATTTAAAATGCAGACAGGATGCTGTGACTCTAGCTAAAGTTATGAAAACTTTCCTATACAGAAGGCACTTATGAAAGCTTTAATCCTCAGTATTCAAGGCATAGGTTCTGTGTCTCATGCAAAAACCACTTTCACCACCAACACAGCAGCATATTGCAGAAAAGAAGCTCTGGTAAAAATAATAAAGTTAAGAAATGTCCAATCAGATTAACTTCTCAATGAAGCAAGGGAAATTATGCTGATCGACTGTAATGTTAAATTAAAGCTTAAAGAAATCTAGACCCTCTAATCCTGACTGTGCATAGCAATACCTGAACTTCAGCAAGAGAGAATAAAAGCTCTAGGTGTAAAAAATATTAAATTAAGGGGGATCAGGAACAAGTCTGAGATGTGATCCAGCCTGTCCTGGAAACTGGAGGGTGCCATAATTCAGCAAATGCTTTTTAGTGAATATTAGCTTCGAAGAAGACTATTATATATGGGGATTCTGCTCACAGTAAAGGCAGTGTGAAACACACCAGTGTTGGGTTTAGGAGAAAGATGCCTTCTCTTCAGGGGATTTATTTTTGGGTTGGACCTATTAAGATATAACTAGATTTATTGGCATTTCCCTGGAGGTTATGCATTTAGTTCTCAGTGTCAATAATGCAAATAGCAGAGGACAATTTATTTTTAGCTCTTGATGAATCATCTGCATCCTAAGTTTAATTTCTCAACTCCTCCAATTACTTTTGTCAGGGACAAAAAGAAGTAGTCCCTATTCTCATTTCTATGCCATTCAAGCTTCTCTGCTTATCTTTTTCTGTTCTGGAAGGTCAATAAATGACCCAAAAACCAAAGCTTGTTGATAACTTCAGTGAGTGGGAAGGGAAAGAAAAGGACATCTCACAGATAAGAAAAGCATCATAGAATAAATAAATATGCTGGGGAGATGATAATTTTGTGTACCTGTTCGCTGCTCAGTTAGTGTTGTCGCACACTACATTTGTTCTGTCACAGCAAGCAAGCCTGGGACAGTATTTCATCAAATACTGTGAAAACACAGACTAAAAGGCAATTTCTGCTTCTCCCCAGAGATTTGCCTGGCTGCAAAGCTTACAAGATCTTTTCCCCCAGTGAGCTCAATTTCCAACAGATGACTTGCAGAATGAAACCCTCTTGCACAGAGACCTCAGGACAGGCAGTGAGCATGGGTTTTTTTGCCAGGGATGCTTGTGTAGCTGTCACTGGAGGTGTCAGAAGGGAAAAAAATGCTTTCCATAGGAGGATATGACCATAGCATCTGGAAATGTCATGTTTTTGTGTGCCTGGGAATTCTTCAATCCCACTAGAGGAAGGATGGCTGGATGGACTCCATGGCAGGGAAGCAGACATCTCCCGGTCAACATTATGGGATGTTATAAGGTCACTACCTCTGGTGGGCACCAGGACTCAGGGAATGGTCTTGCCCAGCTGCTGGACATTAGCCTTGTGTGGCTGAATATCCAGTGCTCCTTCTCTCCCAGGCTGATTGATACAGCTGTTGTTTTCCTGTTTGCAAGTTCAACCAATAGCAAGGCTGAGCATGTATTCCAGAGATCCACACAGACAGAGGGAACACTTATGTGGCCTCCCTCAAATATAAAGAATCCTCAAGTCCATCCTATTATCCCCTTCTTAGCAGTTACCAAGTGAACAATCTGTGACCTGAGAGTTTGGGTCTTTGCCATTGTCTCTGTTATAACTTTCCCAACATGTGTGTGCCTCTGGGCAGGGTTTTTTGTCACTTCCTGTTACTTACTAGTCCCTGTGAACAGAAAAGTTTTTTGTGTGATAACCTCAGTGAATTGGAAGCTCTTACATTTTAAACACCCTTACAAACATGGTATATGTCTGTGGTCTGAATCCAGTGGGAATAGCTAAGAGAGGAAAGGCAAGATGCTTGCCTGCATCCAGGCACGGGCTGGCATTTATCACTGCAAGGTCTGCTGTCCTACCACGTCTCATCACTGTGACATACACTCCAGTAAAATGCTGAAATGTCTTTCTTTGGCATCTTGAAGAATCTCTAATGTTTGGTTGTCAGAACTCTTCTGTGACTTAAGTACAGATGCAGCCAAGGCAACTTTCAGATTCTCACATGTGATAGACAAAAGAGCTTTCTCCATGTATTTACAGCTATTTGAGGTTTGCAGTGGAACGTCAACGCCTGCATTGACAGGCTACATCCTCATCAATCCTATTAGGCAAGAGCCAAAAGTCCCTATGGCTCTAGGGAGACAGGCTGGACATATACCAGCATAGAAAAGAAGTTGGGGGTAGGGAGGTTGACATGACACAGCAATTTTTTTCAATAATTCTGCTTTATAAATAATCATTCAGTGCTGAAGTTCATCCTCATTCCCTGTCGTCAAGGGCAGAATCCTTGTTTCTTAAAGGAACATCTGCTTTTGCTGCTTATTTCTCTAAGCCAAATCAATTTGCAAAATTACAGTTTGGTGCAGTAGAAATCACAGAACCACAGAAGGGGTCAGGTTGGAAGAGACCACAGTGGGTTATCTGCTCCAACCTCCCTGCTCAAGCAGGGTCATCTTGGAGCACATGGCACAGGATTGGATACCTCCAGCTGATAACTCATAAAAACTAAATCTCTGAGAATTTTACAGTACCTGGTATAGGTAAGTAGCCCTTGCACGTTATTAAGCTCAACTCTGATAATCTAATAAGCATTAGGGGTGCCATATTTTAGCAATTAACTATGACATTATTTGTATAAGAAGCTATTGATGCAGTGTTACAGCTTGGTAATGGCATTGGAACACACATCTGTATGCAGTACTGGCAATCCACATTTCATATGGATTGCGGTCTAAAAGATACATTTCTGTTTCAAATTTTCCTAGAGTGCCTGTAATGACTTCATAGCACTGTCTGTTACTTAAAACTGACTCTCACTTCTCTTACTAAACATTAAAACACCAATTTTCAACTCATAACCACCAAATCACAGAATAGGTAAGTTTGGAAGGGACCACTGGAGGTCATCCAGTCCAGCCTTCCTGTTCAAGCAGAGTCTCCTAGAGCACCTTACTCAGCTTTGTGTTCAGGTAGCTTTTGAGTATTTCCAGTGAGGGGAAACTCCACAACCTTTCTGAGCAACCTGTTCCAGTGCTCTGTCACCTGCATGTTAAAGATGCCCTTCCTTATGTTCAAGTGGAACTTCCTGTGTTCCATTTTCTGCCCATTTCCTCTCATCCTATTGCTTGGCACCATTGAGCAGAGCCTTGCTCCATCCTTGTGACACTTCCCTTATGGACGTTGATGAGGTTCCCTCTCAGTTGCCTTTCCTTGAGGCTGAACAGGCTCAGTTCCTGCAGTTGTTCCTCATAAGAGAGATGCTCCAGGACCCTCACCATCTTTGTTACCCTCTGCTGGACCTGTAGCAGGAGATTCCTGGAGGAAGAGCAAAAAAACTGAGGCTTCCCTTGTAATCAGCTGCTGCATCACCCAGTGGGATTCAGTAACAGCAGGCTGCAAGAAGAAGCCTCCATGCTGCTGTCCGAGGGAAAGATCCTGGTGACAGCAAAAACTGATAACTGTAACTGATAAACCAAGGGACACAGAGGGAAACTAAATCATTAAATGAATAAAGGAGATACAATCTTCTTTGATTTTTGGAATGGCCTTCAATGAGTGATATAAAATTTCCAGGTGAAACCTTGGTTCTTTTGAGTTAATATCTTTGGTACCCTGAATTGCTGTCCTCTCCTCTGTAATACAGGGAATGATAACTTCTCTGCCTGAGTTATCTGTTTAGTTTGCAGGGCTTTTCAGAAAGGAATTATCAACCAAAGTAATTCAACACAGCACTTGCCTGGGGCCATCAATGCTTTTGCAGTACATTTAACAGTAATAGTTTCAATAAATAAGGTTCTAGAGGAAAATGATAGTCCAGCTAAACATCCTTAGTACATCCAAGGCATCCCCAAGGGCTTCTTGAGGCCATTTGACTACAGATGCAGGATAGGTTTCTAATCTCAGTGTTTCTCTATATTCTGCAGAAGGGTACTAGGTGAACTTAGTGTAGCCCTAGCAACACATTCCCTTGTTTTGCCAAAACCTCACTTTTTTAACACTTAATATTAACCTCCTTTTGTTATCTATTGTGTTGCCTCTTGCCAATGTCATCCAAAAACATTTTCAACACCTCCTGTTGCTCTCCTGACTGATCTATAGTGTTTGCCCACTATAAAGGTAAATGTAGATTAAAGGAACAGCTGGAAATCAGTCTTTCTCTTCTTTAATATTTCAGGTAGATTCATTATCTTCCAAGCTAGTAATTTGTCACTTTAATAAGTACCTGAAAAGTTAATTCATTTAATAGGAGCAACTTCTTCATTTATTAGCCAAGCAGCAATTGCAATTCAGGTGGCAAGAAGAGATTGATGAAGAATGAGTAATGCTCAAATGGTACAGTAAATGTTATTGAACTCATTTCATCTATTAGTTTGAAGATAATTAATCTGACATTGTCAGTATCTTGAGATGGACTGATGAAGCCTTGAGCTCTTTGGCCATTTCAACCTGAGGCTGCCCATATTTTGTCAATGTGGAAGGGCAATGCAAAGTTAGAATAAGAAAAGTTTGTGCAAAAATTGAAACTAATTTAGGATATTCAATATGTTGGGAAAAAAAATCTGTTACATTGTTCCTTTCTGATACTTTTTCTTTAGAACTTAACAAATGTAGTTTTGGTGGAAAGAAGAATGTCCCTGCATTCTCTGTTCTTTACTTAGAAAATGGGCACAGAAGAAGCCAAAATTTGAACTGGGTTTTGTACTCAAAGAAAGCTACTAAGTTCCGATACATGCTGAATTGCTCTGTGCTTGGAGGTGGAGCCAGGAGAGAGAGGAAAGAAAAGAAATTGTGCATATGGAAAACTGCTGTGAGTTCCAAAACACCCCTGCAGGGACTTATTTTCCTGTCATTTTCCCCTCTCCTCTACTGAAGATCTCCTTTTCCCTAAGTCTTAAGTATTTGCAATCCAGCGAAGGCTTTTCAGAGCTCCTCTGGAGACCCTTTCCCAGGACACACTGGCTGCACAAACACTCCTGGCTCTGTTTGGTGCCCAAAGCATCCTCTGTTCCCACCCACTGCTCCCATTCTACTCCCAGCTGTGTGTGTTTCATCCCTCAGTTCTCCCCCTCATGAACACTGATCAAAACTCAAGACTTCATAGTCCAGGGGAACCTTTCACTTTCACAAAGTCCCTCTTGGGCTCTGTTTTGATGTATGTATTTCCTATGCTTGGCAATTTAATGTCTCTTTCTGAAGTGGCAGCACATTTTGTGTCTTCAGCTTCGTCACCCACCAAATATGCAAGAGCAGTTAAACTTCAGCTTTACCAACATGATGACATTCCTCAGCTTTCAGACTGCAGCCTGCATTCTTGTAAGACAAATACTGCAATAGTTCAAGCACCTGAACACATTTCCTTGTGCAAATTTGTGTTCATCTGTGCGCACACACATTCGCAAACACAGTGTTTCAAAGGAGAGACTATATTAAAGTCAAGGGAGTAGAATTTTTCTTGTTCTCAAGCTTTACAGTACCTGGTATTGTCAGCTCTGTCTTTTTCAGCAGGTTGTGTTTGTTTGTCTGTTTGTTTGTTTGTTTGTTTCTACTGAGATCAGATGTTTACATGAGAGTCTCAGGTCTGATTTAAAAAAAAAAGGAAAAATGTATGCTTTGTATTACTTTGCAGATGTATGAAAATGCTGGAATTGTCTTAACAAAGAGAAGCCCATCAAAGGAGCTCATATTTACTTGTGTTTTTTCAACTTGCTTGTTTTGAAATATGCCACAAGCCTTGCATTTGCAGTGTGTTATGTTTGGGAAAACAAAGATAAGCATTGCATAATGTTATCTCTCCAGCCTGTCTTGTCATGCTAACATTTGTACAAAAAACTTGTCCTACAGAACCCCCTAAGGGTAGGATAGGACAGGTTACCTAACTGTAAGAAATCATTGCAAAAATATTTTTTTAAAATAACTTTTTAGCCAAGAAGCACAAAAGCCTGACTGTGGATATCAGTGGATCTTCAACTAGCCCTCTCCTATACAAGAAAAGGCTCTCTCTTGCCATGCTACAAAGAGACAGTTGTTTTCATGTCACTAAGAAAACTACTTTGCCCTCACAGTTTCATCAAAAGCCTCATCAAGCACAAACCTGGAGCTCTCCAGATATTTTTGAAGTTGTCACCAAATTGAAGGAGAAATCACAAAAGAAATAACTTCAGAGAACTGCTAAAGAGTCTGACTAAAAGAGAAAGGAAATTATTAATAGTTAGCTCATTAAACAGAGGGATATGGAGGAGTTAAAAGGGGGTCCTACAGCTTTCTCACACATCTCATAGCAAAATTTGCTAAAAAATAAATAGAAGAGACAAAACTTATCTGGAAATGGGAATTGATGTTTAATCCATTGCCACCAAATCATCTCTTAAAATAAAATAAAATAAAATTTCTTTCCTGGTGGAAATAGTTCAAAAAGAGAAAGGACAGATAGTACATTATCAGCCATTCTGTCCCTGATCATTAGCTATAATTACAGGCAAAGGAGGGAGATACACTTGTAATGAATTACTTTGTGGTAAGTAGAGTTTTAATAATTACTTCCTTAAATTGAGTTTTTATAATTGATTTCTCCTATAAGATCAGATATTGTAAGAGCTTTAAAACTGCCAGATCTTAAACAATGTCTATTGCATTTTTTACTGAGCAAAAGCTGATGCATGGAAAATTAACTTGCTTTCTCCTCCAGAGTCCTTGGCTTTCTCTTGTTTGTGTATTAATGCCTTGGACAGTTGGATCCAGTTGTGTTATATTCTGAAAGAACATTTCTGCATAGATCTGTCAAATGGACAGCAACAATAATTCATTCCCAAAGGTTATAGGTTTAAGAGATTGTTCTTATCTAGAAAGGAACATGTAAGAAAAAGTTCCCTAATCTTTGGATTTTAAGAAATAGATGCCCGTGTTATTTGCCTTATCTGTAGAAAGAGAAGAAGACATTAAAGACAACTCTGTTTTTCAGATTTTTTGTTGTCTCTGCCTGGAACTATAGGCTTTCTGCTGTCCTCAAGAGTCTTTTTTTTCCATACAAGATGATATACACTTTCAGTAAATTGCTGATTTTCTGCTTGGGGCTCTTGTTAAATTAATGCTTCCATTCAAGAAATAACAACAAAAGTGTCAACCCACAGGCACTTATAGTTGTTTGATTTTTATTTGTATTTCTTGCTTCAGATGTGTCATAGGGTGAGCTGGTGGGACCTATTATTGTATAAACCTTGCTTACATGTGCTGGGGAATTCTAGGTTTTCTGTTGTGCTAATAAGTGTCCAAGAAGGAACACAGAATATTTGATCTGTCTGCATTTAGAGTAGAAAGCACCTTGTTTCCTTTGCCTGAGGTAGGTTCTTGCACAAAAAAACCCAAACTTGTCTATGTGCATTAGTTTAGGCTATTAACATAATTAGACAAAATGTAATCAGGTCTCCCTAAAAATAGGGACTGTGACACATTGTCCTCACTGTTAAGACCCCGTACAGCTTTTGATGGGGTCCTCTTTGCTCCATTGATCAGGAGTCTCCTACCAGCTGTTTGGCTGTTCCTCCCTACACACCCCTCTGCATGCAGTAATAACTTCAAACCAAGAAAAGAGCTGCTTGTTTTAATGGCCTAAAATGGGAAAAGATGTGAAAGTGATTTGCTTCTCACTGCTGACTGTGACTTCAGCTCTTGCCTCCCAGAGTGCAAGCATCTGCCAGAGTTAACCTGTCACAGTATCCCTCAAAAGTAATGAAGGAGTTTTGAATTTACAAACTTGATGCAGGTCATGGCTTCATGCTGTCTAGAGCCTGAACTCATCTGGGCTTTTCTGCTCCCTCTGAAGATGGATGGGTTTAATCAACAGACAGTGATTGTAGTGTGAAATCAATCCTTCTGGACTAAGCAGTGAGTTTTTGAGAGTGGCATTTGAAACAGACACGGTGGAGAAAAAAACATTTCTGAAATACAGAAGTGAATACTGAAATGCCCGGCCAAAACATTAGACCTTCCTAAGCCCTCCTCAGATGCACTGAAAGGCAGAGTTTAATTAAGTGCCATAGGGCACCCACATAGATGACAGAAAATGTCCTTCTATTGCATTATAAAATGGGGCCTCCAGGTCTAAGCAGTTATTTGTGGTTTGCCAGTGGTAAGCAAGTGGAAGACAGTAGTGTTGGACAAGAGGCTGGGCTGAACACACAATGAAGGAGGAGCCCCCCTCACCTTGCTCTGTGCATGTGTGGGAAATCCCTTTGTATTTAATGGTTAAAATCTGGTCATCTTATACTGTGTGTATCACTTTACATCATATGCTGCTAGAAAAAGAGGTGCAGGTTGCAGCGCGAAATAAGGTTTCTGTTATTTTCCATGTGAATGAATTTTCAGTAAGTAAGTACATTTAGTATTATCAAAATTCCTTAATGCTAACAAGCTTTTAATACAGAAAAATTAATGCTAACAAGCTCCCCAAGGTGAAATGTATCATATCTTATCTTCAACTGAAGAGAATTCCTGAATTTCCTCACACTGCTAGAGTGCTTTAATTCCCTCTTGATTTCACCTTTAGTTCTGCAAGGCACTGCTCAAAGCTGGGTAGTTTGTTTTACTAAATCTGTCTGATCATTGAAATAAATAATCATGACAATTTTCACATATTTGTAGAAATCAGGGATGAAAAATGTTGAAAGCTATAATCCAGATACCCTGAAATCAGCATTCATACCAAGTGTTTGAAAAATAGGGATGTTGCCTTTTCATCTTCTGAATTTCCATTGTCAGACAAAGTTTCCGCTTTCAAACCAGGACATTTTTTCCAACAAGTCTGAAGAATGAAAGATAAAGATCTAACCTGGTCTGTAAAATGTTCTTTGCATTTATTCAAAGAGAAATGAAGCCAAAAAATCTCTTGAGCAACTTCAGAAGGTGAATTTCCATCCAAATTTCAGAAGAGGCCTTTTCTGTATGAAAATTTTCATGTAGCTCCAGCCTAAAGCCACAGAGTATTTAATTGCTGTCCTGTGAGTGGATTGTTATTTAATGAATGGATCTGTTCCTTAATTCCACTACTACAAGCTGAAAGTTTGCTTTGCTCTCTGCCATGGTTTAAGCCCAGCCAGCAACTGAAGACACACACAGCTTGTTGCTCTTTCCTTCACCCCCTGCACTGGGATAGGGGAGAAAATCAGAAGAGTAAAAGTGAGAAAACTTTTGTATTGTTATAAAGACAGTTTAGTGGGTACAGCAAAAGACATTGCACACAGACAAAGCAAGACAAGGAATTAATTTCCTGCATTCTATGGACAGAGAAACCACGCGTTTCCAGCACAAATCAACACACAGACCCATACTAGCTACTGTGAAGAACATTAACGCTATCCCAGGCAAAACTATCCGACCCTCATGGATCCTTTCCTGAAGAAAGTTCAAGTTACCTTATCTCCTAATACCTCCTAGCTACCATGAGCCAAGGGAAAAACCCGAGACCTGACTCTGGTTTAGTTTATTTTTACACTGAAATAAATTCCTGTTTTTCAATAAGCTACATGACAGCTGGAACCAAACTTTGATTGTGCATCTTTCCCCAGGGAAGCTGAGGTTTCTCTGAAAGAGTCCCAAAAATCAAGATGTCAGGTTTACCAGAGATGCCATGAAAGCTGAGGGCACGCTTCAGATCATGTCAGACACATTATTTGATTTAAACAGTTTAAGTGTTCTCTTAGCAAAGACCAACACATTCTCAAACATTGAGCCACATTCCAAGGCAGGAAAGTGAGAATGAAAAAACGAAGTTACTTTGACAATAATTTGCTTACTAAATACCAAGGAACATTGTCTAGCACTGTGTCATCAAACACCTATTTGTGCATGTACATATGTGAGTATTTGCTTAGGTAGTTTCCATCCTGGTTTATGTTTATGGCTTGTTCATGGCAAAAGTAATTAATTATAAAAATATGGCCATTTTCCTGATAAAATTAAAACTATATTCATTTTTAACTAACAAGGCTATTGAGGCACATATATACCTGAAAGGGAGCTTTGTGTGATCTATTTTGATTCCCAGATTGTGTTATTAATAATGCAGAATGTCATTCTGCAAGTGTCAGTGGTATTTATACCAAGACATGATTTGGAAGATATTTTTTTAAAAATCAAAGGGACATTAAATTTACTGTGATTGCAAATCTGCTGAGTTTGAGAAGGTTCTTCAGATTTAATTTTAGAGTGACAGAGAGATCCTATACTAGATTTCAATGAAAAATGCAATGTACTCCTGCTCTTTGAGGAATAATCAAAGACATCTTAATACAGGCATCTTAACACTTCATCAACTTTTGCCTCTTTATTTCAGTCTTTACCAGAACTCTCTGGTTACTAGACAACTTCTTACATTGAATGGTGAGCCCAGAAATCATTTCATCTTATATAACATTATGCAGCATATCTCAAGATAGGTAGTTCTATAAATCAATGGATACCATAAAAAATAAGAACAAGTTTACAGAAAAATCCAATATAGTTTGAACCTTCTGCATATTTTTCTGCAGAGATATATCTTCAGTATCATGCAGACAATACACAGTTAAAGTTGTATGCACTTTGGACCCTTTTTTCCCTCAGAAAAATAAAAACCCTTTGTCTGCAAAGTCCTGTACTGTAATCCATAAAATAGGTCAGTTGTCTACGGGCAGAATTCATGTGTCGTTTCCATGCTGCCTTTGTACATCAGCAGAGGGGCTTTAGTGTCACTGAATTTGGTAGTGGATAGCAATGCCTGCTTTTGTTTTAGGGGCACTCTTAAACCCACTCCCTGCTGCATCCTGCTTATTATTTTTCTCTGATTATAAACAAAGATTTTAAGGAGCACACCCTTAAGAAAATCCTGCTCTTGATGATGTTGAGTGGGTTGAAATTTTCACTGGAATTCATGTGCATCACAATTAATTTCTTCTTTAAATACCTCAGCCTCCAAGGCTGGGCCAGTCATAGAAGGATGGAATTCAGGTTGTGTTTGTGCTTTTTCTTTTAGGAGCTGTAAAACCTGTGTGCTTTCAAGTAGGTGCCTGTAATTAGGCAGGGGCAGAGGGAAAGGCAGTGAGGGATGAAGCAGCCCTTTCCCCACCAAGATGAAAATCTACCAGGATTATACATTTCTTAATTTAGAAATTAGAACCTTCTTCCATTCCATAGAAGCCTACTGGGTGCTAAACCTGCTGTGTCATCCAGCCTGTTGTGCTGCATTGTGCCTGTATCCTTCACGTACACATCTTTTTTAACAGAAACTTTCTTCTTCTTGGAGCCCAGAATTCATAATCAGTTATCTCATTTCCAAGATGTATGAGCACATGGCAGCTGCTGTTTTGCTTCTGACAGAAGTACCATACCATCTTCCTCATTTTTTCCTGGGTATTCAAACTTCATACTTCCTACCTTCACTGTGTTAGTGTTTTGCCTATCTATAGCAAACCTCATCCACTTGTTCTTCCTGTCAGATGGCCTACAGGCAGCACTCACTTTAAAGTCACATTCTCTCTTTAATCCTATCACATAAATTCTCTGTTGGCTCCTCATCCATCCCCAGGCAGAACTTCATTTTCCCCAGCTGATTCCTCACCTCTCCCACCGAGCTCACATGACACATCTCACACCTCATCTCACATTCCACAACTCACACCCAGCTCTTCTTTCACTCTCTGTGTCTGCCATCAAGCTCCCACCCTGTGGCATGGTGGGTGGCCAGGTTCTTCCACAGGACAGCACCCCCACGGTGCTGAGCAGCTTTAAGGCACATGATGTCATGGCCCCACTCACAATCAGGATAAATTTAACATTAAATTACTGCCTAAAGCAGGATTATTTCACTGACTCTCGTGTGACCAAAGCTTGGAGCAACTTCAGATTACACCATCAAGAATGTCATCTTCCAGGTCAATTTTGAAAAATAACTATAAGCAGAAGCAGTCAGATATTGTTCATGCTGAGCACTTTGTAATAACACACTGCAAATCTGTTCATTACTGCAAATCTGTTCATTACTGCAACATCCCTGCCTGGAAAGGGACACAGATGGCCCTCCCTGAGAAGCAAGATTGGGTACTGCTTTCTGCATCTCACAAAACATATCAGGATTGGACCAAAAAGCAATTATTTTGGGCTCTGTTTGCAATCCCTACCTTTTTCTAGGAGCAATGCTAAAACCTGGCTGTTATCTACATTCCATTGCTAGCTTACTTGAGCAGCTAGGAGATGTTAATCAATGGTTTGAGTCATTTTGGTTATCTAAAGAGAAAACAGTATTGGCATAATTTCACCCTCTGTGAGACAAAATTGCCCAGAACATAAAGAATCATTATTTTCTGAGAGCATGGAAACATTCTTCAAACCCTTCAAATCACTGTCCCACCAGGCAATGCTAAAGTTTTCCATGCAATACTGCTGCAGATATTGTCTTTACTCACTGCTCTGTATCAACAAAATAAATTCCAAATCCAGCTTTCCCTGAAACACAAGTAGGCCCAAAGAAAGCATAATGAAAACTGAAAATCCTCTCCAAATGAAACAACATTAATTGTCACTAGTTGTTTCACCCACAGGGAAAAAATTAAATATCATGTTTGTTTGAGGAAGGATCATTAACAGGAGTGATGGAGATAGAGTGAAGAAAGGATTGTCATGTATGGCATTTGAGAATTTACCTTCCCTCTTTGTAAATACAGATTTGATAGAAGTACTTACAGAGAATAGGACTAATATACAGCAAGAATTGCATCCTGATATACCCTTTTAGAAGAGCATACATTGATCAGGTGCTAGGTGTTAGATGAATTTTGCTTATGGGTCTGAGTTTCACTGAAATATATTCTTGTCTTTGATTGTGAAATGATTTTTCTTTGGAGAGAGCAGTCAGCAGTGTGTGCACTGACAGCCCTTAAAGCCCATGGGCAGCCTCACCTGTTCATCAGCACCGTGAGTTCTGCACTGACACACTGGCTGCATGTCGGACCTGTCTCATCACCACAAACTTATTTCATAGTTTGGATTCTGTTTCCTTTCCATATGCTTTAAATAAACAAACAAATAAATAAATAAATAAATAAAAAGTAACTTTAGGGAAAAACAGAGCAGGCTTAGGCTTTCAACACCATAATTAAAAGCTGCTATGCTAAATTCAGACAAACAACTACAACTCATATATTCATTCCCCTGTGTATTTTTACAGAGGAAGGAATGCCATGTGTATTTTTAGGGCAAGTTGTATCTAAATCATCACTTTTGGACAGTTTCCCTTTAGTTAACAGACTGTAATATGATGTGCTCATCTACTGGTTTTTAGAGCACCTATAAATGTTTGTCAGATTAAAGACAGCAAAGCTCAAACATTTCATATAGTCTAAACAACATTACAAGACCAGAATCAGAGAGCTATCTCTGATCTCTTCACTGTTCATCTGACAAACACAATGCATATAATAACATGAGAAACCAACCCTTTGAAGTAGCTTTAAAAAGTAAGCCCATGTTAATAAGTTGATTTATTGTTCAGCACACCACTACTGTCACCATGTGCTGTCTGCTGGGGCATTTGTCTCAGGCTACCTGTTTTTATTCTCTGCAATGACAGAGTAGTCTGCTGTGGGAAGAACAGAGCCAAAAGCACTGTTCTCACATAGGATTTGCCAGCGAGGATGAACTATGAGTGGGAAGCTCACAAGAGTCTGACTGCTATGTGTGAGAGGATCTACCACTGCGATCTAATCCTCAGCAGTCTCTGATGTATTCTGGGCTGGTTTAGCCTTTATCTTCAACTGGTGAATGTGGGTGCTCAGCTGTGTGTCAGAATAGGGCCCTCTAGTTTGGTTTAATCCTTAAAATCATAATTCAATGCATGTAATTCCACTCTCCCTACATAATGACTAAGGCAACTGTAATAACGGCAGATAAAAATTCCCATTTCATGTTTTCTTCCTTAAACACCTTGCAGTGATCAACATGCAAAACCATTGTTGGTACGGTGCTTACTATTTAATATCAATTTAAGAGCACTGATATACTCCATAAAGACAGATTAAATTAATCTCACAGCTCAGAATGCAAATGCACTTGAGCAAGCTTGCACTTGGAATTTATCCCCCTATGCAACTGAACATTGGTTCAGTTAGACAGAAGGCACAGGCATGTAATACAGAAGGAATTGCTGTGCATTCCTCATAGTCTTCAGATCTTTAACCTCCTTGCATGTGACCATGTGCCTCTTGCTGCTTTGGCAAGAGATATTCTTTCTCTGTACCTGTTACATGCATTAATGGGTTAATTGATTAATTGATATGTGTGACTTCACCTCTTTTGAAACCCGTCTCTGGATAGTGTAAGGCTGAGCAAATTGTGGTCTAATATAACCTGTAATGATGATAAATGATATTTACTGGCCATTCATAATTCTTTGTTAAACCTTACTAAATTCCTGCACCCTTTCTCCCACCCTGCCCCTAGTCACTAGGTAAGTTTTCTGGATTTTAATTATCAGAAATTGGTGCTGGGTTGTCTCCACTGAGTAAAATTTTATTAGGGATACATGCTTTGTGGACTGAAAAGAGGATTTTCTTTTCTAAATTCATATCTGGTTGTGCATGGGTCTGAGTATGATGCAGTGTTCAAGGGAAAGGAATAGGACATGCTTTTTTCTGTGCACATCTCCACTAATCTGGGAAGAGATTTAACTAAAACAACCTACCCAGCATCACCCTGGCTATTGCATGGCCAGTCCCTTCCATCAAAATGACGCAGGTAGGTGAAATATAAGAGCCCAAATCTTTCACCTCTTTCCCTGTTCCAATGCAGGTTCTCTGCCTCTATGCAAGTGAAAAGATTCCAGGTAAGATGTAAACCAAAGTTTTGTTCTCTCTTTTGTCATTACACAGTGCACTGTGACCAAGCAGTATTTCAAGGCAACTTCCATGGAAACAGCATCTCAATAAATATTTTTAGCTCTTATTTGCAATAGCAGAAAAGAATATGGAAAAGAAAAAAGTAAAAAGGTGAAAACATCCATACTGCAAAAAGTAGTCAAAAGGATTTTGACCTTTCCTCATTTTCTTTTTTCTTTTTCTTTAGATGTGGAGAGATTTTGGATGGTTCACTCCCATCTCAATCTGATTAATTCTCTTCACTGGCATCATCTAAGGCAGAATCAAAGATCACTCCAGATCTCTTTTAAATGGAAAATGAACAAGGGGTGATCTGGAAGATCACACAAGTGGCAGTTGTCTACAGTTAGTGGCACCATGAATTTTAACAGAGTCATTGGATATCCTGAGTTGGAACAGACCTGCAAGGATTGTGAGGGCCATCTCCTGACTCTGCACATGACAACCCCAAATATCATTAATAATATATATATGTTATATATATATATATATATATATATATATGATATTAATATGATATGAAATAATATTGTGTCTGAGAGTATTTGGAGATTCTAGATATATTATTATGTTTCTTGGAGTTCAATGATAATGCACAATTAAGAAGGGAAGTATCTGTTATTTGCTTCATTATTTTCAAGATGTAATGAAAATGTTTGGAAAGCATTCACATAATTTAAAAGTATGCAGCAATCTAAATGGCTTGGTCTCTGATAGCATGGAATTTTCAGTGAAAATTGTAACATTAACATTGCTTTGTGGTAGTTTCCAAACTAATAGGAAACAAGCAAGAATATTTCTGTCTACTTTAATTCCTGGTCCACGTTTTTAATTTTTCAGCTTTGTTGATCAATTACTGGAGAGAAACCAACAATTAACCTTGAAGATTATGCATATATATAAAAAAGGTTTGGAATCTTTGAAAACTTGTATCCACTCTCAAAAGTGGTTCAGAATTAAAAGAGGTATTTTATTTTGTCATTCTTGCATATTCACAAATGCTCAGCTTCTTTACCATATGACTACCTCTTAAAATGTCTTCCAGATATTAGAAATTATTTCACAACCTGAGCAAAATACCCATTTTCAGCTTTAAATTTAATTAGATAGGAGCTTCAAGGAAGTTACACATCGTTCCTTGCAGAGGTTTAGTCAGACTTTGGACAATAAGCTTGT
The DNA here is from genome assembly GCF_049639895.1 of Pseudopodoces humilis. Lineage (NCBI taxonomy): Eukaryota > Metazoa > Chordata > Aves > Passeriformes > Paridae > Pseudopodoces > Pseudopodoces humilis. The sequence continues at coordinate 55,349,188 of NC_142205.1, forward strand.
GTTGCCCATCCTCAAGCTCTGTCCAGAGGCTCTCACAGCTCCAGCTCTTTCTGGTCCCTATACACAAACTGTGAACCCTTTCTAAATTCCTGGCTTTTGCTTCCACCACAGACACTACCCACTGCTTTAGCTCTTGCACAGATATTTGATTACCTCAATTCACTCCCTACAGGCACAGTTTGTGAAAGAAAACTAAATATAAGCCCCCTGGAGAATTTGAAGTTAGCCAGTATTCAGAAAAGGAATTTAGGATCACATCCCAAAATATATCATGGGCCAAAGAGTTTTCTGGAATTGTTAGGGGAAAAAAGGCACATTTGTATAAAAAAAAAAAAAAATGGAGCAAAAACAGTATTCAGAGAAAACAGCCACAGCTCTTTGCCTCTGGTGCTCCTCATCCATTTAATGTGTCCAACTAATGTTTATGACTTTGGACTAAAGAGCAGTTAAACGCAATTTATTTGTTGCTCCAAGGACATTTAGAGCACAATGAGGCTCAATTTGTCTGGTCTCTGGCTACAATTCTTCACTCACACTGACACCATTAGCTTATTATGGCCCAAGAAGGTATTTACTGCTTGCTCCATATTTCCACTTAAGATGCATTTATGACCATTGTATTACAGTTTTCTGGGACTGATATTCACAACTGAGATAATTTCCAGAATGTGCTCTAAACACGTTGCAACGTTGACTTGAAGAGCTTGCCTGGTGCATGTGCTGTGCCTGTTTTATTCTGTCACATGTAAATAACAGTCACATTCCTGAAAGCAACCTGAATCCAAACATGCACAGTGCCTTTTACATTCTATCCAATTTCTCACTCCCCTTTATCCTCCATCGTAAGCCCAGCGGCAGAAAATATGAATAACACCTTTGTTTATTGGCTGATACAGAAGGGAGGCATATTTCCCTGCAGAAGATTTATGATCCATGAGCCCATTACATTTGGATTGCAGCTAGCAGATTAGTTGGAGATTTGTCTCATTCAGAAAGCATCGACAATGGTGATTCATCACAATAATTTCTCTGAAGGATCTCGGCAATGTTTTGAGCCACAAGCAGGTGCTCAATTGCCATTCATTAAGAAAGTCATATGAATGGAGACATTGCAATAAAAATGTAAGCGTTTTTATTTATTTTGGATGAGAGAAAAATGTGCATGTGAGAGACATTTCTTTGTTTACTTGTGGAGTTAAAACTTTGCTGAGAAAGAAGCCTTTAAAGCTCTTAAAATCAATTAATTTGGCAGGTATCAGACCTTCAGGTATTCAAGTTTCTGTGTTGCTCCTTATAATGGAAAATGAATTAGTCTTCTACATTCTGACTCATTAAAAACCCTAATGGGACTTGAATATGCCCTTTAATATAAGGGAATGTCTAAATTCAGTAGGCTTTGTCTCACACTGTCAAACGAGGACCCTACACTTGAGTTAGTGACTATATTTAATATCCTCAATATGTGACCTGAGACACAGAACTTGTAGAATTTCAGCACAAAATTATCGAGTTCCTTCTTCTTCCCCCAGCTTTTCCATTTAATATGCAATATCCCTGTGGTCATCTGAAGCCAGGTGTCCTGCCTGTGGCCCCTCCCAAATTCTTGTCCACCTCAGCCTGGTGGGATGGTGTGAGAAGGAGAAAAGACCTTGATGCTGTGTAAATGCTGCTCAGAAATAATGAAAACATCACTGTGCTATCAACACTGTTTCCAGCACAAAGCCAAAACAGCCCCACAGTAACTTCTGTGAGGAAAACCAACAGCAAAACCAGCACCACCAGCAGACACAGGAGTGATGACAATGGATCTGCTCCTATGTTTGTGCATAGAGTTGGGCACCATGATGATTCAGGCCAATAATAGTTGAATTCTCTGGAATGTGTATTCTGAGGAAAGGATTATTCAATTTAGTTCTCTGGGTCTTCATACCTAATCTAGCTTTTGATTTGTTACGCATTTTCTTTATGAGAGTCAGCGTAGGTATTCCCTGCTAAAGCGTAACATTGGGTATTTCACAGAAGGCTTCTTCTTTGGAAATCTAGTTAACTTTCCCTGGAAAACAAGTAGCTGACAATTGCATCATTAATTTATCAGCACAACGATTGCTTTAAAAACCACTTTATATAATTTACTCCCAAAGTTTATTCCACAGACTTGCCTCCCCACTGTTTTTCCTCAAGCTGCTCACCTGTGCAGTTCATTACCGCCTCCTGAGAATAAAGCCTGCATTACCTTTAAAGCCTACCATCATATTTCTGATCATCTGAGCAGCTCTTAGACACAGCTCTCCTGAGCGTCATCAGGACCCAGGATTGTGTGTCGGCTCCTTGTGACCAAAGTGATTCACCACAGACCCTTCCATGGCTCACAGGTCTCCAGAGGTGTGTGAATATGTAGCCTCTTCTGCTTTGGGTTCTCTTCACAGGTGTATTTGAATGTAGGATGCTTTTGTAGCTGAGTTTTAAGGGGTTTTCACAACAAGACAGTATATGCCTTCATTTAAGTGAATCACCTTGAATTATTTTTTGCTCACCACAGGTGAGCAAAGTGTAGCTCAGCAGAGTTACAAAGCCAGAGGAAGCCAGGAAGGAAGAGAAAACATGCAGCCATTTATTCGTTCTTCCTACTACACTCAAGGCTTTGTCTCTTACAGCTTGGCCCAGTGGACAGACCAATCAGTATTTATGGACTTTGGGCTAACAAGATGTCTGCTGAACATCTCAAGTCATAGGATGAGCAGAACCACCTGAGGAAGGAACAGCATGACCACTCAGATCCAAAATGTAAATTAAATTATTAAAGGGACCTAAGAGAGATCCCAGAGCTATCACATATGTTGTGAGGCTTCAGATATATTGTACCATTTCTTCTCTGGCTTAAACGGTGGAACAGATGGCTTGTTGGCAGCCTAATGACAGCTCTCCACACTTCCAGCAGCTCTGCCCAGAAAGAGCTGAATAATACCCTCTCTGACTCTGAAGAGAGCATTTAAAAGTGTGTGCATGTGTCTAAGTCTGACTAGTATTCCTGTGATTGTCGGTTGCCCTGCTTGTTTGCCGTGCATTGTGCTGTAATTAGTAGCACTGGAGAATAGAGCTCTAAAGAGTTTTATAAATCTTGTTGGAGTGAGTAATTTCCCTTGTGTAAATGTCACCTTTTGGAAAGAAAACTGCAAAGTTTTCTGGCAGTACATTTTTACAGTATTAAGACAATACATTATTTGTCATAAAACAAGCACTCTCCCATGTAATGAAAGTCAATAGTGATTTTATTGACCGTGGGGAATAACAAAGTCAACTGGAACTGAGAGCCTTCTAAATGTCATGGTTGGTTGTTTATCTTCAGGCAGAAGATTATTTTAATCTTCAGGAGAGCTAATGGGAGGATACATAACTTCATAGTTGCAGCAGAGCACACAGAGGTTTCACCACATTCTCAATTTGCTGCTTTCAAAACAACATGCCAGATACAATGAGTGGATCTGCAAAGGCTGAGAGCTCAAGTTGGTTTCCAAAAACAGCTCAAAAACTTTGATATTTTACATGAAAAACGTTTTTTGCCATTCGTGTCTCTTGTGTATATTTAACAGCACAGTTTTGGGTGCAATGATCAAGGATAGTGTCTTTAGCTGTTAGTAATCCCTGTGACTCAGTAGAGAAATCGGTATGTGGCCACAGAAGGAAGGTTGCTCCAGACAACCATTCCTTAAAGCACAGTTTCATGGGCACATACTGCTGTGGGCAGGAAAAGATGCATTTCACAAACGTGAAGCTACCAATCCAAATTTTTCTCAGGGGTGTGTTTTCCTAGATAAACTCGTTTATCCACTGGAATTAAGCCAGGATTCCCTGAGCAAAGTCACACCCTGACACGGGGAGCACAGACAGTTTTGATGGAACACTTGTAACAGTACACTGGGTCCAGTGATCTCCCAGAAGCAACTGCCTTCAACTGGGTAAGGGATACTTAACTACTGGCAAGCCAAGTCCCTTGTCATTAGACTGTCACACTCACCTCTGCCAAGGCCAGAAAAATTAACAGCTCCTGGTCAGTACCCAGGGCAATTTGCAGGACCTCACAGTTCACACAGACAATACAGCTTTTTGCAGGTACTTCTCCCTGTCCAGTTGCAAAAGATGTGCCTAAATGGGAGTCAGAAATACGACAGTGGGAAATGCAGATTTATCTCAATCAAAGGAGAAGTTTAGATTAACAAAGTTGTGAGAAACCATTTGCCTTGGCCAGTTTAATCCCTCGAAGGGATCAGCAAAACAGTTAAAAAGGGACACAAGGAGGGAAAATGTGCAACTGCACAGGAGACAATGGTCTCCTGTGACAAGAAGACAAGAAATTAGATTAGGATTCTTCAGAAACAGAGAGAAAAAATGGAAATAGAAAATTACTATTTTATACCTATGCAGATGTGTAAACTAGGATGAAAATAAGAGCACTTTTTTTTTTTTAATCCTTAATTCTACACATGCACCTTTTAAGACACCAGCCACAAAACTGGGAATGTATTATTCTTTGAAATGCTTTGAATATAAGCATAAGATAAAGACCCTGTTGATGGAGATGTTACCACCTCTCTGGGCCACATCCCACATCTGTGCCACTCTCTTGCAGAAGAGTGATTTCTTCCTGGCCCAACAGTTTCCTATGTGGCAGAGGTACCTGGAAGTTGGCTTCCCCGTGAGGGGCATTGCTCCGGCTTTGTCATGTCATTTTTGAAGTGGCAGATAGAGTTAACTTTCCTTCCTATCAGCATTCTCTTTGCCAGATTGAATAAAGCCTACTCTCTTGTGGTTTCCTTGTCCAAGATATGACCCAGACTGGAGTATACAATTGGCTTTTTACCAGTGTGAGTGTACACTGCTGGCTCGTGTCCCACTTGATTTTCACTGGAATGCCAAGTCTCTGCAGAGGGGCTTCCCTGCTAGTTCCCAGCCTATCCTGGTTCTGTTCCAGATGGAGACACTGCATTTTCCTCTGCTGAATTTCATGAAGTTGATGCTGCCAACCCACATGCCTGGAATCTAAAAAGCTGTGAAATGAGGGTGTGCAGCCTTGATAGGATCACTGTCTGGTCTAAATTCTCCATCACATTTGCACTGATTCCAGTAAAAACTCCTACCAGCCTGAATTCTACCCATCAGAAGAGGAGTTTTCAGCTGTTAATGTTCCCCTAATGTATAACCACGTAAATTTGTGCCATTGTGTTTTCAAAAGGCTGCAGACAACAGGCTGGAGCCAGAAAATTGCTTATAGAGGTATGAGCCATAAAAATTGCAGTTATAAGCCAGAAAAGCTAATGTTGTAATATGAAGAATAAAGGTAAAGCAATAGCTCTGCCCAGCCTTTAAGAATAACAATGCAAAAGCTTCACAGAGTAGTTTGAGCAAGACAGAAAGCTGAGAATTGTCTTCCAGGAGCCAGTGTTGGCCCAGAAATAACTCTCTCAAATGCAGCAAGGGAGCAGGAAACCCACTTCAGTGCTGAGGGTTCCCAGCAGACCTGACAAAAGGCAAGAGGTGATTGTACATGTGCCTCAGTCAGCCCCTTGACCATGAACTCTTTTGTGTCTATGTCCTTTCCTACTCCATTGTTCTCAACCTGTTTTATACATCAGATGTCCTTGTCTGGATAAATGCATAAGCCTATCCTTGGTACACTGTAATTGAGACTCTGAAATGTAGTCCTTCAAACACTTAGCATTTGAATTTCTCTTTGTTTTTTTTGTGGTTTTTTTTGTTTTCTTGAGCTAGGAAAAATGTTCACTTTTAAAAAGGTCATTGAATTTCTTTACAACTCAGCTCGTTTGACAGAGTCTTATTATTTTTCTCTGTGTATTTCAATAAGAAAAGGTATGATTTCAGAATCAGCTAGGATATTTTATTTTCAAATATGAAAATGTGCCTTGTGGAGTTGAATATTATTATAAATTTAGTTTCTAAATCTTTTGCTGTGGTGACACCTCTCCCTTGACCCCCCTTTCTGCCCCCTCCATACCACTCCTTTTTTCTTCCATTCCAGTTATTTAAATTCATTTTTCAGTAGGGAATTCCAGTATTTCACAAGACTTTTTATCTCTATTGTCATTTCCTTTGAAACTTCCTCCTCCTCCTCTGATTTTGCCAGTCTTCTGCTCAGTCACCTTCTCTCTACTTCTCTCTACTCTCTACTTCTCTCTACTTTCTCTCTACTTTTTCTCAGATTTCCCTGTTTTCTTTATTCACATTCAAACATTCACAGTTTCTGATTGCCTTAATTAAATACCTTGCTTGAACAGGGTATTTAAGCGGAGTCCAGATGCTTCTTGCTTTTTTAAAAAAATTTGCAACAGAGCTGGTGGAACCTGTTTACAAATTAATTCCTATTCTTACTTTTGCAACAATTATGTCTTGTTTACTTGCTTTAAAATATCCATATTGCACTGCTCTGAAAAGAACAATATGATCAAATGAGAACAGCTTGGGTTTACAGAGTCTTTTCCTACACAACATCATGCCATGAGCTGTCAGATTGCAGAAAATCAAGGAAGAGTTTCAAGAAATCAAGTTTTGAAACTTTTAGATGCATTCCTCACATAAATCTAGACAGTCAGTTTCTCTGATGGTTTATTGCTGAAGGACATATATTATTTCAGCCAGTTTCTGGCTTTAGACAAAGATGTCCAGGAATTCAGTAGACCTACTGCTTTTGTCTCCATCTGTTAAGCAATCTGCCCTCTGCCTATTGAAAACAAAAAAAAAGAAATTACATGAGAAGACAGGAAAAATTGCACTTAAAAAAAAGAGGAAGTATTTTTTGATTTCCCTCTGAAAGGTTTCATTTAGAAATTTGGCTGAACTGGTATTTATTATTAAAGAATTAATAGGCACTTAGAAAGAGATTTTTGATCAAGTAGAACATTCTGCATCAGCATGTATATTATGACATCTAGTTGAAAAGAAAGTGTTTGTAAGGAAATACCCGACTTTTCAATCTGATTACTGAACCAGCTATTTTCACTGCTCTGTGGAATGATGAACATTTATGATATTTGCTATTTTTCAGCAGGAAGAGAAGACTACCAGTGTTATCTGAAATGGTTGTCTTGATCTCACATTTTGTAAAGTTATGGGAATTTTCATATCAAATTGTCTCCTTCTCAAAATCACACACATATATATTTTTGCATCTGTTTCAGCTCGTTTAATTGAGATCAGCTTTCTAATCTAAGATAACAAATTCATGCCAGGAGAGCTAATGATTCAACCTGCTGATGAATTCCATAGATTTTGGCCATAGATCCCTTTGCTCAGAGAGAGCTAAACCCATCCATGGCTATACAGAAAGAAGTAAGAGGGTGTGTGAAAGAGCTCAGATTGCTGTATTCTAACTTTATTTAAAGCTTTGCTAAAATCAGTTCTCAATGCTATACACACTTCTAGATTAGCTTATAACTATTAATATTCAAATTTTGGTATTTTAAACAATGAATTTATACATACTTACCAAGAAGTACAATAGTTTCCCTTTTAAATTTAAAATAAATTAATATTTCAAGCTTTCATCTGAAAGTGTTCTTGAAAATTCTTTAATTGCACCCACGTTCTTGACTTGCCACAATTCCTCAAGAGCACTTACTTGAATGTTCACATGCTATTATCTATGCATTTAGCTCAAAATTCCCCCTTGATTTGTTGCTTTGGGCTCATATTAGACAGCTCAGATGGAGAACATCCTCATTTCTGTTGACAATGTGCCTCCTTTTTTACCCCAGAGAAGTATTTTACACCTTTAAATTTTGGACACCCACAAAAGCTGGATGACAAATGACATAGCTAGCTCTTCCAGTGGCTGGAGATCAGCTTGCAATGGACTTCTGAGAGACTTGAGACATGAGTTTGATGTTTCTGAAAAACAGACAGAGCAAACCAGAAGACAGAAGATACTGGTGACATAGGGTGCCCTGTGCAGCATCATGTCCCTTCACAGGATTCTCTGTCCTTCCAAGGCAGGACCAGTAAAAACCAACAAGATAATTCCTAAACATAATTATTTCCAGTGCCAGAACAGCCCAAGAACGGACATGAGTGACTCCAGTTCTGCATACCTTTGTTACTGATTGGTGTAAAATTCTCTCTTGGCTCTCAGATATAGAGTCAATAAAATAAAAGATCACTTTCCCAGTGAGGGGTGGTCATACCTTGCAGATGGGATGCAGGTATGAGTTAGTTGTGACAACAAGATTATAAGTAAAGTTCATCCAAGGAGAGTGATTTCACCACAGTTGCTGGTTCAGGACACCTTTTCCTCTGTCCCTTGGCTGACAGATTTTATGTGGTTTATCACTTACCCGGTAACATCAAGTTCCCATTCTTGCAGAAAGTACCACAGAGCCTGCCTACGGTGTCTTCATTCCATCTCACTGTCCATTTCACCCCTCTTGGTATCTGCTTAAGGTTGCAGGATAAGTTATGTGGGAAATTATGACATGGATTCCGTGCATGCCAAACACATTTTACCCCTGAATTCCCATGCTGGTTTAACTTCTGTTAGAATGGAACAATAATTTTAGCCTCAGGATTTTCCCCAGTTTTCTCTAATTTTAGCCCCAGTCTTTTTTCTGCCACATCCTTTCCCTCAGGCACATCAAGAGCCCCACTCAGCTTGGTGTCACTGGCAAACACGCTGCTGGTGTGCTCAATCCCATGCTGTCATTGATGAAGCAGGAAGGGTCCCAGTACAGACACCTGAAGGACATGTTACTGATTTCCATAGAGCTTCTGACTGCATCTTTTTGGATGTCACCATCCAGCTAATTCCTTATCCATTGACTAGTCCATCCATCAAGTCTGTATGTCTCCAAATTAGCAAGGAGGATATTATGTGGGACCAAGTCAGAGGCCTAACAGAAGCCAAGGCAGATGCCATCAGGTGCTCATCCCTTATCCACCAAAACTGTCATCCTACAAGGATGTCAGGCACAACTTGAGCTTTGTGCAGGCCTGTTGGCTCTCTCTAATGCCAACTCCTGTCATCTATATGGCTCGAGAAAGCTTTCAGGAAGATCTGTTCCATGATCTTGCTGGGCACAGAGTGAGACTGACTGAGCAGGTTTTCAGCAAGAAGTCAAGCAACAAGATAAGAAAATGAACAGCAACAGCAACCATACCAGTGACAGAGGGTACAAGAAAGAGGTGGACAATTCACATGGAAGCCCCCCAACAATGAACAAAACCCAACCACCCCCTCCACCTTGCTACACCAACCGGAAGAGAGTCCGTCTTCCCAAAAAAGACTCCCTTCTCCTTCCCCAGAAAATGAGATGAGGTGGTGCAGAAAAACCTCCAGGTCCTGGGCATGCTCCTCCTGAGAACTGCAAAAATTAACCCCATCCTGGAACCAAGACATGCTATACAACATATCTCATTCTGGGTGTGGAGATTGTCTTGGTACAAAAAGCATAATTCACTTTTTGAGCCACAGGTTCCTTGCTCTTTGAAACGCTATTTTTAACAGCTAAATCATCAAGCTTGTGGTCAAGTCACAAAACATTGTGGGCACTAGGCAAAATTAATTTTCAGAAAAATGCTGATGGATCATCTATTGGTAAATCATCTCTTTTTTTCTCAAGCATTTCAGTTTTGCAAATGTTACAGCTCTTGAACTAACTGGTGTACAATACTCACAAATTTCACTTCACGGGTCTTTCATATCATCTGATTAATGATTGATTTTATGACACACTTGCAACTCATAAACATTACAGACCTCTCAAAGTTTACTTGTCTGCATTATTGGTGTGCCTGAAAGGGAGTTTTATTTGTCTTCACTGGGAATGGGATGGAAAGTTTAAATTTGAAGCCTTATATATGTCACATTTAATGATACCAATCAACTGTGAGCCATCCCTGAAATTCCTTTCTGACATGATGAGACTGCAGCGTTTAAAATGCCAATAAATTTGTTATATAATCATAGTGATTGGGTAATTAACCAGCATTGGGTATAGATTTGAGCTGGAGCATAAACCACAAAGCAACTTGAGGTGCCAAAAATATTTGGTAAGCGAACCTAGGATGACAACCTTACAGCTTTTAATATCTTACTATGTGAGCTCAGGGAATAACGCAAATAGGAACTGCAAGGGGATTTTTTAAAGAATACTTATTCATGCCATTGCCAGTCATTATGTTTAGGAAATTTTAAAGATTAAGTACAAATGGTGATTTGCATAAATATTTTAAAAAAAAAAGAAAATAAGAGGGCTGAATAGAAACCAGAGGAGAAACTCTTGCTAAGACCAAAAAAAAAAGCTGATAGAGCAAGATGGCTTAATAGTGGCTGAGACAATTGATCGGTAGCAGAGTTTTTCAGATCCATGCACTTCACATTCAGTTGCAAGGGAGACATTGAACAAATCCCTTCATTTTTTGCTGTGCCTCTGTTCCCTGCCTGAGAAGCAGTGATGACTCCTCATTGTATCAGAGGGTTTCCAATACCCAAGAGTACTCTTGCTAGAAAGCACTCAGAAGTCTTTGTTAAGTCTGAAAGCAGAGAGGTTTGATTAAATAAGTCCTGTGAGCAGAAAAAATATATCATAATCCCTCTGATAATCATAAATCTTGGCCCCAGGACAACAAATTAAACTCTGTCCAAGACATCTCCTGCCCCTCCAAGCCTGACTAAACTGTGTTAGGCATTTGCAGCAGTCCTTTGTAAATGGAAATCTTACAGGAGCAAGGTAGGATAGGAAGTGTCCCTCCATCCTTTCCCATTGAGCTGTTTCATAAAAGACCTGTTTGTACATACATTTAAATGGGCTGCTTGCTTTTCAGTGGTTGAAAAGATTCTCTAATCAGGCAGAAATCTGATTGAGATGAAATGCTTGACTGACTCTTGGCCTGGCAGAGCTCACTTTGTCAAACAGTGAAAGAAAGCATTTCAGAGATAAAATCATGACCTCTGTGTGCACTGAAAATCGAAGATATTGGCTTAATTGAAAGACATTTCCTCTTGTATTTGACAGGCTTCAAATATTTAAAATATCTTCCAATTTCTTCATCTTCTTTGTCTACATTATGGATTCCCAGCTGCTGGGCTCCACATGGGGACCCTTATCTCAAATTAAGAGTCAGCTTCTGATTTCAACTTTGATAAGTAGATGTCACTACAGCTTATGCTGTATGTAAAGCAAGTCTGCCTATGGCCTATTTGACAGAGAAAACAAGAAGCAAGACTGTTCTGGACACCAGCAAACATGACAACTAAATTCCCTGTATGACTATGCTGAAAACCTACTGAGAGTGGAGTTGAAGCCATAAAAACAAGTGGGTGATCCCATTCCTCTCACCAAGCCAGTCTCTTGATTCTTTTTTTTCCATCTTGTGATTGGGTTCTGTGTCTACATGGCAATGGAGTTCAGTATTCCTTCCCCCCCACGAATAAAAATTTTACTTTTTTTTTTGTACAGATTTGCACATGGACAAGTGCCCAGGGTGAATCTGATGGTAGAGCAGTGTGGGTGGAAGAGGGTGAAAGAAGAAAATTGAATGCAAGGAAGAATAAGAGCATATAGGAAAATCCTCTGTCTGCTGTCTGCTTGACATACCTGTTAGGCAGATAATCCCTGAGGTAGAGGCATGATCCTAGATGCCTCCCAAGGATGCAAAACTTGTCTGTCAGGATGAGGAACTGGAGCTTATATACCTTTGATTAAGATTAGGAAGAAAGCCCCCCACCGGCATCTTACCTAGCCACCACAGGATTTCTTGGTTTTTTCCTCAGAAGCAGCCGGTTCAGGTCTCCAAAAAGAGCCATACCAAGATCCCGAGTCTGAGTTGTGCTGTCAGCTCCTGCCAAGACATCTTTACGTAAAGATGAACTTTCAGCAGTCTTCTGAAGTCGTGCCCAACACACATTCTCAGAATGGTCCAAACTTTTCAGCTCAGCCAGAGCTTTTGCCTGACCTTCCTTCCCCAGAGGAAACATGAACTCTTTCCTCAGGCTAAATGGAGAAGTGGGCTGATCTTGGTGCACTGCACACCTCAGGCTGACAAGGATAAGAGGAAAGAGCAGCATTTCCTCTTGGAAGAACCCAGAGAGAAACACTTGGCTTGGCTGCTCTTGCTGCTATCAAGTGTGCACTGTGAATACCACCACCTGCTACTCCCACTGTATCCAACAGCTATAGCTACAAATGTTATTATTGGCCATAAAATTATCCAGCCCATTTTTCAATGTGTCTGCAGTGTTTGACTCCCTGACCTGCTGTGGTAATGACTTCCATAGTCTGACTTCACACCACATGAAGTAGTACCTCCCGTAATTCTTTTTTAAGTGCACTGGCCATTAACTTCATCCAGTGACCCCTTTATTCTCTTATAATGTGAGAGAGCAGTTTTAACTATGTCCTTCATAATTTAAATACTTCAGTTAAATCTCCTCTATCTCTGTCAGTACTAGGTATTTTCTATTTTAGGCAAAGAGTTTTCAAGAAAGGAAAATCTACAGAGAGGAGCAGCTCTGCCAATTGTTACATGCTGCTTGAAATGCAATATATAAATAATCCTAGGAACCTTGGCTTCTCCCTGGGACTTTTGGACCCATGCAAGGACCACACAGTCAAAAGAGATGGGAAGCTGAAATTTAAGGCTGATTTTGTCTCTGCTATACTTGACAGTGCAGTTTCTGCTAGCCAGGAGAGGGCAGAAGCCCAGTTCTCTCACTCCCTGGCTCCTGGGCAGGAGTGTGATGGAACTCCTCAGCACTGCAGGGAGCAGTGATTCTGGTATGTCACACTTTCTAAAGTAGGATGGGAAACCTACCAACCCTGAATGTTGTTACAGTGGCACCTGCCAACATCAACTCATCCTGGTGAATTCCTCAGCAAAACCATCTCAGATGGAAGACCACCAAGCCAAGGCTGGTAATCGTGGGATTGCTTGGACTGACACCTGAAGTAATTCTGCTCTGTTAATTGTGGTTTTTTAAACACATCTATAAGCCTGACAGTTGGTATCTGTCTCCAGTGGTCCCAAATCAAGTTAGATCAGTGCAAATTCAAAGGAGGCCCTGTGTTTGAGGAGCCCAAGGATGGCAGAAGCTTGGGCCTCACTAAGGAGTAAAGCAGGTTTTATCTGAGATGTCAGCTGGGTGCAGGGCTGTGTTAGCAGAAGCTGCTGTTGGCTTGTGTGCCTACACACAGATTGCTTACATGATATGGTGCTGGCCCTGTAAATTGACTTTGACAAGCCACAGAAATGACAAGGGGTAGCCAAAAATGACAGGTTTTGACTTCCTTCCCACAAGACCAAGCAATCTTGGGCTGGATGTGTCATGGTTTCTAGAGTAGCATCATTATCCAGTCTTCACAGGTCACTGCCTCCTGTTCAGTCTGCTGTGGTTGGCCTGTTTCAGAGGTACTGTACTGAACAAAAAGGGATTTATTTAGGTGGAGCTTTGTGGAAAAGTGGAGTCCAGCTCAGACTGCCACTTCTGTAACCTTCCTTACACAAGCATTCTGCCACCAACACTAATAAAGCAATAGTTTATACATGTTCTCCTTGCCCCCCTTCACTCTCTCCCCAGCCCACTGGTTGCTGCTGGGGATATGAGCATGGCCCTTTTTTGCTTGGAGAGAAATGAATAGCAGCAAAATACAAGGAAAATAAAGAAAAAGAATGGATAAAGAGCATAGAGGACTGGAGAGATATCACTGCTGGTGGATCCTGAACTAGGTCTTGATTATTGTAATTTCAATGTCTGTAGTTTGAAGTGATGATCACAGTCTTGATCCATTGTAGGTGGGGGAAGCCTGCAAAACACAAAGTTCAGTGGGTTAATATATGGTTCAGGTTCAGCTGGAAACACCCAGGTACCCCCCCTGAGGGGGTGAATTTTACACTGTCTGATGCAACACTGTGGATCATGCACATTCCCTTGGTGGAAGGCCCCAAAAATGAGTCTGGAAGCTCTTTGGGGCCCCTTGGTGGTTTATGACACCTTCTAAGATATGACAGCAGTTTGGCCCCCATGTAGCTGAGCCAGCTGTGCCTTATCAGAGGCAACTGGCATGAGAGAAGACATCACCTCATCTCTTCAGGATCTGCTTCTTGCCAGCTTTTTCCCTTCTATGGCCAGAAAACATCTTGTTTAATACATCAGTCACAGGTTATCAGGAGCACAATCAATTACAGGGCTCAGCTAGTTTATCCAAAGATCAATTTGTTGTGGTCATCCTCTGGAGTTGCTGCACACCCCCTGTCTAATGTAGATCAGAGGATTTACCACCACACACCAAAAGCTCTCCCCTTCATTTAGAGGGTGCAAACTTGGCCTCTGCAAAGAACCCACTGCTTTTGCAGATGGGAAATTGTTTGGGCCATTCACCATTAACATTTCAGTCTATCACACCATACATAAACACTTGTATTCTCAGCCATGATCTCCCTTTCTCCCATTCTCTCACTTTCCTTTGAGGCTGGATCACTGCCACAGAGGTTCTAAATACTACCTGCTGTCTGTTCAACTCTGCTCCACTCTCCCTTCAAGAGAAGTTCTTGATAGGAAGACAATATAGACAAGGCTCCTGTGCCACTGCATGACAAGGGAGTCTGCAAGCACACCTTCCTTTGGGCTATCCCATCAGACTGGAGCCGAAATTTTAACCTGTTCTCCTTTCTCCAAAGGTGTGCATGGCTCAGGGTCCAACAGACTTCTGTCCCCTCTGGGAGGATGATATATTACAGTGGTAACAAACAGGGCACAACATCTCCCACAGCACAGCTTTCACTTCGCTCTGTATGCAATGCTTCTTCACATGGTTTTTGTGCCATTCCCCAGGAACTTGTCAAAAACATGAGAATGATCTCCATGCAGGGTGTTTGGGATTATCTGACTGTTCCCTGTGCTCCAGCCCAATGTGCAGTCTCATATATCAAGATGTCATTGTCAGCAGTTTAATAAAGTCATTCCAAGGTCCCTGAGAGTCCAGAGGAGAAGAAAGGGAGGGATTTTTCTGTCTCTTGAGGCACTCAATAGTACAGATAAAAATTTTGTGCAAGCAGTTCATCTCAGTAGTCTGAGACCGTCAGAGAACAGAACAAATCCCCCCCTAAATACATCTTGACCTGAAGACTATAAGAGTAGAAATACAATTGTGGCAATTGGCAAGACTGTTTGCTTCAGAAGTGCTCTATTTAAACTTTCTCATTTTTGAAAATAAAATTTACTGGATTAAATATCCTCATAATTGATTCATAGGAGGATTTTGTGTTTTATTTGTTTTTCATAACAGGGTATCTCCAAGATTTGGGAACAAGGAATTGTGGCTGTTAAATAACCTTCTTATTTTTCTTATGAAAAGATGTTTTCAGGTTTTCTAAGATGCAATTCTGTAAAACAATATGTCCCTTTACAACTTCATTTGTGAGGATAGTCTCAATAAAATCTCATTACTTGTGGGCCTCAGAGTTTCCAGGACTGGGCCATTAAAGGCATGTGCTGCTAATTAGTACTAGCTTCCAATAATGGCTTTGTATTTTAATCTAAAGCTTTGTTGGGACCTACAACAAAATGAAACTTCAATTATATGAAGGCCATGCATAACTAATGAAGAGGATGTTGTTCTTTCTTATGTAAATATCAGTCAGTCTGGAGGGACTGCTTGCAATATTGTCTGTTGATTAATTCATCAGGATTAAATCTAAGAAGGGACTTTTGGATTTATACTGCTCCAATGCACCCAGGCACACTTTAGAGGAACAAGTCACGCATATAATGGCCACTCAATTAATCAGTATGTTTTGAAAGCAAAAGATTCCCCTTGCACCCACCAGTGACAAGACATACTGCTTGTGATCAGCAGCCATCAACTCCTGCAAAAATTTAGCTTTAAATTTTTATTTAGTTACACTCCAGGTATTTTCCAGGAAAACAGCTGCAATGCATTTATTGTCTTCACGTGTGGCATCACTGCACCCGTGTGCTGGCACTGAGCTCCCTGCTGAGGATAATTTGAGACAAATAATATAATGAAGTGAAATTTATATTTTCCAAACAATAATATCCCATCAGCTATAAATTTAGGATGTCAAATGGGTTCATCAACTAGACAAATGACTTAAGAACTCTGAAAGTTTTAGAGGGGTAACCCAAAATGAAGCAGTGACATCCCCTGACAAAGAAGTCACAGCCTTGTGGAGAGACAGGAATGCCGAGGGGTGCCAATGCCACCTGTGACTGATGCCATCTCCTCCCCACAGGCTGTCTCTGATTTGTTACAGAGGTGTCAGAAGAGCAGCCCCATGCTGAACTGTGCCCTCTTGATGACCAGAGCCACGGTAGCCCATGTCACTATTCCTGAAGCAGGCTGCAGAATCAGAGATACTGTGAACGGGTTAAAACAGGGAAACCATCCAAAAATCTAAGCCAGAGTGCCAATAGGTTTCACAAGGAAAACCAGTTGAGGAAATAAACAGAAAGCAATTAAGAAAAGCAAATTGACATATTTGGGTTGGATTCACAGAAGAGCAGGGAGGGATATAACTTTGTGTTTGGAGACTTTGTGCAACAGCTTGTCTGTTCCCCATTTGTTTAAAAGCAGAACAGCAGAGGTGTCATCTGTTGGTCAATATTCAGGGAAAAGAGCTACAGGGAAAATAGTCTTAAGCACTGAGGGTTGTCTCTGTAAACACAGTGTTTATTTTGCATTTATGCTATGCTTCAGGGCTCCTGCTTATTTCTGCACAGTCCAGGAAGGATTTGCTGTGTGCATCCAGCTTTGTCCTTTCCTCTGTGTATTACTTGGTCTCCTTTTTCCCTCTTCCCTAAGACAACTGAGATTTTGCCAGAGTGAGCTAGGGTAAGATGCAGACCACTGTACTGATACTACTCAGAGATAAATTCTTTATTGTCCCATAGTTGGTCTTGCTCAGGGTTAAGCCATCTGAATTGTTTGGAGACCAGACAGGACTTCTCCTCTAGACTAGATTGGATTCCCCTATATTTGCTGTTTCTTGAGCGCACTCGTGTTTCTTCACAGGGAAACCACTTTGGGTTTCTTCTATTTCAATCCAGTGCAACTGGAGGAAGCCACTGTCATCTGAGACTCACAAAGCTTTTTATAGCTATGTCAGATGGAGCCTCCAAGCTGACTGAAAAGCTATAGAGGAGTGAGTAACCCAGCCTCAGCCGCTCTAGCACTGCTGTAGTCCTACATCACCGTCAGTAGGACATACTGTCTTCAAAGAGTGACACTGAGTTGTTTGTAAAGGTTGTTTCTTTCCTCACCTCTGGATAGAAAAGATTATGCTGACATTAATGTGGAAGATACTTAACAGTCACTCCCCCAGCTCTCATCAAATTACTTCAATCTCATTAATTTACACTGTAATTCAGCAAGTTCAAAGAAAATAAGATTCCAGGAAGTATCACATTCTGTCATTAAAATATTTAAGTGATATTAGCTTCTCCACTGATAAAGCTGGGATTGAATTTCCATGCAAAGTACTGTTTTGTTCCCTGCCGCTATTTTCTATCTGCATTTTACTGAGCTAATCTCACCTTGATCTTTTGTACAGTAGATGACAAATTGTTTTGCAACATCTTTGCAGAGAAGTGCCCAAGCTGGCTGGAAAAGGCAGGCCACAGAAACTGAAAGTCTTCCTAGGAATTAATTATTATAGTGTACATGATATGAGGGGAGGAGTTGCATCTTTTGTACTCATCTTTCTCAAGATTTTCCAAAGTCTTAACGTTGAGAGTTCTCTTTTTAAGCTGCTTAAAATAAGAACTCAAACCGGCTTATGCCAAGCCATTTTATCAAGTCAGTTGTGATGAATATGCAGGAGAAGGGATGGTATTACTGGAGAGACATCATCAACAACAACCAGTCACTATTCCTGTGAGGAGAGTTACATTTTGTCCAAACTGGTTTTGTTGAGTGGAGCATCACACCATATACAAGCATGCAAAACTGCATGCATGGGACTTTCTAACCAGCACCTAATCCCATCGTCACAGCACAGTAACGGGACTAATCTAAATGATGAGTGATGAGCAGTCTGGTTGAGCACCATGAGACCAGACATATTGTGGATTTAAATGCTTGATCCAGTATAACTCTCTAATGGTTATGTATATGATGCTGGGACAGATAGGGACACAAAATCCTGTTTTCATTCAGTTCAGCTAGTATCTGAAATTAATTGCATCTTTCCCTAAATAGGAAAACTTGTCATGCTTGCAGTGGTTTATAGCACAAGTTAGCCATTCCTTAATCAAATCAGAGAATGAAGCAACATTTCTCTGGGCAATTCCTTGTGAGGCACTCTGTCCTCAAGCAGTTTGCATATTTTCATAATCCAAGAGGTTCTGAATGTCTTTGATATTCCCCAAATGGGGTAGTACTTTGCCTGTCAGTCTGGGATTCTCACAGTCCCTGATGAGATGAGCTGTCACTGCCCCTGTAAAAAATAAATCTGTATTTCAGCAGTCATAGCTTAAGAGGAGGGGAGGGGAGGGGAGGGGAGGGGAGGGGAGGGGAGGGGAGGGGAGGGGAGGGGAGGGGAGAGGAGAGGAGGAGGGAGGGGGGGGGGGAGGGGGAGGGGGGGGGAGAGGGGAGGAGAGGGGGGGAGGGGAGAGGAGAGGAGAGGAGAGGAGAGGAGAGGAGAGGAGAGGAGAGGAGAGGAGAGGAGAGGAGAGGAGAGGAGAGGAGAGGAGAGGAGAGGAGAGGAGAGGAGAGGAGAGGAGAGGAGAGGAGAGGAGAGGAGAGGAGAGGAGAGGAGAGGAGAGGAGAGGAGAGGAGAGGAGAGGAGAGGAGAGGAGAGGAGAGGAGAGGAGAGGAGAGGAGAGGAGAGGAGAGGAGAGGAGAGAGGAGAGGAGAGGAGAGGAGAGGAGAGGAGAGGAGAGGAGAGGAGAGGAGAGGAGAGGAGAGGAGAGGAGAGGAGAGGAGAGGAGAGGAGAGGAGAGGAGAGGAGAGGAGAGGAGAGGAGAGGAGAGGAGAGGAGAGGAGAGGAGAGGAGAGGAGAGGAGAGGAGAGGAGAGGAGAGGAGAGGAGAGGAGAGGAGAGGAGAGGAGAGGAGAGGAGAGGAGAGGAGAGGAGAGGAGAGGAGAGGAGAGGAGAGGAGAGGAGAGGAGAGGAGAGGAGAGGAGAGGAACACAAAATACCTAATTTTGTCAGAGAGTCTCTAGAAAGAATCTGCCTTCCTGGAAATTACCCCAAAACAGATTTATAGACGAGTCGCTGTTCTGTCTATGAAATTATAATGAGACTTTGAAGAGCTGCAATCTGGTAAAATGAGAGTAGATAAGGGAAAAAATTGTGGGATATCACAGATAAGGGACAAACCTGGAAAACTGAGCTGTTGGATATGTCAGTGTTTGAGAAACACTGGAAAAAACATTTTCCATGAATAGAAAAAGAGGCAGTGAAAAGGATTTGAGATTACAGGATATAGACAACAAAAGGAATTACTTCATATAGTCATTACTGAGTGAGCTTTGAGAAAGAGCAGCTTCAAAGCAGTAAAGTTGCTGCTTGCTTTGGATTTTGAACACCTCCCTTCCCAAACAAGTCCTGTATTTCCACAAAGCAGGAAAGTAAAATAAATCTGTTGAAACAATCTTCTTGAGAAAGTGTTACTGCTCCATTCAGTCAATTCCAAAGCAGATGAAGATGAAAAATAGGGAACAAAAACATTGCTTTCAACAGAAAAGAGAAATCATTATCACCATATGTGACAGGAAGAAATCATTAACCAGCAAGCATATTTCAGGAAATTATGAAGAAGCAGACATCACAGGGCCCTGGGCAAGCCCTTCATATTGCTTTTCTTTTAAATGAGCCTAAAGATAATTCAATTATCCTGTTATTCGATTTTAATCAAATTGTGCTATAATTTCTTTCAGGGAAACATTTTTCTAAGGGAGCACAACTGTAGAATCACGGAATTGTTTAGGATGGAAGAGACCTCTAAGATCACCTTTGATCACCACCTTGATCAATTAATCCACATTTCTTGAACAGCTCCAGAGATGATGACTCCACCACCTCCCTGGGCAGTCCATTTCAATGTTTAACAACCCCTTCTTTGAAGTAATTCTTCCTGATGTGCAATCTGAACCTCCCCTGGCACAGTTTGAGGCCTTGTCCTCTCACCCTGTTGCTGGCTGGCTGGGAGAAGACACCGACCCCCACCTGGCTACCACCTCCTTTCAGGGAGTTGTAGAGAATGATTAAAGGCCTCCCCACAGTATCAAAGGCTTTGCTGAAGTCCAGGTAGGCACATCCACAGCCTTGCCTTCATCCACTGGATGGGCCATTCATAAAAAGTCATGTCACCTGCCTTTCCTAAACCCCTGCTGGCTGGGCCTGATCCCTGGTTATCCTGTATGCGCCGTGTGATCACACTCAAGATGGTTGGTTCTACTTTAAATAAAGCAAAGAAACCAAAAGAAGGCAGCTATATTGGAGCAGCAATGTAAAGGGAAAGAAACAGTTTGCACTGAGAGGACTATCTCATTCCACTCACAGAAAGCCCTGACCTTCTTTTTTCATCCAAATTCCCTGTGGAAATTACAGCCAAGACCCAGCAGGGTCAAAGTTGAAGTCAAAGTCTGCCTCAAACCTGACTGAATCAAATTCAAAGTCTGAGGATGAGTCAGGACCACTGGATAAGAAAGATATTAGAAAACCACAGGGGTTTTCTGATGAAAAAGTTTTTGTGAATTCCTGATTAAATATATGCCTGGCTGTATCCACCTATTTTTTTTTCCTAACAGGCTCCCAGGGTGCCCAGTGCTTCGTTATACAGCCTGAGAGGGTTAGCAAATACAGGACATTTATGATCCTGTGCTCCCAAGCTCATTTTCAGTTCAGAAGCTAACCAAAATGTTCTGAATGTTGCCTCACCACAATTACCTTTCTCTCCTGCTAAAATCAAAACACAAACAAAAAAATTTGTTCTGAAATGAACCAAAGCTTTTCAGAGTATCAGAATTTCTTGCACAAGAATAATTTTAACTTTCAGCCAATGTTGGTCTTTCTGTTCTTCTCTTTTTTTCCACCTGCCCTTTTCCAAGGCACTATGTTTAATGCTTTACCAAAGTATTGGTCTGTCTCAGTTCTCATGTCATAAATGTTAGTAACTCCATGAAAGAAAATTACCAGCTCAATCTGAGACATCTGCTCCACTACAAGCCTGTTCTGATGCATCCTATCAGACTTGCACTTCCAGGTCTCTGGTGATATATTCCTCCAAAAGCCTTAAAGGCCCTTATGGTCATACTTAGGTGTCTACAGCTCTCAAGAGTGTTCTCCCTCCTTCTTTTTAAAATTAAATATCTCTTCAGTTATTCTCCAGGTCAAGCTGGGATATTTGTTAGAGTTCTTTGCTTCTGAGCTGGCAATTTCATGAGAGATGTTCAGGACTTGCAGAGTTTATCAGCTCACCTTTCACCTTCAGTTAGTGCTGAACAAGCTCCCAAAGTTGAACTCTCCAAGAGGGGCATTTCATTTCTAGACATACCTTGCCATTTTATATCTCTGTTTTAGTTCAATTTCATCATGAAAACCTGAGACAAAGCACCAGGTCAACCTAAATTTACATCCTATCTGTGTTCAGCATCACTCCATTGTGCTTTTGCTTCAAAAGGACAAATCTTTGAATATTAGCATCAATCTTCTATCAAACTGTAGCATATCTTGATTCTTGGCAATCCTTCTTTTACCCCTAAACATTCTGGTGTTTCAGCTGTGTACTTTTCATCAGTTTGCTTTTCTTCTTACTGTCTGTACTTATTCCTACTATGTCTTGAACTGTTGGTGGCATGAATTCCCTCTCTCAGACTTTGACCTCCTTGGGCTTATTCTTCCTTTTTAATAAAACCAGATTAGCCCATGATTTTATTTTTCGGGGCTATTTATTTTTTGTAATCAATATCTATTTTCCTATTTTATGTTAACATATTCACTCCCTCCACATACAGCAATGAAATGCCTCCACTTCTCATCCTTTCATTGTGGACTTGACAAAGGAATCGATGAGCTGTCACATCCAGGATTATTTGTGTCCTTCCGCTGCTGGTAGCAGTTGTTCTCCAGACTATTGCAAATCACTTCAGATGATTTGTAGATATTATCCTGGCTTTACACACAGCCCTAATGGAACATCTGACTTGTGTTTTGCTGAACAGCCAGTCACAGAATCTTGTAAAACTGAGACAAATAATATATGTAAATGAGACTTCTAAAAAAAAACCACAAAAAACCCACAAAGAAAACCAAAGCACCAGTTAAAGCAGATAAACCAGTTAAGTCAATTGAAGCTCTGCCAACATTATAATTCTAGAGGTAACAACACAGTACTTATTTACAGTCTTGTGGTACCACTTGGTAGGTAAAGCAAGAAGTAATTAAGCAATAAAAACTTCCAAAAGGACACATTATTAATTTTCAACTTAATTCTGTCCAAGTAATTAACGATTTTTCCCTACTAATCGCTGTCTCTTAACATCCAATATGAAATAATATTTGTCCTTTCATTTTTGCAATCACTTAAATATAAGTTTAATTTTTCTTCAATTGAAAATTGTTTTGGGGTTTGGCTTTCCATTTAAATTAGAAACATCATAAAGGTACTTGGTTTTTTTTCTCTGAAAGATCACACAATTAAATAAATATTTTTGGCTGTTTTGAACTGCATAATAGTTACAAGAAAGGCAAGTTTATTACTTCAAAATTTGAAGACAAATTCTGAATTTAATGCACTGCCATGAACAACAGTTGTGTTTATTTTCAGCGCAAGAAAAATCTTCTTCAGCTTCCCAGATCATGTTATTTTATTCCCAGATCGTATTAGTGCTTTCTAGAACTTCCACGATAAAAAAATGACTGGGAAAGAGGGACATTGTGGTGTTCCAACATGAATATTTCTGTATTGTCAGAAATAATATCAGTATATGTTGTAAATCATAATGACAGTATGAGATCTTTTCACATTTTAGTATATGTGCTTCAGTGCAGTGAATTTTGAGAAAAGTAAGTTGATGGTGGAACAGGAATTTAAGCCTGCTTTCCAGAGAATCCCCTGAAGAAATACAGGGTCTTACTTCTCCTAATAGTTCTGTCCGAGAGAGATGAATGTTCCCTGGAGAGGGACTTCACGTCCACATTGTCCATCTTGAGCTGATCACACCTAGGGGAGATGCTCCTGCCTTAATAGGTTCTGTTAATTTTAGGGCAGTGTAAAATTTCTATTAAAAAACACTCTTTGCCTTTTTTGTCTGGCTTTGCTCCAGAAACAAACAAAAATAATAAAAATCTCTGATGTGAAACCCATTAAAATAATGAAATCATAGCTCTGTTATAGAAGTATAGAAGGTTAAGGGTTAGAAGTGACCTTTGTAAACATCTATTTCCAAACCCTCTGCCCTGGGAAGGGACACCTGCCACTAGTCCAGGCTGCTCAAAGCCCCATCCAACCCAGCCTTGAACACTCCCAGAGAAGGGGCATTCACAACTTCCCTGGGCAACCTGTTGCAACCTGTTCTAGTATCTCACCACCCTCAAAGCAAAGAAAATTTCTTCCTAATATCTAACCTAATAATTTCCCCTCTGTCAGTTTGTGCCCATTCCTCCTTGTTCTATTGCTACAGCTCCTGACAAAGAATCCCTCCCCTGTTTCGCTGTAGCCCCCTCGCTGTTGATAAACTAAGTACATTTTTAATAATATGTTAAATGTATGTTATCCTCATAACCTTGTTAAAGCTGTCTTCATAACCTCATTAATTTTTGCCAGCATAACCTTGCAAATATAACTGAAATTGAAATAGGGCCCCACTAATTATGAAAGTTTTCGTTGCCACACACAGTTATAAAAAGTTGATATTGCCAGTCATTATAACAAAAATAAACATCATATTCACTGTAAGAGAAGACTTAAACAGCAGGTTCATTGTTGGATGGGGCTTGAGAATGTAAAGAAACCCAAAAGATATTTTTTGAGAACATTGATTTGCCCAGGAACAGTGTTGAGAAGCTGGAAAATCTTTTTAGCTTAGCATTACATGGGGATCCTGCATCATGTAAATCAGTGCCACATAATGCAATTTCTCCACACGGCCTGGGGTTACAGCTTAGCAAAGTGTCTACTCATTTCTGTTTAGACACAAGGACAAAGCCAAAAGTTCCACCATATATTTCCACACAACAGCACAGCCTCATATATGTCATATAAACATATATATGTCAAATAAAAATATAAGCCTCATATATGTCAAACACATCACAATCTTGACAATGGAAACAGTACACGGCTACCTCGGACTGTCACTAACTTCTAGGAAAAGCACTCAGCCTGATCACAAACCTGGCATTTTTGCTTCCTTCTCACATTCCTTTGACCAAATAATTGAAGATAGAGCACAGGTTGGTCAGGAGAGAGTGGCTTCCTCAAGAGAAATGTTGAGTGAAGAAAAACAGACAGACAGAACCTTTTTTTTTTTTAATAGGAATTATCATCAAGATGAAGGTATCAAAGTTTCGTCTGATAAGAGTCATATCGAGTGCCAATTCTCCCTAACCTGAATCCAAGAGGAGTCCGTTTTGAGTTTGCATCTTCCCAGAGCCCCAAGTCCTAAGCCCTCCTGCCACTCTATCCAAACTACCTTTGAGTTTGACTGTCCTTCAGCCTGACATGAGGAAGGATCTACACTCGGAGAGACTGAGCTGTCACAAGGGCCTTGAAGACAGAAGGAAGCTCTTGGTATGCAGGTACCCAAATTTATACCTCAGCTTCAATGCTTCAATGCTTCACAGGTCAGCTGGGACAAAATGCCTTCACAGACTTACAGATTCTGTAAAACACCCACAAGGGTTCATGCCGAACCCCAAAAGGGGCTGGAGATATGCACCGTCTGAGTTAGCCATGTGGCCAAGGACACTGCAGGGAAGGAACAAAGAATGTTAAGTACTGACTTCTGTGAGGTCTTAGGAAGATCTGAGTCCTTAGTAAAAGAGTTAAAGCTATTTAGTGGATGCAGTTACCTTCTGGTGATGCCATTTGGGTTTTGCCTTTTTTTTTTTTTCTATGTTCTCTGTATTCTTCACACATATATTTGTAGCTCTGTCACCTATTGTATTAGTAGCTAGTTTTCCCAGTACTTTTCCATGGCCTTTCCCTAAGCAGAAAGACAAAACAAATTCCAAGCTCCAAGCCCCAGGGGGTACAAGGCTCCGTGCTATCTTGGTTCTTCCTGGGAACCAAAGCTGAGAACAGCTCTTTGAGATGCATTTCATGGACAGAGTACAGCTAGTGCTGAGGGGAGGTCCAGAGAAGGGGCTTTGTTGGGGTCAGAGGCACAGAAAACATCTGTGATGCCTGGCTCTGACACCCGAGAGAGCACTGAGTTTAGCCTAAAACCATGGAGACAGCTTTTAAAATTAAGTAAAAAAACTAATAATGTGAGTGTGTAAGTTAGATGGAGTTTTCTTAAATCACTGGCTGAAAAAGTTAGAGTTTGGAGTTTTAGTTATATTAATAAGTGAATCCAAGATGGAGACTTTGGGGCATTGTCTCTTTCTCCTTCTTGTCCTTCTTCCTTCTTCTTCTAAGGGTTTTTGGGTAATAATGAGTGATTGGATGAAAGAATCTGGAGTGCAGCACACAGGTGTCACGTCATTGGGTCACTAAAGAAAATAACTTACTTGGCATTTGATTACTGGATAAATTGACACATAAAAGACCTTGGAGAGATTCTTCATTCTCCAATTTGCACCTTTCTTAGTGTATGTAGCTCCTTGTACTCTGTATATATGTAATATAGATAAGGAAAAAATAAACAACTGAGCCCAAACTTGAGAAAACAGCCTCTCTCATCAATCTCCATCCTGGGGAGAAAGAACCCAACCACCAGTGTCACCACGACACTTTGGCACCCAGTGCGGGAGGGAATTGGATCACCACTTGTCCTCCTAATTGGTGCTTTCTACTGGTTATGCTAACTTCCTAAAACCTATAAAAAGGTATTCACCCCTGGAGGGCTTTTGTGAACATCTTTCCATAACTGCCTCTGGAGGCCTTCAAATAAAGATCCCCTTTTACATTACCTCCTTACTAAAATTATCTCAAGTCTCATTTCCAGGCTGGGAAAAAGGCAACTCTGGAATATTTGAAGTCTTGCTTAACAGACATTTTAGGGAAAACCTTTATGGTTTCCAAACCTGTTATGATTTCCATGGGATGCAGAGAGTCAAGCAGTGAGGCCTCTCCTCTCTATTCCTCTTTACTTTTCTTAAACACTTTCATTGATTTACTGTAGAAGTGTGTAGGCCTAAAAAATATTTAAAAAAAAAAGCTAAAAGCAAAAATTTATTCTTGCTACTGACGGAAATTTAAACGTTATAATTATACTCACTTCTGCAGATAAACTGAAGCATCATAAAACATTTTTTCCCCAATAAAACAGATTTCCAGAGTGTAAAAATATGATTTCTGGTTGGGTTTCAAGTTAATCCTTTCTAGCTGCAGGGCTCAATGTATAGGCTATGCCAGTGCTGGATATTTTGGATAGCAATTAAAAGTGCAGTAAATCTAAAAGATAATATTATTTCAAGCCAGTTACGTTCTACAGAAATTCTGTAGTGATGTCAATGAATGAATACTTTAATCCTACCTGAACTGTCTGCTCTGGTATCCATTGCTGCCATTATTTTCTCTAACATGGCCTTGCTTAAGGGCAAAGCAATGACCCTCCTCAAGCACTTGAGAAGCTGCAGGGATGGGAGGGGGGCTATGGCCCACTCAGGGTTCTAGATGCTCATCTAGGAACAAGTCAAACAAGGCATGAAGGAGTCAGAGACACAGCTCCATACCCAGGGGGGCCCAGCTGCCCCATGGGCTTTATGGGTTTCCTTGCTCACCACTAAGGCTGACTGGAAGGGCTGGATGTGCATCTTTGAACACTAGTCCTACCCCAAGCTGTTAGAGGTGCCATTTTCCAAAGCAGACAGGGGGAATAAAGACTTCAAAAAAAAAAAGGTGCCAAAATTTGGGACTGTTCCTGAAATAGAGAGATGAGGCAAATAGCTCACAAGTGGAGCATTTGTCCCAAATGGCAATGATCTAATCACAAACGGCATGAAGACCCATGGCCTCTTGACTGCATTTTTTAATACATTCTTATGTACCAAATTTTGTGATTTTAATGGTGTTGGAGCTTTAATTGGCTTTACCTGTCTATACCGGTTTATAAAATAAATTGCATTTGAATATATATTACTTGTCTCAATTTTAGAAATCTCCATGACACTGTGCAGGACTTCATATGTAGATAGATGAGTCAGATACTGCTTTTTTTGCTAGCTTTGCCCACTTCTCTGTGTCTCTCATCCTCTTTTAAATGTAGTTTGAAGCATGTTTGAAAGAACTAATGAGCAATGTAACCAGAGATCACTTGTCAGCGTGCAAAGAAATGACTGGAAAAATAAACCTTGTCTCTGTGCTTTCAGAAGATATAGTATGGTATTAACTCTGTCATTTTACCAGCTTTTATTAAACTCTGTCCCCAGAAAGACCTAATAAAGCCTAACTCTGGTACTGCTGCCTTTCATTTTCTTCAATGATAGAAATGTGGCTTCCCCTCAATTGGTTGTTAAATCTTACACAAATTTTGCTGGTCCCATTAATTCAACACTAAAATGAATTCTCTCCCCTTCTTGTTGATCAGAAGATTTCTGTTCAGAGTTCTGTGGTGATGAGAGAAGAGAAATAGCTGCAGGATGTCTGAGGCAGTGAACTAATTCCTGGCTTGTTCAGGAAAGGCAAACAGATAAAGTTTGCACTGTCTTTGAAATACTAGTCCCAAATTTACCCTGTAAAATATTTGTCTCAATAAAGGTTGTTATAGGTAAGCCACTGAAATATTTTTTACTATGTTGTAATGTCTTCAGGGTTATTAAGAGTCTACGATAATATTCTAGTAAACAGACAGACTCGATAAAGTGATAATTACCTATAAAATTTTTAACGCCGCTTAGTACCTCAAAAATATGATCTAGATAATCCATTTATCCAAGTAAGATTAGAAGGATGGAATAAATGAGTTTGGATAGTGCACTGATTTCTAAACATGGATGCTTCTGGTAGTGAGGAAACATCTGGGCTGGATAATTTTTTAAAAAAATATGTCTTCTGTATTGTCCTAGCTCATAATAGCAGCTGCTAACAGGAGAGCTGTCCCTGCCTTGTTCTCAAAGAGAACAAATTAAAAAAATATTATCCAACAAATGTTTTAAATAGTCCCTACATGGTTCTCTGCAGCATCAGGCATCTGCTGTTCCACAGAGATGTCATTTGTTCATTACTTGAATGAACAAGCAGATGAGAAAGATGGTGGGCTGCTGAGCTCATTGTGTATCTCTGCATACCTCATGGGTTAAACCCTCAGTTCTATCTATCTATCTATCTATCTGTCTGTCTGTCTGTCTGTCTGTCTGTCTACCTACCTACCTACCTACCTTTGATCCCTTACATATGAGTATTTCTGTGAGGCTGCCTCTGGAAACCACAGACTTTGAGGCTTTGCTTTATATTTGATGAGTCATATTTCCACTTCACTTTACCAGATGAGCTGACCTTGTATACAGAACACCACACACAAAGAGCCCTGAGCTTCATTTTTCATGCCTTGGTGGAACAGAAATCATCACAATAAACACCCACTTTGAACAGGACACATCCTGGTAGATAATTTAGTCAGGTATTTGCAAAGTCTAATCCAGAGAGATGGAGTGGAACAGAACAGCAATTTGAGCTCTTACTGCTGCTTTTATTTCACTCCAAGTACCTACTTTATAATGATACATAAATTGCAACTGGCCTTCAAAATGGAGAAATGTTGACTTAGCAACAGAAAATTTTCAGGGAATTAAGTAGATAGTTCTAATGGAATTTGTGGTGTTGATCTGCCGCTTTATGCTTGTAAAAAACTCTGGCCAAGGGCAGCTTTCACCTCATCAAACTGCAGATGTCTAGAGATTAAGCATTTAATCTAAGTCTGAGCAACATTTTAAAGAAACAGTGTACAATAATTTTCTCCCACCAATGGGGCCAAAGGGCCCTGTGTATAGAAGTTGCACGTTTCCTACACTCCTCTCAAAGTGAGACCATATTCCTCCCAATAAACCTCAGTGCCTAGATAAATCTGCTTCCAGGACACACTTGACTCAATCAATTTATCATCAACCCCAGATCCCAGATCTCAAATCTCTTTCTGCTGGGCTGCTCTCCAGTGTCTCATCTCCCACTTTGTATATACCACCAGCATTACCCCATCCCACATGGAGAATCCAGCACTTGGTGTTGTTAAATTTCTAACAGTGGTGATTGCCCAGCTCTGGAGTCTATTTAGAGCTCTCTGCCCTCAAGGGAGTCCCTATCTCCCCCTAGTTTAGTAGCACTGGCAAACTTACTCAGTGTGCATTCTATTCCTGCATCCAGATCATTTATAAAACAGTATAAATTATAAGAGCGTTATCTAATTTGACAGTGATGTTTTGGCATTAAGAAGCAAAGCATAATGTATCAGTAGCACAAGCCAGCAATACATGTGCATTTTGATGTGAATACAAACACATGCTTACTAGAAATGCATATGAAAATTTTTATTTCTTTTTCAAAACAGTTTCGGTCCCAAGTTGGGGTCTACAAGAGCGAGCACCAGGAATTAGCTTTGGATAATAAACAGGTACCACCACAACTCCTGGATTGCTGCTGAATTTTTTAATGGCATTACTCGGAATCATATTACTTCACTAGACCATGAATTACAAATGTCACAATGCAAGAAGTCCAAGAACTGAGGAAGAACATCTGTTCTCCAGCATGTAACTACAGCTCCAGGAGCTGCAGTCTGGAAGAAGCTCTAATATTGGATTACAGAGGGTTTGCTTCCTTTGAACACTGCCCAACACAGGGCATTGCAGTATAAATTTGTGCTGACATTAAAGAACATTTGTGGAAACAAGCCTACATAATGCCCTTGCATTCCTCTGGAGCAGGTGCCTCAAACAATTTCCAGCAGGATTGTATCCCAGGAGACTGTGTTACCACAGCTAGGACTGTTTGGGAAAGGGAGGAGGATAGTGAAAGAACACAAATCATGGCATTTCAATTTATTTTTTTTTAATTATTCAAGTGTCTGTCAAAAGAGACTACTTTTATGGGTTGGAAATTTTCTTTCTTCTTCAGCTCCACTATCAAACAAGCAATGTCAAAAAACACTAAAAACTTTGTCAAAAGTTTAGATTTTGAAGTCCCTTCACACCATGATAATTTTTCTGTCACAGAATCAATCTGATATACATGTGCCCTCCTGGCTATTTTTAAATTTACTCTACAAAGAAAAATTACACTGTTATTTTCTATTAATTCTTTTATTCTTAATGTCTTTAAGCTAAAATAATTAGATTGGGTATTAAGAAGAAATTATTTATTGCGAGGGTGGTGAGGCACTGGAACAGGCTGAGCAATGTGCTCTAGTGGAAGGTGTCCCTGCCCACGGCAGAGGGATTGAAACTAGAACATCTTTAAGGTCTCTTCCAACACAAATTATTCTGTGATTCTCTGATTAAAAAGCAGTAAGATTTTGCAGAGCTAAGGCCTGGGTTTAGGTTTCCTCTCCAAGACAAGTTGTGTGTTCTACTCTACAGAAATATACTTTGCATATAGAAGAAGAAAAGTTGGGGTTTGGCATCTCAATTCACTGCTGACATATTTATTTGATGGTTTTGTTAAGAAAACTCCCAAACCCAGACTTTCCAAATCCTATATAAAGATGCTTACAAGCAACTACACTCTGGGAGCAGTGCACTGATTTCCTACCCTAAGGAGGTGAGTCAGGTGGAAGAGTTTGTGTGGGATTGTGTGGGATTTAATTATTGCTTTTCAGAAGTCATGTCCTAGTCAGTGTACCTATATCCTCCAGGAGATGCAGGGACAACAAAGGGAAGAGGATGATCTGCGCAAAGGTGGCAGTTAACTCCCATCTTTTCACATTGAACCAATGTACTACTTATGACAAGACATTAAAGGAGCATTTTAAGCAGTGTAAGTATGTAAATAAAATCCATTTTCAAATATATTTTCCTCATCTGTTCTTACAATTTTTATGTATTACAGTTAAGAAATGTAGTATTTAACTCTTCCATGGAAAGACATATTGGCTAACTTCATGCTATACCAAAGAGCAAAATCTGCTTTGTGAATCCTAGGAGATATTTGCAATTTTGTGTCCTCCTAAAAAAAATCTTTTTTGAAATTTGTAGGGTTTTTTTAATTTAAATTGTTTACACATCACCGTTTTGACTGCAGTTGCTCTGAATGATTAAAGACATGAAAAAAAATAAATATCCATGTATGTATTATGTATTCATTCAGGAGAATGGGGGAACTGTTCTTTCATCACATGAATGCTACACTTAATTAGTCCATTAATTTCAACGTTTATCAGAAATTTATTCCCCAATCCCTCCTTTGTAATAGCGATGATGTCAAGAGTGAATCCATCAATTGGCTGGATGCCTTCCTGCAGCATTTCAAGTAACATGCATTTCCCACTGACCTACCCTCCTGTCTGCCCTGGAGCTGGGCTTTCAAAGCTTCTCAAGTCTGGAAATGTGTATCAACATCAGTGGGAGCAACCAGGGCTGCACAGCTCTGAAGTCAGACCCAACATTGAAATTTCTCATCTGAGCTTGAGAGTGCAAAGAGCAGCACTGCTCTGCAACTCTCACCCACCAATTGCCAAACATCTCCTGCATGCTAGTGAGCATCAGCTACAAATACTACCTCTACTATGCCCCCAAAAGGACATATCATAAAAATTTCTTTAATTCCATGCTGTTTACCAAAAGTTGATTTCAACAAACAGCATTAATGCTCTGATCCTCAAATGCATTTTCTTCAATAACCAGACTACTAAAAAAACTTTTATTGGCTCTGGATCCATTAGGAATTAATTAATAATATTTCAAAATTCCTATAAATTCTTAAATGAGGTCTTTGTTTTCTGACATTGTGTTTGACTTCATATCCTGCTTTTGCATGCATACAATTTTTTAATGAAACATTCTACACGAATCTGTGGCTAGATTCTAAAACCCTGAGAGAAGACAGGGAGTGATTTTACTCTTTGATCCAACACCAATAGGAGATAAATAATCCAAGGATCAACATGTGCTGTGTCAAACATCATTCCCGGTATTTAGTTTACAAGATGACAACCTCAACAATATCCTACAACATTTTATTTCTCCCCTACCACCCTGACAGAACAAAAATTGAGTGGGAAAACAGCACTATGTCAGACCCCAATGTATAGCAAGTGCTGTCACACTCTGTCTTTCCTAGTATACACTGCATTCCCATCTGCAACCAAAAGCAAGATATTCATGGCTCGGTTGTCTCTGGGAATAAAAAGATAAAGGAGTTCAAATGCCTGATAGAGACAAGAAGCAAGGGTGCTGTAGTAGAACAATGTATTGTCTGCAGATTCTCTCATTAAATACTTGCCAGAACATTCACTCTGCAATTATATATTAGCTGCTAATCATTAACTTTCTTATTCAGAAAAGTTATTAGCAAATCAAGCAGTAGATAAAATAAGTGATAGCAAGGAGATAAAACAAGTGAGTTAGGGAAACCACACTTTACAATAACCAGTAATCAAACCAAGCCGTTCATGGACAACCAGCTCAGTTACAAAATGAGCCACAGCTTAAACTTTTCTTAATGTCTATGAGAACAGCTACATTCATAGACAAATGTGCATGGATGTGAAGTCTCAAACAGCTGTTCAGAATCAGTTGCTTGATCTCCTAGGTTAGAGCAATT
This sequence comes from Pseudopodoces humilis, assembly GCF_049639895.1. Lineage (NCBI taxonomy): Eukaryota > Metazoa > Chordata > Aves > Passeriformes > Paridae > Pseudopodoces > Pseudopodoces humilis. The sequence continues at coordinate 55,382,071 of NC_142205.1, forward strand.
CAGGAGCATCTCCTTGGAACATTTCCCCAGGTCCAACTCCAGACACTGTAACAGCCCAGCACAGGACAGGGCTGGCTGCAGGTCTGTGACTCCAGGTGAGGTCCCCAGTTATACAGGCAGCAAATCCCTAAAAGCACTGCCCAAGAGCCCACATCCCCCCTAGCTGGCATGCTGAAGTTCCTTAAAATCACACTGAGCCAAATCCTTTGCAGTTCCCTGCCTTTCAGCCTTGCTGTCTAAACTTAAGACACTTATTCAGGACCCAGCCTGCACAAAAGTATTGAGCGGCTCTAGTCTGTTCTATGAACCAAATTTCCCTTATTTCTCTCCTATTTCCTCATCCCTATCCCACTGTTTAGTTTTATACATATGTGTATGTATACCTCATCATTGTTCTTATTCCCTAGAGCCCACTAGATAATTTGTAGTTTGAGTTTACACTCTTCCTTCAGATATGTGGGGAGAATGTTTCCTTTCCTTCAGCTGGCACATACATAATATATCTTTTATCTTTCTTCAAGGAGGGCAATCCATTCCAGTTCTTAACATTTTTGAATGCTCTCTGAACTGCAGGACATTTCTCTATATTACTCCAAGCACTTTGACATTCAAGAGCAGACACTTAGTGGGTTAAATGGTTAAATTGTCACACCCAGAGTTTAGACACCTGCCATTTACTGCAGTTGAACTTCTCATTTGTTAGGATTATAATCACTGGAACAGCCCACAAGAATTTACTTGCTGCTACTGAAAATCCCAGAACAATGCTAGTCAGGCAGTCCAGCAAACAAATCTATGTACTGGGATTTTTTCTATCTATAATGCAAACAAAAGGCTTTGGCTACTCAGCAGCTGTGGGCAAAACATTCTATATGCTTGCACGTGTAAGAAAGGATAATAAAAGCACCAGTGTGGGTGCTGGTAAGAATGAAGACAGGAATGTTTTGCTCTGTCAGCTGCAGGTAGCAGTAATGGTGCAGACAAGGAGGCAAAACCCAGGTAAGATTTGCAGTCGGGTACCGTGGGGCCTAATTTTGCCAAGAGAGGGGGCCCAGTTTCTGGAATGGCAACACTCTCAAGACCCAAAGTGTCTCCTGCACACTCACATGCTGACTCCAAATCCCTCTGTTGTCTCCCTGCAGTCCTCTCAGACCCCTGACAGATCTATCACATAAACTTTTAAAGTACATGGTGCTTTCAAATTAGAACTCTGTGTATACATATGTAGAAAATTATAGTCCCTGACGCAGAAACTTTGCCATTTACCCAGATAAAACAAGGCATAAATGATGGGCAAGAGACTGGGTATGTCAGGAAGGACAGAGAAATGACATAAATGACCTGCTAACAACCACCTCCTGTTCAGGAAGCACAGCACACCCACCACTGCTAAGTGGAGTTTTTGACTACTTTGAAACCTGGTCCCTCCTCTGTCAGTACTCTGTGATGTGAATTGCAGGGAATCTGGACAATCAAACCTGTCAGTGAACTCACCTGCCTGTTCTTCAGCTGGCAAGTGAGTGATTGATCAGCTCAAGGGAAAGTCCCACTCAACAACAAATTAGTGAGATTTCTGTGCATCCAAAGACAACCCAGGCCTCTAGTTCCTCTCCTGTTTTCTCACTTCTCCTGTCCCTCGGGTTGTAGTTACCTGTACATCAGCTTTTATGTGTTTGGCTCTTTTGAAAGTGTTTGCTTTTTTTCTTTTTTTTTTAACATGAACTCTCTTCAAAATATTTTCTTTCCTACTTGCTGTTTTCCCATTTTGCAGTTTCTCCTTCTTGCCTGATTTTCTGCCCTATCCCAACCCCAGCTGCATTTGCCAGGAAACCTCAGCTTTCCTTCCATACCATGCAACTAGACCTGAAAGGAAGGATAGAGTTACAGCTTCAGGGTTGAGAAAGAATTGAGGAATGTTCTTTTGGGGCACTTTTAATCAAGCAGATGGATAGACAGGAATTAGATTTACTTGGCTGATATTATGCCTCTTCTCCTATGTTTGATCTTGGAGATGCCATTCCTGCACATGGACACACATATACAAATTTGAGACAGAAAAACAAAGCACTAAGATGATAAACAATTAATTTGTAGTCCTAGAGGGGACCATTCAGTCCAGAAGCTGAATGCAGGCTAGTGTGTTAAAGTCCTTTTTATCCTTGCCCCAAAGACGGCTGAGGAACATGCTGGGATTTACTGCCATCCTGTGGAGATTCACCTCTCTTTGCTTTCTCAGCAGCTGAACACCGCTGCTGCCAGGAGCATTTTTACACAGGCAAGGGACACAAATCCTGTCCTCGCCCCCTGACATCTCCTCTGCTTTTAAAATAGATTGGTCTGAGGCTCCGAATAAGTGCAGCCAGAAAGAAGGCTGGCTGAGGTATCCAAACCACTTCACTGGTGATAGAGATTGTCCCTGCCCCCACCATTCCAGAAATAGAATGGAATGGAATGCAATAAGTGTTCACAGAATGGCATGGAATGGAATGGAATTTAATGGAATAAAAATTCATAAATTGGAACAGAATGGAATTAAATTAAATGGAATGGAACAGAGAGACATGGAAAGACATGGAACGGCATGAAACGGAACAGAACAGATTGAGAAGGAATGGCACATAATGACATGGAATGGAAAGGTATGCAATGGAATGTTAGGAAATTAATTGAAATTAAATGGAATGGAGTGGATGGTTTTGAATGGTAGATCTTAAAATGGCATGGCATGGAATAGATTGGAATGGAATGGAGTATCACAGAATGGAGTGGCATGGAATAGAATGAAACATAATAGAATAGTATAGAATTGAATGGAATTGAATTTACCTGGAATGGAATGGAATTAAATGATATTAAATGAAACTGAATAGTATAAAATGGAATTGAATCAAACATCATAGAATGGAGGAATGGAAGAATGCTATGGAGTGGAATTAAAATAAAATTAAAGGAAAGGAAAGGAATGGAATGGAATGGAATGGAATGGAATGGAATGGAATGGAATGGAATGGAATGGAACCTCATAGAATGGCATGGAATGCAGTGGAGTGGTGTGGAATTTAATGAAATTAAATACAATGGAACAGAATGGAAAGGAATAAAATCCATAGAGTGGAGCACATTTTATTCTCACTGCAAAATGATGGGGTTTGATTCCAGTCTTTTGTACCAAGATAAACAGCAGAAATTACACCCATGTTGTTAAATTAAGAAAATCAAATTCCTTAAATAGTGTGAACAACATAATGAATTCAAAATGTAAGAGGAGTTCAAGGCTACAGTTTCGTTTATTCACGTCCAGCAGTGAGGGGGTAGGCCTGCAATCAAATCATCTCATCACAGAGGGTAGGGAAAGCCTTTCTAGACACAGTTCTCCTACAGGCCTTTGTGATCCTCTCTGCTCATTTCAGAAGCAGTATTTTTTGTGATGTTAGTACAGAATTCCCTTGTGAAAATATGTGCCTGTAAAAAGAAAGGCAATTCTTAGAAATACTGAAGTTGCCTTTCAGGACTATGACCTTTCAGACCCTGAAAATCTCTTTTCTGAGACTGATTCTGCCAGATGTTTTCTCAAAATGCAGGACAATGTCTCTCTTTTTTAGCACAAAGGTGTTAATAAAATTGCAATTAATTTCTGCATGAGCAGCCAATTACTTCATGCTTGAAAGCCCAATTATTTCACTTTTCCCACTCTTTTCCCCTTACAGTTCCTGTCTTTTATCCCCTGATATATAATATAGAGAATAGAAATTTTCAGTTCTCCTGAGGCTGCTGAACAGAGCTTAGAGACTAACTAGAAAAAAAAAGATATAAGAATGTATAAGAATGATGGTATGATAAATGCAGCTGGAACCAATGGAGAAACAGATGAAGAGGACCACAAGTGGGGTTTTTTTGGCAAGTTATGTAACAAGAAGCAACAGCACATGCCCAAAGAAAAAGTTCAGGGAAGTTCAGATAACAGGCTGGCAAGGAGTGGTGAAGGCCAGCAAAACCTATTCACTTTTGGATGTAAACTGTACCACCAACACCGAGACTATCCACTTTCCTTGCCAGGTATGTGTAGGATCGCATTCTTTCACCCGTGCAGCGCCAAGATCCCAAACTTTACTCTGAAGGTACAAAGACAAAAAAAAAAAAGAAAAAAATTTTAAAAAGCTGATGTATTTAACCTTCTCACTGTCCCCGTTCAGCTCCACCAGATGACGCTGTGTACTTGCAAAAGAATTAAATGTGCCATTTGCTCTCTAAACAATCCAAAGTGCAGATCCAAGTTAGAAAACGTCTAGACATGACTGACAAACAAAATGGGCCAGGACAAAAGGCTTTTGCTGACTTTGACCTTCTATTCACAGCCCTTAATTTGCACCTCATTCATGTGCCTGGTGAGAAAGCTGTTGAAGGCTCCCCATTTAAGTCACATCCCTTGAAAAACCGGTGCTATGCACTTTCCTCCTCATGTCTATGTACCATAACATATTTTTGACTCTTGCAGAGACAAGATCCAACACTGAATGCTCCACTGGAGCCAAACTGGGATATCACCTGCAAAACTGAATATGTTGGAGGATTGCTTCCCCACAAAATGCGCCGAGATAGAAAGCTGTTGCAGGCCTTATCCTGCCCTGGGCACTCTGTCATTTTCACCCCTAAGACGGGGCATAGGAGTTTGCCCTGACAAAACAAAAGGACTGCCATCATTTTCAGGAACCTGAGTGCTTCCGAAATTCAGATAAATTAGCTGTCACGCTCTTTCATGAGATCATTTTTGAGGTGGTATCCAAATTTTGGAGGAGGGCTCCTGGCATTGGTGACAGGATGGAAGGAAAGAAGCCAGCCCAGTGTGAGTGCTGCCCAGGGGAGGTAACAGCCAGCACCTGCTTTCTTTCCTCTCACGTTTAGTTCAGGAGCAATCCCTAATGTATTGAGCTCTGGAGATGGTATCTAAATTTGAGATGTGAGCTCCTGAAAGTATGTGAGAGTACCTTTCCTTGGGAAGAAAATCATCTAACCCCACTGTTGGTGGTGCAGATGATGTTCTGCCTGGGGGAGGCAAAAGCCAGCAAAAGCCTGTCTCGGCACCTTTTTTGTGAGAAAAATCCCCAAACATATTCAGATTTGGAGGTGGTATCCAAATTTCTCAAGCCAGTTCCGAAAATTATGGCAGTACATTTGTAACATTAAATGGTCACCAAGAGTGAGAACACTTGCCCCATGGTTTCATGTCACACATGGCCACATTGGATGAGCTCACGGAGACTGAGAAGGCATTGCCTGAAGATGGCTAACATCAGCTCAATTACATGAAGAAGTAGTCAGTGTCTGTTCACAACGGCCCTTCTGAATATTTGGAACAAGAAAACATTGTGGCACATGCTTCTCCTCTGGTTGGTTTGTCTAATACCTGGACCAGGAAGTTGTCCATGATACACTCCTGGATTGCTTACAGCCAGCTGTGCAGAGATCCACCTGGTCCTGATTCCACACTGGGATGAGAGCCTGAAATGCCTCCTGTAGCTGAAGCAAGAAGACCTCTGTAGACAGGTGACTGGGGGTAAACTAGCTTTAGTTATGATGAAACATTTGTTTTCTGTGATGAAACATTTCTGGAAATAGTCATGGGATGTAGGTGAGCTTTCTAATGATCACCAAAGACAAATGGCTTTATTTCAAAAAATTTTAATACCTTGTTAGATAAAATCTTCCTTTTGTTTGCTTCTCCCAGTGAATTTAGTAGCTAACAACAAGTCTAACATAACCTGGATTATGTGATGGTCTGCTATCATGTTTGGGAAGAAAAATAAATTTTCTGGAGGGAGAGAGGTCATTTTATTAAAATGTTAGTTAGTCTGCTGAAAGATGGCTCAAATATTTCAAAGAGAGGCATTCATTTACACATTGTAAAGAGATGGATGAAAGGTGCAGATATGCTTGCATTTTTTTCTAAATGGCTAATAAGGCTCTAAGTATTCAGCTCTTAGCTGCAGGCTTTTAGTACATTTTGCATGAAAATGGTTGTCTGACACTCAAGCTGCATTTGCTTCTGTGTGGTTCCTCTAACGTTTCCAATTATAGACAGCTTCCCAGATGCATTTCAGAGAAAAAAGCATTTTATCAGACATACAAGTGGTTGATGCCTGATGGTTTTGGTTAAGGCTATAATTTCTTTTAGCATCTAGATTTCTCTTGAGGCAAGACAGTGATAATGAAAACCATGATCCTCTGTAAAAATGTCTGCTGAAAGTGAGGAGCAGTTATATGTTGAATGGTTATATGGTTCCCTCTTTGACATAGTTTGTTTTCTTCTATTTCAGGAGGTGGCTTTTGTATTTCTAGTTCTGAAATGGTAAATTGGATGTAGAAGTTTATAGCTCTAACTGCCATGAAGTCATAAGATTACAATATAATAAATAATAATAAATAATAATAAATAATAAGTAATAATAGTAAATAATAAGTAAACTGTGTAATCCAACCTTGTGACTGCAGGGTAATTTTTAGGAAGGGTAGAGGAGTAAGGCTATCCAACTGAGCTTCTGTGGTATAAATGTGAATGGTCTAAACGTGAATGTCTAAAGCAAATTACCAGAGTGTAACTGAGAGAAATGATGATCCAACTCAGTATTTAGGACCCATATTTTGCAAGTCAGACTAAACAATTCCAATGTTGCTGCCTTTCTTTGAACAAATCTCATAAAAATCTAACAGAAAGTGCCCCTGCTATATTTTGAAAAGTAGAAATACATCCAATTATGTGCATACGGGACTTTAGCTTCTTCCCTTTAGGCAAGTGAAGGGGAAGGCAGAGACCAAAAATAATCCTTTCAGGCTACAGATACTGTTAGATGGAAATTTTAGCCCCAAGGAAAAATGGATAATAATACCTGTCAAGAGAGAGAGTACTGTAGAATTTTTGCAGTAAGCATTGATGATCTAGAGATGCATTCAGGGATGGCAGCTGCTGAAAAGGGTTTTATCAAATCAGACAGGCAATTGATGGGTATCCAAGTGCTAGAAATCACCAGCTGTTTTTTTGGTTTTGTTTTTTTTTTTTGTTTTTTTCCTACTGTATTAACTTTTGTATAGCTCAGGTAGAGGAAGGATGAAATGAGCTTTGTGCATTCAGCAGGGTGTTTAGCCTAGAGCAGAAGAGAGAGCTCTACAGCACTGAACTTGTAGCATGGCATAGCCCTGCATGTGCAAAAATAGAGATGAGGAGACAACAGAGGAAACAGGGATATTTTGCATAGGAAAATATACTGGATCTATGAACAGGGAGGTTACAAAACTAGGGAATAATGACACATGCAGGACCTTGCACTTGGCCTTGTTGAACTTCATGAGGTTTTTACAGACCCACCTCTGAAGGCTGTTAGGGTCCCTCTGGATGGTATCCCTTCCCTCCAGCGGGTCCACTGCACTGGGTGTCATCAGCAAACCTGCTGAGGGTGCCTTCAATCCCACTGTCCATGTCTTGGATGTTTAACATCACCTGAGGAACTCTTCTTGTCACTAGTCTGCTCTTGGAGACTATGACTTTTATGATCAGAATAGTTAATTTTTTTAGCTTTTGTTGTAGTGAATGCCAGTTTTGGTAGTTTCAATGCATTTAATGTCGCAGGAAACTGAATTAATGTCTAAGTTCCTGTGGGCTGATTGTGACAAGGTACACAGAGAAGGCTTTTCAGAACTTCTGGTTTTCAGTTTGTCTTTGCAGAAATGTTAATACTTAAGTTTAATACTTCTGTAAGTAGCACAAACGTATCCCTAGAATTAAGGCATTTCTTGAAGGTCCATACTCAATGTTTATGGCAAAATAATAATTTGGTTATGCTATCTGACATGGAGAAGTATAAACATTCTTTAGGATGCCTGCTGTCATCAAATGCAACACTCTTCTAGCATCTCCTGATTCAAGCATCCTCCTTTTCTAAGAAGTTTTAAGAACAGAAGAAGCATTAAGAAAATAAAAGAGATAGAGGGGTAAAGGATTAGTTTATCAAAGAGACTTGGGAGAGCGGTGTGGCTGTTAGCTGTCATTATCGTGCTAATGCTGCAACAAACACAAATCAAATTAGTCCTGTGTGCCAAACTCTTTTTGATGTTGAGGCTTGTTTTACTTGCTGTGTTCAAAAAAGAAGTTCTGAAGAAATTAAAGCCCAAAAAAATGCCGATGTCTGTCAGATATAAATCCTGTTCTTAAGGCTGTTTTCCTGCTGTGTAAGAGTTCTGTGGTTTGAGTCATGCTGCAAGCAAGCATGCTAGAAAGGTGTTTATAGATAATTTGCCAACATGCAGTGTTCTTCTCTTCAACCTGCTGTGTGGCCATGAAGATCAGATGAGAGAACTTGTGAAGCTTCCTAATGGGGGTATGGGAAGAAGAGAAGTTTGCAGACAACTGTGCTGAACTAATAAAGAACTAATAAAGAACTAATAAACTCAGTTCAGCAAAGCCTTTCCCAGAGTAGGCAGGGCATATGCCAAGACAGGGAGTGGATAGGGCTAGAAAGAGATTCTACTCAAAAGGGCATTACTGAAGCAGGTGAAAGCAATTATTGCTGTATTGAAGGGTTTTGAAGAGGGGACTACAAGGAAAAGTGTTTCAGAAGTGAAATGCTTCTTCATGCCCTAAAGAGTTGGAAAAACTGCAACCTAGTCTGTGCAGTGCATGGGCCATAGAATACCTGGAAGTTAATTTGTTTTAACAGTATCATTTTTCATTTAGAAAGTCATCTAATTGCCAAATCTTTTGTCAGAGGTGAGAGCTCATATCATTTGACTTATCCAACTAGTATTTAGTTATATGCTTCCTAGGAACTGTAGGCCAAGACCTGATCTCTGTGAAGCCCCTGCTATGGAATTAAATGTATTTAGGAATTATTTCCCACTTGGGTTGTGAGAAATCTCTCTTAGCTATTGTTTAAGGCACTCAGGTTGTATTTTAAGGCAAGTAAACTTAAGTGTCCCTGTGTAAGCATGTAAACTAAAGCCAAGCATGTTGGCTCTGTCTATAGGCCATGGAGTAGAGATTTACAGCAGACAACCGAGCTTATTCCTGAGAATATAACGGGAGCCAAGGTAGCCTGGAACCTGAGCCCCAGTCTTACTGCATTACAGACCACATTCTATGTTCTAATTTATGTGACCCCCTGTAATACCAACTCACATGCCTTCCTGGAGTAGGAAGAGCTACTGAAGAAAGGAGGGAACAGTAAAAATGTGGGAACCAGTAACTTTATATAAGGGGAGAAAAGGCCTGTGAGAAGGAAGAAAGAACAGCCCTCTACATAAGTCTGAACTTAAGGGGAAAGTGCTGAGATGGCTAGAAGAGAAGCCAGGCTTAGGAAAACGGAATCAAGTGTTACACACAGGAGAAAGGAAACAAAACAGCCACAAGAGCTGAAGGTACCTTCGGGTTGTGTGTGTTAGAGCACTGGAATAGGTCTTGATGGCTGCCTTGCAAGTAATCAATTAGATTTTGTGTATATGCAAAGGAAGAGAGCAAACTGCTAATTATGGGTCCAGCCCTATTTCAGCTTTTTGGGATAGTAATGAGGAAGCTCTGAAAGAGGGAATGAACTGCAGCAGGTCATTTGTCATCACACACTGTGGTTTGAGGTTAGCTTTGTGGTGGCAATGTGGAAGTGAGAGTTGGAAGATTCAATTACCATCACCACTTTTTACTTATGCTGTGAATTATCTCTCAGCACTGTGTGGCTGCTCTCTCCCGTGGATGAAAGAAAGCTGATGAGATAGCCTTTGTTTATTTTTTCAAGGATGATTTAGGCCAAGTTTCTTGGACTGCTGTTTCTAGTTGCAACCTGTAATTTTCAAGCAGTGACAGAAAAAATGTAGAGTTGCTCAGAACTCAAAAATTAACTTTTTGAATGATTCTTGGTGGATTCTCACATTCTCGCTGGTTTAACTGGTTTCTTGACCAATGAGAGATGGCTGTTTTAAATTAATTTGGAAGATCTCACACACAGTTCTGGCACTGGCTTTACTGAAATTTGCTATGAAACTGCTAATTCAATTGAAAGATTCAGCTAGAGAGCATGGCCTTGGAAATGCAGGGTCATTCTCTGAAGGAAGGCAGTCTGAAAAGGACGGCACCTTCAGACATGAAATTAGGTCAATCTAATTGAACAGAGCCTTTTTCTCATCCCACCCTTATGGCTGTAAAATATATCCGTCCATCACCTCATGCTCTGCAGGATTTGCATTGCTTACTTCTTACACAGCAAGTTTAAGGATCCAAGTGAAATCCTAAACATGTTATTAGCATTGTACTGTAATGCACCACTGCGCTATCCCACTCTGGAAAAACAGGTTTTAGTCTCTAACTAATGAACACCTGGTGGTCTGTTGACTTTTCAGGGATCTGTATAAACAAGCAAGCACATGCTGCCCATCCCACCTTAAACTTGCCTTTTGTAGGTTCCTTGACTCTCCAGGTTTTGAAGGGAGGGTGGAAGTTTCAAAGACATAGAAGGAAGTTGCTTCATCAAAAAGAGGAGAGGAGGTTTTGGTTCAGTGTTTCAGTCATTCAGTTCAGGACATTCAGTAGTCTTGCTTAGTTCTCACTGTTTGCCCTCTTCTGAAAAGCTCTTGGCCAGAGTGGGTCCATGAGGGAATCCTATGTGTCACACACATAAGCAGCTGCTGTCCAGAAATTAACCTGAATTTAGGTGGGTACCTAAAATGCCAAATGTCAGGTCAGAGAAAGAGAATTAGCAGTCAACCTGTTCACAACACTGAGTTCAGTTGAGAATTTCTACCTTTGGGGCACTGTTTGCAGACGGAGGGGATGTCTACAGGGGGTTTAATAACTTTTCAGTATGAGGTGTAGAATGCAACTACTTTTCAGCTGTGCAATATTCCCCTGTAATAATCATTGCATATGTACCCCTCACAAAAACCACACGGCTTTTAATGCTTTGAAATACTGTTTCTATGCAAGACTATCTAGGAGGGAAGGAGAGAAGCATGGTCCCTCTCAATCTGTAATCCTGCTTGCAAATAAGAGGCTTAAATCTCCCCAAGTCACTGGCTCCATCTGTTGCTTTCTCTCCTCCTCTGCCAGTCCCAGAAAGCAGCAGTGAAATCCTGGTCACAGATTGTTTTTTCTCACTTGAGAGACCAGAGGCCTGTCTGGATTATTTACAGACAATAACAGCAAACAGCTCTCAGTTTTAATTTCCCCTGTACATTTCTTCTAAATTTTACTTATTGTAATTGTATGGCTTGCAAAGGGTGTTGAGCAGTCATTCTCACTGTAGTAATGTCATGTCAAGCACCTGTCTCTTGAGCTGAGAATGTCAGGTTCAAGAAGTGCTTAGGTAATACTTTTCTGAGTGTTCCTATAGTGAGATAAAATTGGATGGTTTTACCTTTGTATTTTTCTTTCCCGTAGACAGCAAGAGTACTCCCTTGATTTGCAGCTTTATGCCAGTACAATGGCAGTTTTATAGGTAGTGAGTCAGCTGTAGCTTGAAAAAAAAAAATTATCAGGATGAAAAGTAACTAGAATAAAACCCAGAAATATTTTTCTAGGAAGGAAATGGAACAGCTGCTTCTAAGAAGCTTAATACTTTGAAATGAAGACAGGAGGATTCAGTGTTTTGATTACTTGATTGCAACATTAACCAAGAGATGAGGGGGAGTAAACCAGATACGAAAAAAATTTATGTCAATGTTCTGTACATTGACATGATACTGCCTTTTGAATACTCTTTTTAACTATCCTTAGGTCACACAATCTTCAAACAAAATAAGTTTTTAAAGTTTCTCTCTTTGTGGTCAGTGAGCACTCTTAATTCTCTCCCAGATTAACAGAAACTTCCAATGTATTTTAGTCATTCTCAGAAATGGAAAAAGGGAAGGCAAAATCATATGATGCTTTGGTTCAGCTTGTTGGGAAGGTCAGGAGAAACTTGAGGATTCTTCATATTCTTGTCATAAGTCCTGGCACAGGCAGAGTTGGTGCTTGACCATGGTGCAGCCACGACAGTGGCTGTGTCCCTTTGGTGAGGGAGACAGCCACGCTCTGTCCTGTCAGGTGTCACTGTCTGGAGTAGCTCCTGCAGCTGCCCTTCTGACAGGACATCTTCCTTGGAAAAGTGCACCTGGCCCACTTCCCACTGCCTCAGCATTTTGCTCTGTGGAACCAGGCTGAGCAGCTCTCAGCCAGCAGCAGCAGCAGCTGCTGACCCCTTGATCCATTCAAAAAGAAACCTTTCCCATCTCGGGTCTGGGGATGCCTCAGGCTCTATCATGTGCTGAGGTTGCTAATGGCTGTCCATGGTCTGTAGCTGAGATAGCAGGGAAATTAATGCAGCTCTCCACCAGGGAACAAATTATTTAGCAGAAAATCATAGAATGTGTGGAAATTCATGGGCTTACAAATGAGATATCTGCCCATTTTCTCTGACAGCTCTCTGGGTAGAGAAGGGAGACAAAGAAGCTCAGATGAAGGGCATTTCGAGGAGTAAATGGTCAATTTATGCAAACCTTATGAGGTAAATAGTCTACTATTATGCAAAAGAATAGTTATGCTGGAGGGCATCCATTTATTTTGATATACGTTATTTGATTATCCAAAGAGATAAGAGATAGCATATGCTGAAAGGGAAGTATGAGATCATAAGAGGCAGAAATTAGCTCAGGTCCTGATTTTGGACAATCATGAATTTAGCAGTAACAGAGATCCTCACTTGCTGTCTCTTAGGTGGGTGGTGGTCCCTAGTGTTGTGCTATGGAGAGTGTTTTGTATATGGTATTTTCCTGATTGAACCAGCTAGGAAAGCTGTAAGGAAAAAAGCCTCTGCATAAATTCTTTTCTGTTCTGTCTGCTGTTTCATCATGCATGTGTCCAAAATGAGTTGTATTGATGTTAGACTTGTCTCCTAGCCTGTGGTGATAGAGGATGGGGCAGGGAACCAAGTTAGCTCTGCAACCGCTAAAGCAACATCACCATTATTGGCTTTGTAATTCTTATTATTTTTTATTTGATGTTGTAACAGACACATATTAACCCTGGCTGACATCAGCCATGTTGTCTAAACATATGGTGGAGAACTAACCCTCAGTTTAGATAAGATGATAGCATTCAGCAGAGTCTAAGTTTAGTTGCTTTTGAACCTGGCAAATTTGAAGACTGAAACTTGACTACGTGTCCAGATTATCTTAATATTTATATTTTCTAACTCAGGGAGTTTAACTTTGTTTCTTTGTTCTTATTGATCACACTTCATAAGTGCCATTTCTGTATAGTGCCTGAGTGATAGCTTAGGGCCTCTGTCAGTTCCTGTCATACTCTGTCCAGTTTAATGAAAACCTTCTGTAGTTCAATGGTTACAGGTGCTTCTTTTGAGAAGTAGTGGTGAAAAAAACAGTGATTTATAAAAATAAGGGAGATCAAATTATTCACCAAGTTGTGTAATCTGAACAGCTTACAAATGTTAAACTCTTTTGCAGCAGTTTAAAAACTGGTATACTCATTAACTAAATGTTAGTTGTTTAAGAATCTAGAGATTCATTTTAAAAGACCAGAGATCATTTCCTCTGCAGTCACTCAGAGCTTTCCATTTTGTAACTGCTTTTCAAGGTAAACTCATTGAAGAGGTTTGAAATCCATTCCTCTTTACACAAATGAGTTTTATAGAGTATGTGTTACTTATTAAATTATCTCACCATGAACACATTAGAGAGTCATTTCCTTTCTGGATAAGACCATCCATTATATAAACCTCACCTACTACCTGAAATCTAGAAGGCTTCAGATTTTTTACAGAAAACTTATTGTGCCTTTGTCTCAAATGAAATTTTGTCCTCTACCCCATGTTGTCCTGTGTGTTTATTTTTCCCCCCTATAATTTATATCTGTGATACTTCTCACACACACTTCCCATTCCTGCTTCTCCCTCCGAAGTGGCAGACAGCAATGTCACTGACTGGACCAGCAAGGCAGCGTTGCAGGTAGCAGAACCCATGTGCTTGAATAATCAGTTCAGCATAAGCATGAAGGTCTTTTCCCAGATCCTGGCAAGATTAATATATTTTAAGCAACTTATTTGATGATGTAAGTACTTTTGCTGTCATATGATATGCTTTTGAAGGACCATTTATGGCAGGTGTCCTCTGCCCCATTCTTGTGTAAAGCCCTGCTTTCTTCTTTGCTCATCAGGGCTTTGAAAATACAGCAGGAGTTTCTCCTGAAGAGGTTAACCTGAGCAGCCTTTCAAAGAGAGTGTAAAACTCAGAGATCCTACACACAAATGCAGCCTCCTGAATGGTGTTTGCAAAATCTGGCTATTAAGTATGGCTCTGAAAATTCCAGCTTCTCATGTGGTTATTGCTTGGCATAATCCTGAAGTAATAATCTTGTTTGGAAATACTGCAGGTTCAAAAGTGAAGAGAGAACAGGACAGTAATCCTGCACTTGTAAATATATTTAAAATCCATGCAATTCTAAAGATTATTGTACACATTTTGTGGGGGAGGTAGCTCATTAGCATGAGTGACCTCAGGTTTGGAAACACTGTTTTAGTTGTCAGATCTTTTTTAGAATGCTCTATACAACCACACAGGTATCTCTGGTGTAAAATGGACATGGTAAGGGCCAGAAGAGAGTATTGTTACTGAAGTTAGTAAGCCAGTGCTTCTCTAAAAAAAAACTAGAAAACATTTATAGTTGGCTTGAGGTAGATGTCTAGCTGTGCATGAGTTGTTGATGTGGGGACTGGCAGCAGGGTGTTGGTTTCCTACTTTTTTCCATTAAGGAAATGGGCCTGGCCTTCAGATGTCAGAATGTCGTATAAACTAAAGGAAAGATATGAAATGGCACAAGATGGAGGAAAACATTGGACAAGTAATAAACACTGCTATTTTCTGGGCAAGCCCATATCTGCTTTTTGGCTTCAATTCAGAAGGAAGGGATCTGGAAACAGAACTTTGTAATACAATATATTGCTAAAGAGTAAAAGCTAAAAGCTCTGATTTCTGTCTCTCTTGATGTTAAAATGCTTTAGAAGGCTTTGGCCCCAATTCAGCAAAGCACTTAAGTCTATATACTACCTTTTCTTGTTAATCTTGGGAGAACTATCCATGTGAATTATCCTAAACCAGAGCTCACTGATCTTCCCGATCCAGAAGCTTCATGATAGGTGAGAAGATAAATTGATCAATCCTAGAAAGGCTGTTGATGTGATAGTGCTACAGAAATTGAGTTCTGCAACACTGAAAGCCTGGAGAGGGGATATGTGTCACCCTAGGAGTTACTTAGCCATCAGCTTGCAGTTTGACAACTGAAATCTTGATTGAGATTTCTAACATGCCATATGGAAATTTCCAACTACTGCTGCCTTCCAGCTCACTTTCTGGGATGCTCTGGGACAGCATCTTCTGACAAGGGTTCCCCCTGCTCAGAAATGCTGCCTGCCTGCAGCCCTTTCACTTAAAATCCTGTGCCTCAGATTCCTCCATTTGGCACAGTTAAAATGAAGATGAAATTGAGCAAGCAGAGGACGTATTCACCTGGATATACCTGGATGGTAGGGGGGGAAAGAACCTGTGACGGTGAAAACTGAAATTCAAAATTTCTCAAATGTTTTCAGTAATTTAAGTCCACACTGGAAAAAAATTCCAAAATGTACTGTAAATAGAAAATCCTACATCAGAGCAGGGGATGTTCCCACATTTTCTTTTGGTAATTTCTGGTACAAGTTTTACTCTGACACTCCAACTCTTAAGTTTTCTAAAACTGAGCTGGATCTTGGCTAGGGAGAAGGGAGATTTTGATTTTAATTTTTTAGCATGTATTAGCAACTGGGGACCAGTTGTGTTAAACTGATCTCCAATTCAGTACTAAAAGTATCAGAATATATATTGACACAACATTAAAGAAAAGATTTAGGAATAATTCCTCCCCTCTTCCCACTTCAGGAGGAATTACATTATCAGATCTTGAGGTTTTTGTTAAGCTCGTTTTTTAACACTTTTTGGATGCCAACAGGGATTTTGTTGCTAGTATCTTTGAAACTGAGGCTTATTTCAGCCTCTTAAAAGGAAATAAGTGACCAGCACTTGCACTTTGAAAGCACATCCTTGAATTATTTTTCATATGTTTTGTTCATTATCTTCTTAAACCTGCACTGTAAATATGGATGCCCAGTGTGAAAAAGTAAGCCACCAAACCTCACTTTTTTCTAGAAAACGTTTCAGAAAAATGTTTCAGAAAAAATGTTGTGTATCTTATGCAGTTAAATAACAGCTATCTCAGTTAAGTAACAGTTAAATTATGCTTTACAATTGTATTATACTACATGTTGAATTAATGAAAGGGTTCAATTAACCCTGTTGTTCCACTATTTCTTAGTAAGTGTCCAAGCAAGGATGGTTCAAGATTGCCTTCTCAAACTAAGTAGAAAAATGTTCAGAATTTGTTTCCCAGACAACATCCAAGTTATCTGTCACTTGCAGAATTCACAAACTGAAGTGACAGTATGGGGTGAGGCAGATTCCTGGTTTTAGTGCAATGAGGACTGTAAGCATAAGCAGTTAACTTGAGGCAGGAAGGGATTCCTGTGACTTCCAAGGCTTCAGAGCTTCCTTGGGGACAAATTATCTTCCAAGTGCTTGGTCATGTTTTACTCTGGGTTTCCTTTGTAATGTCACTGGAAGAGAGCTAAGTAAGACTGCAAGTGTTGGTATAGTATAGGGGCACTTCTAAGGGTCCTGAGGGTTCCTGGGCTCAGAATAAACTCTGTCCATTTACAAGCCAAATCAAAACAGTACCAATAATTACATAGCAGCCTATACAAAGAGCATCCTGGATCCCTTTGCCTTGAAACCTACAAATTTGACTGATTTTGACACTTCAGGCGTCACCTGTTCACTTGAGGTGGGAAGGTGAGGTAGAAAAGAAAATCTTCATCTCTTGAAGAAAATGAAAGTTTGTGCCATAAGTGGAAGTCAAGGCCTAAAACGTGGCCATGTCACACAGATCAATGGCAGTTTGGCTCTCAAGAGGAACTTTTCACTTCTGCATATGGCTTCTGGATTATCTTCATCTCTCTGAACTCACCCAAGAGTGTGGGTGGGACAGAAAATTCTGCCAGGGGTCATCAGTGTTTTGCCTTCATTTCCAGGCACAACACAAGGAACATGACATCTGTGAAAATGTGAGTCACTTGGAAAGCTTTTGGCTGTGATTTGTCTGTAAAGATCATAACAGAGGAACATCTGCTTTCCACAGTCTGTTACCAATCTGCAGTGCGCTAATTATGGTGTGATACATTAAACGGACCTCTGAAGCAGTCTATCCATAGGACAAGCATTTTGATGATTTAAAAACACTTTACAGAAGGTTTTTTTTAGTGAGTTACTTTTTTAACTGAGTATTTGTTGAAAGCTT
The DNA here is from genome assembly GCF_049639895.1 of Pseudopodoces humilis. Taxonomy (NCBI): domain Eukaryota; kingdom Metazoa; phylum Chordata; class Aves; order Passeriformes; family Paridae; genus Pseudopodoces; species Pseudopodoces humilis. The sequence continues at coordinate 55,399,484 of NC_142205.1, forward strand.
TTGGAAGTCTGAGTGTATATGTGTGGATATGCTTTCATAAGGAAAGGATTTTAGAACAGAAGTTTTTATGCAGTCCTCAATTTTAAAAAAGGAACAGAGAGTACCACTGAAACTATTATGACCTGAGTTTATATTATAAGCCTTATTGCTTGTAGGATTTGTCACTCCACATTTGATGAAGAAAATCAGAAGGGACAGATGGCACAACAGAGATCTGCGGGTCAGAAGGACTTTAAGCCTTTGAGAGTAAAGACCCTTAAAATGAAGGCCTTAATCTTGTGAACTGCACATTGCAACAGATATGAAAATGCTATTTGGTTTTGAATTGGCTGAAGTTCTGTAAAACACTGCTGTCAGAAGCTGGGATTGGTTTTTATTTAGTTTTTCAAATTTGGGGAGCTAGTTCTGTGTTGATTACAGCATACCCTCACTCAGTGTAAGCAAGAGAACAGATGCATAGACAGGTCTGGACTGTGAATTCATCTCCAGCACAGTAATTTGTCCCTTGGAAACTCATCATCAGAATTCTTACAGTTTATGCATATGTCTTCTTTGGAACCTATTCTATATAGCAGAATGCATATTTTCAGTTCTGGGGAAGTTTTATCAGGGATGACCAAAACCACCACAAAGAAAAAATGTAGATGAGTGTCTCTACAACAGAAAGAACAAAAAGTTAGGCTGTCCTTTGTAAGGACTTCATCAGCAGATAGGCAAGAAAAGGCACTGAAAATTAAAATGTAGCATGAAGAAACAATCATAGTGGCAATCATGGGCCATACAGGATCATGCATGCCATGGTGTGTGTGGAATAGGAAGGGTTTTTTTCTCCCTGAGTTAGTTTCTCCAGCCTTTACAGCTAATAAGCAAGATGTACACTTGAGTTAGGAATTCACAAAGGGGGCATAATGATACCTGACGTTTTCAGATACATTTTCCCTATTTATTTTGCAAATGCCTACTTGTGATCACTGCTAGACTGCTCTCTTTAAAATGTTCATTTTCAGGTAAATAGCCTGTTTGGCTCAAGGCTTGGAGTCCTGGGTATGATATTTCATTTGATATTGCCCTTGTGTATTGCTGACAAAGAAGACTGCAAATTTCAACTGAGTTTTTGTATTGTGGTGATCACCAGATACAGGAAGAGCCATTGGAGCCCAAAACTGAAGGACTCTGGGGCGGCAGATACGCTGCAATGATATCCTGCCACCTGTCCCACAGCCCCAGGCAGCAGAACTGCTGTTTCCATAATAGCACTGCACAGAACTGGGAGCTCCAAAAGAAGGAAGTCTGAAGGTGTGAAAATAGAAAATGCTATTTGTTCAGGCAGAGCTGTTGCTAAACTATAGTCAGCATCCCTAAAGAACACAGTCTTGGCACAGGATAAAACAGCATTATATCTTTTGAAGCTTTTTCACTCAGTATTTGAGAGAGCATGCAGTATGAAAGACCAAACCAAGATGGTGAAAAAAGTCTTGATGTCTTTACCATCTTCTTGAATATGGTCTATACCCTAGTGTCTTGGTTTGAAAAGACAAGTGTCTGCTAAGGAAGGTAGAAACCTCCCTTGAAATAAAGAAAAATGTAAACCACACCCCCACTCCCCCAATTTCAAAATATTGTAATTGTGAAACCAAGGTGCTCTCAGGCAAAGATATGGGAACAGGAATAACAGTTATTTCCCAAGGAAATTAAAATAAAAATGCAGCAGTACAAAAAAGAAAACCAACACACTGACCGAGTCAGAATACAACCTGACACCCTGTTGGGCAGGATGTTGGTAGCAGTCCAGTTAAATGGTGGCTGCAGTCGTCCTGGAGTGACATGTGGTTCTGTTGAAGTGATGATCCTGTAGAAGGGTGTTGTTTTCCTCTGAAGGTCCAGTGATGGTGTAGATGGGTCTGGTCTTCCTCCGGGCTCCAGTGGAGAAAGGCCGCTTGTGTTGTTTCAGGTCTCCAAAGGTATCCAGGCAGGAATGCTTGGCTCCTCCCCCTGGGTGGAGCATCTCACAGTGGGATGATGGAATTTTATCAGTCATGCAGTGAGACTTACTGGCCCATTGACAGAAGAGATCCCCCTGGAGGGAGGGTGGATTGTGGAAGAGATAAAGAACAGTGCCCTACCTGGTTTTAACAGCTGGTAATAGAATGTATCCTTTTGGTTACATCTTGCATCGAAACCCAAGACACCTAGCTGGATTGCATAAGGTACATGCTGCCACTGTCTTCATGTTGAAATGGATGCTAATTGCTGACGAGGTATCCCATCTGTACAGCTTCCAGTGGGTGAGTTTGGGCTGGAGTGTGTGCCCTCTCCATAGCTGTACTAGAGAGCCAAGTGTGCTCAGAACTGTCCTAGGCAGTCAATGTTTTCCTTGAGGTAAGAGGATCTACTGCTGCTGAATTGAGCTTGTTGTCCCTAGGATTTCCAGTTATTTTTGAAAGCCATTGTAGCTTGCTCTGATGTGATTGCTTTCTCCACTCCTCAGGAGCAATGGCTGTCTTTGCTTTCCACAGCAACTCAACACTCTTCTTTGAGCACAAAATAGAGAAGGCTCTAATAACACAGCTCAGTGGTAGATAACAGCATCTCTGCTGAAAGCACCTGCTTTAAATGGCTGTCAGAGCATCCCCTGAGATTTCTGAGGGATCCTGTAAGATTACTGTCTCTGCTGCCTTAAAGCAATTTTTCTTTACTTTTGTTTCTTGGGCTTTAACAGGCCTCAACAGCTACCACTGCTCATCCTTTAGAAATAGTGTGTGAGAAATGAGGGTAATCCTGTCAAACTAAGATACTGTTGTCACATTGGGAAGTGGGAGGAAGTTTGTTTATTTTTTAGAATGGTATTCAGGCAAGTACCTCCCTGTGAATATTATTTCTGAAAATATCACCACACCAAGCTTTCATAAAGATCCGACTTGGGCCAAACTTTTCCCTAGTTTTAACCATTAAGACGTTATCCAAATCCCATTCCTCTCTAAATTCCTGTCTTCCTAGCCAACAAGAAATGCAAAAGCTGATAGAGTCTAGACAGAGCTTATGCCACTCTTTCCACGTGAACTTTGTGGTCTTTGATATTACAAAACTGAAAGTCCCAAATGACCTGTTTTCTTACTGACTTATGCTAGAGGCTTAGTAACTACCATTTTTAAGTGAAGTATTTTGGAAAATGGTTATTGGGTGAGTAATAAGGAAAAAAAAGACTTCATGATTCTGATTATTCACCTTGAGAAAGTAATAGGAAAGTCCTGCTACTGAAACAATTTAATTTTTCTTCTAATTTACATTCATGAAGCACCAAGTGCTACAGGAATTGCCTGAGATCCCTAGCTCAGGTTTCACCAGGTGTCTCACAGGCACAAGACAGAATTTGAACTTTCTTTAAACTTTCTTTAAGATAAGCAAAGAACAGTACAAAAGCTACAAGAGTAATAAAGCTATTTGAAAATGAAACACTAAAAATTATTTTTTTTCTTGATTAATCTGCCATGTTTTGTGGTAAAACTTTAGTTGCCTCCTCTTTTATTGAACCAGAGAAGGCACTTCTGGTTAGTTATTGGTTTCCTGCCTATAAGCAGCATCTTTTACTAGTCTGGTTTGTCTTTCCACATGTCACAGATTTCCTGTTTGTGTTCTTCTGTTGCAGTGGGAGAGAAATCCAAATTCTAAGTATTTTTTTTCCTTTGGTAAGGGCTTTCAAAGTTAGGAATAGAAATCAAAACAACGAACTGTGTTTTATCTAGCAGTACACTGATAAAGAGAAGAGGCCAACAGCAAGGAGGCAGAATTTGCTAGAGGCAAACAAGTATTTGTTAGCAAAAACTAGAAAAGTTTGCAGTGCATTGGCAGGACCTCCCAGAGCTGCAAAGATCTGAAGTGTCATAGCAGATGAGATTAAATTTGAGCCAGTGCCAAATAGCAGATATTGGAAGGAAGAATTCCAGCATGGATGAGGTTGACTTCATTGCAAGCAGCCAGGAGGAAGAGCAAGGTTTTAATCCTAACGATTCAAGAAAACAGATGCTTATTGCATAGCAGGAGTTAGGGAATTGCACATTTATACAGTTAGTGAGAAAATCCCTATCTATAACACAGTAAGTACTACAGAAATATATAAAGGAGTTCTGCTCTTAGGTTTCTGGAGACAGAGGGATTGAGCCTGAGAAGGATCCAGTCGTTCTTTCTCAATTTGGGCAGGTTATTCCTCTGACACACGATTAGAGTACAGGGTCATCAGACTGGGAGCGTCAGCCATCTGACACAGGGCTGGCAAACCCTGTTTCTTCATCTGAAATAATGTGATGGGCCACCTTCAGTGGCTGTGACAGTATCCTAAATTGTTGCAAGAAACAAGTGGGCAGAGGCTTTAGTGTTAAAGTCTTCCGTAGAGATTAGAGCAGCAACATGCAAACAAGCTGAGGTGTGGACACAGCTGAGGTGAAGGGAAGGGAGGAAGAAATCCTAAACTTTGCAGTTTTCCATCCAGCCTGTTAATAAGGGGGAGAGGGGGAGAAGTGATGGGGTTCTGAGACATTGTTTGTGCTAAAAGTTTATCAGACTGGAGCAGAGGAGAGAGTGGAGAGACAGGAAGAGAGGCAGCTGAATTACAACTGAAGGAGAAATGCACAGGAGCTACACATAGGACCATGAATGTAAAGTAATTAGGAATGTGGCAAATGCTTGACACAAGTTTGTACTCTTATCAAGAGAGTATTGCTATGATCCTCTTCATGGGGAGAGACAAAGGTGAATGCTTAATAGTCCATATCAAAGTCCTCATGAAAACCAGTCTGTGTCCAGGACTTGCAGGAACTGGTGACTGGAAAAGTCCAAAACAAGGCTGCCAGGCTTCCCCTCAGGATTATATTTAGGGGAGCAGCCCAGGGACCAGGTCCACTCATTTAACAGAAAGTGATGTCTACTTTGACTTCAGCTGCTCTTTACCACAAACCATAGTTTTATGCCTAGAGACCTTTCTGCAATCAAGATTTCTCTCTGCTACATTCATTTCAGCTGATACATCAATTAATGCTAGGATTAATTTTCAGCTGCTAAGTCTGAAAGCAAAGTATTGAGGGTTTAGGTTCAGATTTATACTGGCAGAGTACAGTGCTCTACTTTCACCCTTCACATTCTGAGTAAAATTAGGACATCCCTCCTGGCATGTACCTGCATCTTCAGGAGTTGCAGGAGCTACAGTCTGATTGCTACCTTAGATGTTATCTTTGTAGTTTGGGTACCTGGGGAGAGGGAGTGAATAAAGATTAAACATTCAGCTCATAAACTTTTGAGGCTGTACTTAAGCTAAAATTCTTATTTGCAATATCCAATTGATTTTCTATATCTGTGTCAAACACAGCTGATCTGTAAGGGAAGGCTTGAGTGTTGTTTTTCCTGATATTTTCAATATCCTTCATGCTTTCATGATTAGAATTTGCCTTCTCCAATTGGTCTGGCACCCCAAACCCTTTTTTTCCCCTAGATGTTCTGAGTCTACATTATTGTACATAGACAGAATTTGGGATGATTATACTAAATGTTGTATGAAATGTATCTTTTTCAGTTTACTAAAAGTTCACTAAACTTTTAGTTTATTAAAAACTAAAGTTTACTTCCAAATTGTTTTTATGCTGATTCTATGGCAGTGAGATCTGTTGATTTCACCTTCTTGCTCTGTGTGGGCTGTGAAAAGAAATGTAATCACTCCTTTCACTAGTAACTTTCCAAGAGGATTTTGGTAGGAAAGCTGTTGCACACCTACACATTTTCCATGTGAGAAAAAATCACAGCTGTCCTGCTTGTGGGGCTGCTGCAGCCAGCCCACCAGGGAATGCACAAACCATGCAAATGGCCTTCCAGGATCACATCTCTCTGTGTTCTCAGGAACACCAGGAAAATGTGCATTATGGCTTCATTATGTTTGTATAACCCATTACTTGGCAATGTGGAAAGGTGGCTTTCCTCTTACTTCAAGCCCCAGTTGTGTGCTGATGTGGGAAGCTTTGCTGCAGTCCTTGTCTTCTGTGAGTAATTTGGGGTGTTTGCATATGTCCAAGCCACTCTTTTGTTTTACATGGATCTTCATTGGTTTTAAGGAAGCGTAGGAAAGAATTGTATGTGCAGATAAGAACAGCTGAGGTGAACAGACCACATTTTATGGGTACACACCATGGGTGAGTACAAAAGACATACCTGGTCAAAATGGTGTCTATCCATCCAGGGTCAGACCCAGATGGCTTTGAGTCTGCAGCCTGTCCACTGTTGAGGAACACATTTGGTGCAGGTGGCTCAGTGAGCAGCTGCAGGTTGTTCCTGGGTGGGCAGAGCAGCTGGAGCCCCAGGTAGGGGCTGTGACCTTGCACCAACCCTTTGACAACAAAGGTCACAGGGAACTGTGGCAGGAAAGTTTCCTCAACACCATTAACCAATTTATTGGCCAATATATAAACCCATAGGGAGTGGTAAAATGGGGCTTCCTTAGGTGAGACTTGTCCCAACTTTTTTCAGGCCTTTGATTTTCAGTATGCGGCTTTTTCTCACCTAGGGATGGATTTTTTCTTTCATGAAGAAAGAAATTTTCTTTCATGAAGTTGGTTGGTCTCCTTTTGAACTTAGGTCAGCCTTTAGTACCTACTGGCATCTTCTGCAGGTAATTCCATGTCATATTCTCCCACTGATATTTCATCTGGCTCTTGGTAGTTTGAGCATCCTTGTTTGTGAGCTGTCATTCAAACTAGCTGTGACTTTGGAGATTTGCTGTCTCACATGGCAATAATTTCCCAGGTTCCTGCATAGAAAAGCTGTATGGGCAGTCTCTTAAGGCTGAGGATGAACACAGTGACTAAGAGGGAACATGCAGTGTTGGAAAAGTCCAGTCAGCTGGGTGGATTTGTAGGACCAGCCTTTAAATACTCTTCTGGTTCCTGGACTCATTTCAAGCTTATGGTTTTACTCTGTAATCAGCATTTCTGTTTGTTTTTTTTTCCTACGGGGTTTTTTTCCTAAGAATATGAACACATCTCTATTTCCTGCTCTCCAAATGTGATAATGATGTAGACCTTCAATGTAAACATGACACTTTTATGAAAATCCCTGCAAATTTGTAGCTTTATAGTCTTATAATTTCACTGTAAAGTCATCCATAGTATTTCATGTTGGCTTGACAGAACTTGGAAAGCATGACCCAGCCCTTCTGCTTTCTGATGGCTGATAACAAAAACCCTGGTTTAAATTCACTGAAATGAACATGTTTCCTTTTGATCCAATCCATGGGTCCTGACTTCTCACATAACCTCTTTACCAAGAGACAATTCCCAATCCCATGAATCAGAGAGTGACATTATTCACAGAAATTTCCCACTTACCAAAGAGAAGGGAGGAAAGAGCTGGGCCAGCAATAAGTTTCTTTGAACTACTTGGAGAATTAATCTCTTGAAAGTTCTTGTAACCTCTTATTATGACCAACATCATGAAATACATATTATTTGGTGAAGGCAGAAGTACCTCTGTTCTCAAATATCAAGTCACCTGATACAGTACTATTGCAATATTGAGTCTCTTATTTTAGACTCAATAGTACCTGAAAAATCAATGTGGGCTTTTCTTTCATGGCCAATGGTCTTGTAATGTATGGTTTTTTTACTAAAAATCCTAATAGCTACTCAGCTGTGGAACTCCCTTTTGGAGCTGACAACTTTTAACCAAACAGGCCACTTGAGAAAATCACCAGAGGTCAAAGCATCACAGTGAGCTGCTTTCAGAAGTGCAGTGATCTGACCAAGGCCACTGACATCAAAGGAAGCTTCCTGCTGCTCTGATCTTTCTAATAGGTTGTGTAAATATCACCCCTCACAGGAGAGTAATTTCTTAACGCTGTTTCAAATGTCTGATATCTCTCAGTTCCCTAAGATAGTTGCAGCTGTCAGGAGGCTGCACTGGATTTCTTAATTTCTGTTCAATTATTTTGTGCTACTATTTACCAACTGCATATGCCCTGGGTTTAATTTGAACAGCTCTAAAACAAGATATTAATAAAGTTAAGAGACTTTTCTGTTTTTCCAACACACCACAGAGAGGAATTAAGCTAGGAAGAATGCCTGATGGAAGGTCAGATAATTTTTCATTTTCTTCATTGAGCACTTGCTTTGATTTCCAGTTCTAGCCTCGTCTTCCTCTGGAGCTGCACATGCTTGTATTTTCTGCCAAGGTTTTGGAACTCTTTGTGTATGGTCAATCCTTTTCACATTAGGCTTTATGTGTATGCCCAGACTTTCAGCAATTGGATTCACTAACAGAAGTTTGTCATCTAATTTTAGGTTTCTGTCTTCTAAAGAGCAACCAAAGTTTTCTTTGGTTTTGTAAGTTGAATGGCTATTCATCCATTTTGCTCAGTTTGATCTGAACAGAGCCTTTAGACAGATTGGTGCACTTTGAGTACTTCAAACTGAGGTGAGCTTCTGCAATCTTCCAGGTCAGAGAGCCTTTGACAGAGCATTGTCCGTCAAGAGTGTATTTCCGAGGCGTAACTCAAGCATTATTTTCAAGCCTGCAGTAGTTCTAGCAGGTGGGAACCTGATGCTGACTTGTGATACTACTTTAAACTGAAAGTTGACATGTAAGACTTGGAAAAGATACCTTTTCCAAGAGGGGGGATTTTTGTAGGATTGACAATCCAACGCAGCCCAAACTCCCTGTGCAACTTTGTCTCTTCTGTCCCTCTCAGCTTTACAGGCTGGGCTGCTTCTCAGTGTTTAACAACCTTCTAACCCAACTGGGCAGTTAATTTATGCTGTAATTGACATGCTGCTGCTTAAATGAGAGTGAGTGGGAGGACTGGTTCATCCTGAAGAAAGCCAGCCTTTCTTCTGTCACAGTTGGCTGCTGCGCCTGGAGCTTTTTTTCCCTTTTTCCCTAGGGTTCTTAAACAAACAAAGTGATAGTTCCCAGATTTCTGGACTCTGTGACAGGAGTCACTGTGAGCCGTAGATTCAAGGCTGAGCAGTGAGCGTTAAACACTGTTGGTTTGTTAAAACTTCCTTTGTAATAATATAAAAGGCAAGGAAGGGTAGTTGGTCTGTTTTCTCAAGGTGTTGCCTGACTGTGTTTTCCTTTTCACAGAAGCCCTCAAGAGAGATCATCTCCTTTGGACACCTGCACTCAAAAAAAGAGGGATGACTGTGATGGAGAGTTGTGTAAGAACAGGGCTGTTAAGGTTGGAAAAGACCTCTAAACTCATAGAGTCCAACATCAACCTACCACCACTGTGTACACCTCTAAACCACGTCCTCAAGTGACACATCTGAGGCTGTCAATGGGATGGAAAAACACTTGCATTTTAAGTGCTGAAAGGGCAAAACACATAATTTGTCATCAGTAGGTGACATGTGGATTCTTAGCCAGACAGTGAAAAACTGGAGATTTTGTAAGAGGAGAAAAAAGTCTGCATTACTTGATTTTGGCTGTTTTCCACCATTTTCCAGATTCACATGGAATCTCTTTCTCTGGTCATTTAAATCACACCACATAGAATGGAAAAGCCACCTGTTGAATAGATGTCAGCAATCTGAAGGTGAACTCTCACCTTGTTAGCTTAGGTCAAAGATGAACCTTGTTTGGTACCATTTTAACATGGCTATTGAGGTACAGCATTCACAAATGTCCCAAAGGATAGGGACAGGAGCCTGGCTATTGGTGAAAGTTACTGCATAGAGCTATTTGTGTTATCTTTGCTCTGTGGCATTGCTCTCATGGGGCAAAAATGCATAGAACCATGGCACTACCACGACATATACTGCTGAAAAGCAGTATACACATAAAATAACACATTAAAACCAGAAACTGTATAGAACATATCAATTCTGTCCTGAATCTCAGCCCAAAATGTAGTCATTGATGAGTACAGCCAGTCTATCCTACTAGAGTCTGCAGTGATTATCCAGAGCAGCTCAGCTGAGGCACATTGTGGGGTTATACACACCACACACAGGGAACGGTGTGAGAGAAAAAGAAAAGAAAGAGAGAACATGAGCTTAGCTGGGACAAAACTGCGGTGCCTGACTCTGGTGCAGAAACCAAGGCTGATCTTCCCCAGCTGAAAACCTTGGTGGATTTTCCAGATGATGAAATCCACCTAATAGATCATTCAATTTCTTAACAGGAGGAATGTTTTGATAGAAATTACAAGAAAGAAAAAAAAATCCTTTCTTCCTAAATCAGCCAGCATTAGTGTCTCTAGGCTTATCCTTATGAAAAGTATTGCTGGCATGAAAGATAGAAAGTTCCTGTGCTAATGAGGATACAAAAATAGAGTTTAGCTCAGGGCTAAATCCTGAAAGCTGGCAAGCATTTGAGTCTTGTGCTAAATTCAACAGAAGGTGCTCAGCAGGTCTTAGTATCTGGCCTTTACTGAACAGCAGGAGCCTGGCCTGACTGACATAAGGTGGGCTTAGTGTGCTCTAAAGGGCTTTGTTCTCCTCTTGATGGGTTTGTAAAGCTTTGGCATTGGTCACTCACAGCACAGTTCAGAGATCACTCCTGTAAACAGCCTAGGGAAGCTCTGTAGGTGTTGAAAGATAATGATTTGGCAGTAGAGAAAAGGAACTTCTCTAAAAGGAACTGCCCCAGAAAAGTATTGATTACTGCTTTCTTCATAATTAAAGAGTGAGCTACTTTGGGTAGTACACATTCAGTCACTGTTTTTACCCAGCCCTCATCTACGTGTGTCAGTTCTGATTCCGTACTGGGACTACAAAGCAGCGCGTTCATTAATCCATGTATGCTCCAAAACAGCAAAACTCAGCCTCTTGGGACAGATGATGACAGATGACAAGAACTCGTCAGTGTCCTTTGAAGTCAGTGTGGTAGTTGTGTGCTGCCCTGTCTGAGCATTTGGCCTAATGAAACTGAATTTAATAGTGGGATCTATCCTTGCACTGAGACCCCTGAGGAGCTCGCAGGCTGACCTGGCCAACAGCCTCAGGAGCTCTCCTTTTATTTGTTCTTTTTCATATACACTGCTCTGACATTAAGCACAGCTCCTGGGAGAACAGCCACAGAACATGAATGTTAGTTACAGCACTGAAGACATAATTTTGTATCAGAAAAATGTACACTGAGAGGATACAAGTTTTCTCTATTCACACATCCGCTTTTCGGATTTCTTTTTGTATTCCCTATATTAGTTAGAATTAGCATCAAGTTATAGCACTGGTAGTTGTAGTTCACTTTGGGGGAAAGAATATTGACTAGATGCAGATGAAGTTAACTTTTTCTAGTATCTATTACATCTAGGCATAAAATGTATATGCAATATTACTACTTCTTCTCACTGTTCTTCAATATTTCTGAAAGATTTTGCCCTGATTACTCAATTAAATAAGTTTCCCTAATGTTTTCTGGGTTGTCCCATTGTTTAGGTTGATTTCTTTCAGGATTTCAGGCTGGTGTCTATAATAAGGAAAAAGTTTTCAAAAACTTGCTGCGCTTGGGCTGTAATATCATGGAAACTTGAACATGTATTATGTACCAGCAGTATTGGTGATTGCCTTTCAGTCTGTTTTTCTAGGGAAACGAGACTTTTTCTTTCTTTTTTCATGTTTAATATATATTTGTGATTCTTCTCCCCCACCCTATTGTCGCTGTTGACTTACAAATTTGTACAACAGAAGGCTGAAGGAAATTCATCTTCTCCATGAGTAAGGCAGCTGAAGAGACAAGAATCAATCCTCAAGGAGAGGTGGACATGAGATGTCCTCTTACTAGACATCAAAGTTTCCCCTTGGGAGCACAGCCTTTCAGAATGAATTCACAGAAGATTACTTGTTCTTTGCTTAGGGAGTTGTTTAACATTCTCACGCATGCGGCAAATTCTCTCAAGGGACGGTTTGTTTTTGCAAAGCTGAGAAAACCATTCAGTTCTGGGTTCCTTTTTGGTTTTGTGTTTTCTACATGCAAGACAGGGAGGTTTAACTTCTGATTATGCCACAAGCTCCTTCTGGACCTTGAGCCAGTCCCACTGCCTCTGGGACTTGAGACACTATCTCATCAAAGCTAAAGTTGTGCTCTTGTATATCTTCCTTCCTTAGAACTTAGTTTTCTCTTAAATTTTGTTGCAGGCCTTGCAACAGTGGAGTCTGTGTTTTAATGCAGCAGTTTGAAAATTAGCACATCGTAACTACACAAGTGTCAGATGAATTGAAGTGCTTGTCTTTCAGCAGATGCAGGCCATTAGCCAGTTGTGGGATTCAGGGTGGCTTTCAAGTGACTCTGGGCTGTCATTTGCGTGTTGGGATAATTTGTTCAGTGGTGTGACACAGACTTGAGTAAACAGTGAGACACAGCGCAGATGCCTGGGTGATGAAGGGTAGAGCAAGAAAAAAATGGTAGTGCTCAGCCAGAGTGTTGTGAGGATGGAGAGTGGATCCTCAGAAAGCTCCCATGGCCATGTTATGGCCATTTACCAGGCTGTTTTCTGATAGGAGTTATGCTAATAATGGCATATGACTGGCAGAGCCCTGTTTGCACTGCATAGAGAGACACAAGAGGGGAGTGTCAGGAGACACTTTTGAAGATCAGCTTAATTGTCTCTGGTCTTCCTTTATAAACAGAAATACTGTTTTCTTAGGGAAACCAGTTTCTGCACAGCTGCAGTTGCTTGCCATGCTGGGCAGAGTTATTAAAGGGATTGAAACTCCTCAATTCTCCTCTTATAATATCAAGTTCATAAGTGATAGCACAGTAGAAACCTTGGGTAGACTCTGTTGCCTTATCCTGTTTCAAGAAAAATATCGAGGGATCCAAAATGGTGACAGTGCAAATCAAGGCCCCCTCTTTTTGTTTTAAATTTGAAGAATTAGCTAAATTTTGCTCATTTGTTTGAATTACATGTAGTATCTAGAAGGACAGGCTCAAGTGCAAAGTCAAGTGACAGCTCTGCCCTAGAGACAGGAAAGAAGAGCCCCAGCTGCAATGCAATGTCAGCTCACTGCCTGCCCAAACAGAATAACACCTGCACCACAAAAAGAGCTGAAAATAAAATCAGTCCTTTACAATGATTAAAAAGCTAGGTCTTGTTTAAAGGGATCAGGGGGAAAAAAAAGGAAAGAGGAAGCTGAAGCAATGACAGCAGGAGAAGGAAGTGAGACCAAAGGGATTTTTTTTTGTGTTGAACATGTACTTAACAGCTGTGGACCTCAGTAGGTTTCCATAAGAAATTGTGGGGGTGGACTGAATGGAATTTACTTCTAACAGTCCCAAACACTACTGTGATCACAGGGATATTATTAACATCTTTTGAACTGTTTGTTGTTGTAAGGGAGCAGAGTTGTCAGAGGTTTTCTCTGCAAGGGCTAGGAAAAACCAGAGGAATTGCTAAATACAGCAAAAGAAACATTCAAGCAGCTATAAAACAACAGAAAAACCTATACAGGAAGTTTGAGCAGTGTATTTATAGGGGTCTACAGTGCTAGTTTAAGGGTATTAAGACACCAGGATGAAAATAGTCTTTTATTAAAGATGGTGGTTTTAAGCAAGGAGGTAGCACATCCTGCAGAGACTGGAATCATCCCATGAACAAGTTCTTGGAATGTGCACAGGTGGGAGAGGCCATATGAACAGCCACATGGTGCAAGGGTCCCAGCCCAAAAATCCTGGTGGCTCCATGTGACAGTGGAAAGAATAGCATGTCTGCTGGCAGCTGAGTCAGTGCTGTGCTACCCTCTGACTTCCCTTGCCTATGGATTCCTTCTTTTCTTCTCCCTTCCATCTGCCTTGTAGAGTCACTAGCTCTATCAGAGGGAAAGATGGGGGCAATTTCTTCATGGCCCATCAGCCTAAACATTGGCACACACAGTCATTGACTGCCCCTTTTGCCTTTCTTTTTATCATTTCTTGTCCTGATAGCCAAAAGGAGTTCTCAGCATGCTGGGCCCATTTCTTTGTGAGTAAATTCCCTCACAGAAGATTTTATGGCAGCTTGCTAGTCACCTTGCCAACCTTACCTTTCTGTTCCAGCCCTGTGGCAAGGTTGTTTTGTGGCAGCAAGGAGAGCCTGTCTGGATTCCCTACCCTCTGTGACTGACTTGGTGTGTTTTTTCAGCAGCTCTCTGACACAGAAAAAAGATCTGTTTGTGTATCTTAGACGGTTCCTCCCTGTGAAACAACAGAAGATGGTGCTAAGAAAAGAACTAAGCTATCAGCTTGAGATGCATTAGATTTACACAAAAATGTTTTTCATCAAGTATTTTAGGCCATGTGGTTATTTTTAAAAATCCAAATAAAGTCATGGATTTAGACCCAGACTCAAGCTAGTGTTGGTAGTTTGCACTTGATCTTCTGGTTTTTAGAATATGTAAACAGTCTAAGATTTGAGTGAGTGTCCCAGTCTTTGCAAATATTACAATAATGCAGAGAAATTATGTGTGGGTTCCCTTAAGAGACTTTTGAAATAAGACCCAAACCTCCAGAATAATCAGTTAAAGCTTTGAGACCCAGCTTGATTGGAGAGTTGTTTTGTGCTTGATTCTGGTACAAGGTGTTATTTGTGTGACAACAGAATCATTCAAAGGGAAGGCAACATCCCTGATCACTGGACCTTACTGTTTCAGTGTGTAAGTAGAAAGTTTAAGGAAATCTTATGGTCTTCACTGTGGTTCAGGGCTAGGAGTTTAAACTCAGCTGAGTTTTGTTTAGTCATCGATTTTTGTACTTACTTTGCTTAGCTTGGATGTCAGCAAAAAAGCTTCACTCTGAAGTAAAGAGCCCTTTTGACTCATGAATATTTTACCTGCTACCAACTTGAAAGCCTGACACAAATTTCCACTCAGTCTTGCCAAGCTAAAATCTTAACCATATAAAAGTGTATTGTGCTTGGTGACCGACTTCTGGCAAGTCTCTTCCCTTAGGAGAACTTGTCATATTCCTTAAAACATCCAGCACATGGCTTTTCATTAGCCACCACAGCCTATAGACTTGACTTTGTTTCTTCATAAACATGATTATTTCAAAATAACAAGTGCACGTGGGTGTCCCTGCAGTGTGAGTGCAGAGCAGCCCTTCTGTGCTTTCTGGCAGTGCTTGTGGCCATGCTTACAGGAGGCTGCAACAAACAGGGCAATGACACCGTGATGCATCTGGCCCAGAGCAACCCCTTGGCACTCTGGGGCTGCATGAACCAGTTTGTGGGCTGAAGACAGTGATGGACTGGTGTTTTTTCAAGGAATGTCTGCTGTGAGATAAGCAGGCTGAGGCTTGGGATATGGGAAATCAGCCTGAGCAGATAGCCCTCACTTAGAATGTCTCAAATTCCTCTACCTCAAAATCAGTCATACTATGCACTGAGGCTTAAGAGTGTTAAGTCTGAGGCTCTTGTACATTCAGCTGCCTTCAGATGCCCTTTGTCTTAGGTGTTTCATCTTTGTTTTAGGTGTTATGTTCATTCTGCAAGATAATCACCCCATTTTTACATGTACATTCAGCACCATGATTTTAGCTTCTGCAGACAATTGTCTCTCTAGGTGTCATCTCCTACCCTCCAATTTGAAGAGACAATTATTTCATTCAGTGGGAGCCTTGATATGGATTTAAAATTATACCACTCCCCCCCAAAATGCAATTGGAAATGTAATCTAGTCTCAAGCAGTGATGTGAGTCCAAAATTATTGTCTTGTTGTCTGCTTCATATTTCACTTCATAGAGAGAATTTCAGGGCGTGTGTCAAGCATCAAGATGCTTATAGAATGGAAATACTACAATCCTCTGCAGGTAAAAGTATGCATTCCAACTAAACATGACTGACTTCATAGTGGTCCTAAGACTTTATGGTTTTCCAGACTATCTACTGAGAGCTAGCTGTGCTCAACATATTGAGGAGAAATAAAGCAGAACATTTTTAATTACATTCTTACTTGACACATTCATATCAGAAACAATTAGTTTCATGACAATGCTTCATGATTTTTAATCCAGACCACAGTGGCTTTGTGGCATCTTTCCAGAAACAGCTCAAGACGTGAATTTTCTTTGGATTTCTGATAAGATGGTGCCATTGCTCCTGTTGTGTTGTTTCTTCACGTGAATGCCTTTAGTCTCTTGCCTTTCTGGACTTCTTGCAAGATGCTATAATTGTTAGCTATAGTAATTTCTTGTTGCTGCTTGCTAAAATGCCCAGAAAGCCTTGGGCAAGGCTGAGGCTTTCCTATTTTAAGGAGCAGCTTTGAATTTTTGTTTGTGTGCCCAGTTTCACCCTCTCAGAATCCATTTAATCAACAGATAGAGGATTTTTTTTTTTTCCCTGAATTTAAACAGTTTGAACCAAATAAATAAACTCTTAAATGAGTACTTTAGTTAGTTTTAATATACCCAAGAACTTCAAGTATATTTTGTTTAAAACAAACAAGCTGCAATGCATCATCCTATAAAAAGATGTGGCTCAATGAAAATCACAGGAGTTTGTTTATCCTTCTTCTCCTCCCAGAGACATCCCCTAGGTTCTGTTTTTCCAGTGTTCACCCTCATTGCAAGAAATAGGGCTCTAGAAAATACACACAAGAAATAAAGTACCCAGTACAGCTACCTTTCTTCTTCTTCTGTGATGGGATGGACACAGCAAGAGAGACCTTTTCTCTTTCAAAGGTTAATTCTTCACATTTTTGTTTTAGGCCCTCATTCAAGGAAAGTTTAGCTGCTTTGGGGAGACAAGAAAAAAATAAGGTAAAAAATAAGAAAGATCACACAAACCAAAGTGTGATCTTTCAGGGTGTCATTGCCATTTAGGGATGGGCTTAGGTAGTTTGTGAGAAAGATGGAGCTTTTCAGCATTAGGTCAGTACTGTGGACCCTCCAAGGTCCTGGAGGGTCTAAAGCTGTAAACCCATTCTAATCTCACTAGGTTTTCACCAGTCTAACTAGGTGTTTATCACCTATTCAGATCCAAAGCAGAATGCTTTGCTGGGACTATTCATAGATTAATTGATTAATTGTTGATTGATTTTTTTTTATTTTAAACTGCCATAATTGCTCTCTTTGAGCAAGTATCTGACCAAGGCTATAAATATTAGTTCTGAGAATTCTGAGATCCCAGGAAAGGCTCAAACCCAGAGCAGCTTCTAATTTTTCTGCAACCCTGTCAAGACTTGTGTTTTCCTCCAGATCTGTGTGATTAATGCTTGAAGAGCTAATTTTTAATGTGTAATGGCAAAGCTGCCTTTGCACTGTTTTTTGCACTCTCTGCAGTGAGTGCCTGCACACTGCAGTATTTACTTAGAGCAGTGGTGAAAAGCAGATCATCTGGAGTTGATATAAACTGAACCATTCTGGGAGCACAAAATGTGTGAGCAGCCTCTTCTGCAAGGAAATAATTCTCCCCATCTGTGGTTTTGTTTACAAGAGGATTCTAAATATACTCTCATCTCCTGTTGATGATTAGGAATAAGCCTTTTCCTGCGTTATGGGGTTAGAAGTCTGTTTCTACAGAGTACAGCGGGAGCAGTGTCACTGTCAGACTTAGGTTACCCATTTAATAATCATCTGATGTCCTAAGAGGAAGAGCTGCTGTAAATGAGGTTTCCCCCTTCTGAGGTAGGATATAATGTGGCTGCTGTGAGGGAACAGGGGACACAACTGCTAGGGATCTGAGTTATCCCAAACCCTCTGTGCTTACTCTGCCACAGCTTCAGCCACATTACCCTGAGAGAAATTATTTAATCTTTTTCCATGTCTGTTAGATTTCATTCAAGTTAATTTCTAGAAATTTGGAGGAAGGGTCAGCAAACCCCATATTTCTCCAGCACCAGGATCTCTCTCAGCATATAAAATATGCAGATCTTATTCTATTACTTACATCTCTTTTAGGATGCAATGATCAGAGGGTTCTGTGTCAGCTCAATGCATTTGAAATGTATATTGTGCATTTCTTTAGTGGGTTATGTCCAACAGTAGGAAATGCACAGAAGATGAGATTTAGGTCACAGCATCACAGATGATAAAATTGCAAAGGGACTCTGGAAGACTTCTAGTTCAATGTTCCTGCTCAAGCAGGGTCCCCTAGAGCATGTGACTTGGGATTGTGTCCAGAAGGGTTTTGAATATTTTCGGGGAAGGAGACTCCACAACCTCTCTGGACAGAGACTACGAAATGTCTGTTTCAGTGCTTAGCCACCCTCACAGCAAAAAAGTTCCTCCTGATAGTCAGGTCTACCTTCTGAAGCACAAGATGGAGAAAAGGAATGTGATAGAGACTAGAAATAATTTTTTTTAGAAACTCCCATTCCAGTGCTGCAACTCAGGCAGGGGAAGGCACAAGTATTTGAGGAGAAACTGACAAACAAGCAAGAAGGAAGAAGGAGGCTTTCCTCTATGCAAAGTATTTCAAAGTACATTTCATGCTCTCCTTGCCCAGGTATAAACAGCTATACCAGAAGATTCTGAGTAGAAAATCAGGATTTTCTGGGTAGGAGAAATATTGCATGTGGCAGTAGAATTTGAGAAGCTATTTTGTACTACTTTCAAGTGGTTTTAATCATCAAGTTTTGCCACTTACCACTTTTCTGTTCTACCATTTGGAGTGGAAGAAAAGAACTTTATGTTATCTTAGTGCAAGATAACTCAGTGCCAAACCCTATCAAAAACAGCATGTTGGGTTAGTGCACTGAAAGAGAAAATACTTTCCAAATATCAGATGAAAAGGAGCAAGCTGGATCTGAAGATTCTTTAGTGAGGGAAAGAGAAAAAAACTAGTGGCATCAAAACAGAGAATTTTGGCTTACATAAGTTTATTTTGGTATGATGGACCAAATTAAAGGAGACACAGATGATAAAGAAGCAGCAATTAGAATAGTATTGAATAAAATTCAATGGAGATGTTTTCAGATTGCAGAACAAATTTTTCATGCATGGGAAAAAGGGAAATTACTTCAGCCAAACAGAAGTATGTTCAGTTTTCAAATGCCATGGTTTGTCTTTGTTCCTGATATAATATTTCTTTACATATTGTATTTCAAAGGATTTTATTAAGTAATAGGTGAAGTGTTGTATAGATTATTTTCTCCTGTGTTTACAAAGGGACAGATGTGTTCATCTGCTATTATTTATTTATATTTACTGAGTTACACTGAAGGTTTTGAACCAAAATGCAATTAAAGCTGCAGAAGAAGCTGAGGTGGCTGTTTGTATGGTAGCCAGAAGACATTTATGTCCTGGTTGATTTTTTTTTTCCTTTTAGTTTTGAATTGTAGCAAGTTTTCTTTTTTATGGTGTTATGTAAGCTGAATGTGTCACTTTGTCTGTTTTCCAGTCTGCATGCAGTGCAACTCATTTTTAGGACTCTTCTCAGACATAAATATCCAAGTGCTGGTTAAGCCTTGCAGTAGTTTTTTAGGGTGGAAGGATGTCACTTGTCCAAATCAGTGTCTTCAATAAGGTGAATATTCTTTCTTTGTCTATTTTGGTTCTGGATTTTGAAATACATGTCTGCTCCCAGGATGTTTTCCCAGATCCCCCATGTTGCAAAAGTAAACAGAGGTTCTCCATCATGTGTGTTTAATGCTGTGGAAGTGCACAAGTGCCTCACAGACAGCCCCCATTGGACACTGCCCATTTAGGGCACTAAATCAGTAACCACACAATCACTGCTTGATTGATAGGGACTGCAAAGGCAGTTTGTTTCTTATTATCAAGGAATTAAAACTCAGCTTTTATGTTAGAGGGTTAATGCTTTTGATTCCTCTGAACTGATGTGGAACACAAATTGATCAGGTGAACGGATTAAGTGAATGTAACTCGCTAGTTTGTGTGTGACCTTTAGAGAAAATATCACAGCTTTTGGTTCTAAGGGCATGAGGGAGCTCTACCTCTGTCCTGAGAATTTAATAGCATACATCCTAAAAGGATGTAATAATCTGTGATACAGGAGGGTACTAGCATAGCCTAATGGTGGGCATTCAGTTTTTCTACCTTAGCAAGAAAGGTGTGAATTATTTTGTTATGCCACTACAGCAACAGCAGGGCAAAAGTGAACTTGAGTCTCGTCTCAGCCAGTATTTCTCTTGCTGACCATTCATCCTCCTGTAGAAGTAACTGCTCCATGATTTCACAACCCAAGCAGAGGGAGGCAAGCAGGCTCCTCTGTGCTACTCAGCCAAGAGCAGCCTGACCTTGAGAGGCTGATGAAGTCAAATATCACTGCAGTGTCAAAGCTAACATGTCATTTGACCTTGAGTGTCAACTTGATGCAAAAGAAATGTGACTGGAGTGACCCTGGAGCAGTAGTTGGCTGTCACTGATGCAAATGTGCTGGTCCCCTTGAGAGCTGCAGCCTGAAAGAACTGCTAATTTAGAGAATATTATGGGAAGTTCTCAAAGGCTACAACTGAAGCCTTGCCCAACTGTGGTTAAAAAAAAAAGCAAAAGACCAGAAAAACTCCCGTGTTCCTCATATGATTGCTGAGATGAACTGGTGAATAGAAACGCCATTCAGCAGGAAAATAAAAGCACATGGAGAGCTATCCACCCTTTGTTTTTCCATAAAAAGGGCATGTGCATGCAGCAGAAAGTCACCTACACAACTAGAGTGAGAATAAATTTGTCTTCATCCACTGGAAAATGAAATAATGGGGGGAAAATTGTGGAGAAAACTATGTCATACTAGGGACTGAGAGAGGAAAATGCCCAGTTACAAAAAGAGGGTGGCTTTCTTCTTGCCACTCAGACTTGGGGATTGTCCAGCCCCATTGTCCTGTAAGATCCATTGCTTCCCATGGCTCATTAATCTCAAAAGGAAACTGTTAGTTTTTAATAATTTTCAGAGGAAATTTCCTTTTCTCAGTCCTGTGTGGCTCCTGTCTGTCATTATCTTCAACAGCATCAGCCTTAGACCTTTCTAGAGATGCTTTTTCTCTGTCTTCACTTCAGTGTCTTTCAGGCTTGGCGTGGGAGGTGGCATTGTTCAGAATTTCTGTTGTGAAGCATCTGGTACCAGGCACCCACACCATGCCCTTTAAAGACTAGAAGATGGTGTGTTTCAACAAAATATTATTTCTGGCACATGAGGCAAAGGATGACAAATCTGTGCATTATTCTTCCTGTTTTGTTGGTCAGGAGTTATGTCACTGGGGTTAGATTTGCTGAAAATTCACTGCAGGTGCCCTCATTTCACAAGCAGATTGGTGACTGTGGGGCCATCCTTCCTAACATCCCCTCAGATCCACCTTGGGGGGTGGGGGGAAATGCTGCCAAGATTATTAGACCTTTCCAAGAAGTCTCTTCATTTCAACTCGCAGGCAGAACGCTCTGTCACTGTAGGAAGGGGGAACTAGAGTGACAGAATATCACAAGATTAGCTGCCTCAGAAAAAAATTAACCTGAAAAACAAAATGTGAAGAATACCATGTAAAGCTCTCAGGATGCAGCCCAAATGGGACTGTTAACACTAATTTCATTTTGACCCCAAATTTCTTTATTTTGAGTTTGCTCCAAGCAAGCAGCTTCAGTGAAGTTACTGCACCCATTTGCCTCCACTGAGATGAACTTTTTTTAAATTCTCAGTAGAAAAACTTCAAGTTTCCTGGGAGCAAAAGTATCTGTTGGTGGTGCTGTCTTTGAGTATTAACTGCTCCGTCCTCTTTATCATCTTGTTGTCCTATGCTAAGTATAAAGTCTCAAATCAAAGGCATCTCCCCAATGCCTTGATGGCAATACGCATTTCATGAATGGGGTGGTACCCGGCAGAAATGGAGCTGCTTCTGAAATAGACACAACAACTCCTGAGCAGCCACCTGGAAGAAGCCACATCAGCCCCACTGGCCCAAAGGGCTGGTCTTTCTTGTCCCAGGATTGTCCAAAGACTGGATTTGGCACAGCTGGCAAATCTTGCGCTCTGATGGTGCTACTGGGAAAATGTCTTTAGCACTACTGATTGTAGATAATGGGCAACCCTTGTCCTTTTGAGCACTGACAAATATCAAAACACAGCCACAGTGTAGGAATAAAATCAGAAAAAAAAAAATTCTCACCTGCTTAGGTAAGCTTTTGGTTTTCGTTGGGTGATTTTGTTTTTTGAGTTAAGGGCAGCACACCTACTCAGCTGATTGAGCTGGTGGGGTACAGTGAAGTTACAGAATGTCTATTGGAGAAGAGTGAAATTTCTGTGTTTTCTTCTTATTTCCTTTTTTTCTTTTCTCTGTTTGTAGGTCTTTCTGCAGGTAGGATAATACTTTCATTTCTTCTGACAAAATCCCCCTCCCAAAATTTTTAAAAGCTTATTATTCTGGTGTTTAGGGAATTTCCAAACAACCTGGTTTGGCTGATGGAAGCGAGGGCAAAGCTCCACCCTGCTCTATACTGGAGAAAATATCCCCTTCTGAGCCACCCTGGGGATGTGCCTGGGTGGCCTGGCAGGGTCCTTCCAGCCCTGGAAGCGTCCTAGGCAACCCAGCTTGTGTTCAACCTTCTCATGGCACAGTGCAGTCTTTTATCACACTAATTTGAGGCTAGATCTTACAGGGGGGTGATTTAGCCCTTCATAGCCTTGCAGTTGTTTCTGTGAGTTTATTAACCTGGCATGGAACCTCCTCATAAGAGCTGCCTTACAGTAAACAAACAGCAAATTGACCAAGACTCTGAAGGAGTTTCCTGAATCCTTGTTCATAAATGATGGTATTTAATGACACAGGTAGAAGAAGCTGCCAAGTCTCCTGAGTGCTTTAAAAAATTATTCAATGTCAGGACGTGCTTTTAACGCCTCAGATTTTGGTAATACCATTTAAATTGACTTCTAGTATATGTCATTCTCTCTGAAAGGTCTCTGCAAGTTTTGACTTGAAGAGCTGAAGCCTAGCGGGTTGCTAAATAATTCCTTTGGGAATTAAAGGAGCATGGGGTCTTCCTGATAGTTTTTTTAATAATAGTTCCTGGTGCCTGCTGAGTGAAGAATACCATGTGCAGCAAGCAGCTCTGAATACTGGCATAGCTGGTGCCTGGTTTCTGTTCTTCCACAGCATCAGACTGTTCCAGCCTCTTGTCAGTAAACTTAAGTGTACTCACTGTATCAGTGGGTTGTATTATTAGCCAAGGGTT
This sequence comes from Pseudopodoces humilis, assembly GCF_049639895.1. NCBI lineage: Eukaryota > Metazoa > Chordata > Aves > Passeriformes > Paridae > Pseudopodoces > Pseudopodoces humilis. The sequence continues at coordinate 55,422,551 of NC_142205.1, forward strand.
ACTCTTTGCCCTGGATACTCACAGAGCCAAGTAAATACATTGCAAAAGGAGGAATTGCCCAGAACTCCTTAATGGAAGTGCATTTGCAGTGTGCTTTTTCACTGAACAAATCCTGTTGTAACAGGATTTTAAGCACCTTCACTCAGCACACTGAAATGACCTAAGATGCACAAAGTGCAGTGGTGGCGTTTGAGGAGGAGATGAGTATTTGAGTATTTGCCAGTTTGTTCTGCTACAGAAACAGGTCCCAGGGGACCTCTGAGTCTCAGCCTGGATCTCTGTAAGAACTTGTGAGTACCTCAAGGAGTGCATGGCATCTAAATTTTAGGGTGATCCCTGCTATGGATAGGGAAGTCACATGATGTTGAGGAAATATGTGAAATGCTGCAAACAGGCAGGGGCAGCCCAGCTTGTGCTGGAACAGCAACCAAGGGGATGCTCAGCTCCTAAGGCAAATGCCATACAGCAGACTGTATGTTGTCAAAAAATTCCTTTGGGCCTTAGGATTTCAGCACATCCCTGAAGACTTGGTTGCCTGGCCTCTGTGGAAGCATTTTTCTTAGTGGTCTCCAGCAGTACTAGTTACCCACCAGGGCTGTGCTGTTGCCACGATGCCATGTCCAGCTATTCCTTAACTGCTCTGAATTGCAGCATTTCAGAAACTTTCAGGCAGCCTAACACAGATTTAATTCAGAGCCTTACCCTTGGGTGTTGTTTTGATGTCAGCAATAACTTTGCAATGATCTCAATTCAAACTGGCACAAATAAAACTCAAAACTCTTTTCTGCCTTTACTTCGGATCAGGAATATTGATTATGATAACATTGATTTGTTGAGTCCTTGTTTTCAATTTTAAACTTATATTTTCCAAAAACAAACACTCAATTGCAAAACAGACATCACTGGGGGTTTGTTTTTCACATTAAAATACCCAAACAAGACACACAAGCAAAAATATACAAACCCAAAACTATGTTCCTTCAACATAATCCCTCAGTGGAAGGGTTGATGTTTGAGGTAGATCTGAGTTTTCATGTAAAATCTTGGAAAAAGAAGCACAGAAAACCGAGTAGCAATAATTGCTACTTAGGAACACTTAAAGGGAAGTAGGAGCACAGTGTCAAATACTCCTGCTTCATTTCTCAGGGACTTTGTGGAGGTTTTATTTCTGAGTTTGCATAATGTGAATTCCCAGTAACTGGGCTTCATTTTGCAAAACCTTTCAAACCAAAGCTCAGCTTAAACTGCTTATTTTCATCCGTTTTGTGGTTTGATCATATGAAGTTAACATATTTCCCACGGTTTCTGGCCAAAAACATTAATCTAAGGTTCATCTGAAACTCAGTAAAAGTTCACATGTAATTTGGGTTAGATTTTGAGGTGATTTCATTGAATCTGTACTTAATTTTGAGGTTACAATAGAACTACAGTGTGTAGCAGAAAACACCTGCTTTTTTGTTAAGTTCTCTACTTCCTGCACATTTAATCTGACAATTTAACCGGAATTTTCTGCTTGGAAATAATAATGAAACACTATTGTGGTACCATCTCCTATCAACACTTGAGTAAAAAGAAGGAAAGGGGAAACCAAAATCTTGTTCCTCAAGTATTCCTTCTCTCTGAGTAGTGACAAATTTCCATCTCCGTTTAACCACTCAACTTCTCTGCCTGATTCCATGGCTCTGGCTCTGGTGCTCATCCAATCCTTTAACGAGCTGATTCACCCTGCTTGGCTCTCTGTTTTATTTTTTAAAAAAACAAGAATGGACAGAGGTGTGCCAGAGAGTGAAAATGAGATAAACTTTTGGGTAAGTAAACATTGTCAGCCTGCACTTTTAACAGACTCAGTGTAAATGTCTTAATTGAATAAATGCTTTTAGCTGAAGGCTGTCTTTTGACTGAAAGCAAATGAAATTGGAACTTACTGCTTTAAGATGACAAAGGGTTTAAGAAGACTGACCCAACTCTAGTGATCTCAGGATCTCGATTACCTCTAATTCAGGAATGCTTGCAATGGTCATGTTACTTTTAATTTCTAATCAGACCCCTATGACCAAAATGTGGCTTTAGTTCATTATCAGTTGCATGCTTCTAGTAAGGAATTACTGCTGGAAAAAAAAAAAGGAGAAAGGAAAAGTTTCTGGGATGATATATACTGCTGAAAATTTCCTCTGTGTGCAAATAAACAGAATATGTCTGTGATCTACCTCTTCATAACAGCTTTGCATCCTCAAAAATTATAGCTCTTCAATCTTAGGCCAGCACATGCAACAGAGTTGCCTGTAGAGACTTTTTGTCTATATTACATCCTCAAAATAAATTGATGATATGAAAGGCTTCTCAAATCACAGTTCTGTCCCAGTGGGAATAAACTTAGCAGTTCCTCATGACACAGCTTATGGTTTTGAGAGGAAAATCCCGGTCCTGTTGGAATTGTGCGCCATGCATGCGGTGAAAATTTAACAAAAGTGCTTTGATAAGACTGGTACGTTCACGGAAAGCAAATCTGTGCTTTGAACAAATTTTGTTCACTTCATCCTGTGCCAGTGCAGTCTGTGCTGCCAAAACCCATCTTCTGCCAGTGTAACTGTGCCTAAACCAGGGTTTCTCCCTGGTTGAGTGAGGATGTCAGCACCACACAGCCTTGGCAGTTTGGCTGTCCTGGCAGAGATGTGTACAACAGCCATCTGTACCAGGATGCTGGCCAGACATTAGGGAGATGGAAACAGCACTTTGCAGCTCATGGGGGATCAAAGAGAACACGCTCAGAACAGTTTGTCCCCACATCCATGGCATTATTTGAAGTAGAACCCAATGCTTTAATTTTATACCCACACTTAGGTGGCCACCTTAAATTATCATGGCTGTACACAATGCTGCCAAAAGGAATATAGTTCTGGAGCTCCCAGCGGCTCTGCCAGCTGAAGTGGCTTCAGGGCTGAGGAATGCACCCCAGTGGGTCAGGGAGCAGCTGCAGTGGGAGCTGCAGGTTGATCCTGGGTAGAGGAAAGGCTGGAGCCCCAGGTGAGGGGCCGTGAGGTAGCACCAGCCCTTTCCACCACAAAGGGCACAGGGACCTGCAGCTCCAGCCAGGTGACCACTCAGGCCCAACAGGAGCCAGGGGTTCAGCAGGAAGACCCCAGACTATGGCACACTTAGACTTTAAGGGGACAAAAGCCCAAGGATTCCTTTTTTTCTGTGTCCTTCCTCCTCCAGACATACCAGCGGGAGTTGTTTCTGTTCAGCTGTTACTGCAGCACGATTAAATAGTGCGAAGGATGCTGACATCTGGGACTCTGCTATGGGAAATCTGGGCTCCAGCCACTGAGGGAAACCTGTCTGACCATGTCAGTGTGAAGTGTGTGGGGAGTCATGTGGGGCACCCATCGGGACACTGGAACCCCCCTGGCTGCCAAGGGGCTTCAGTCCCAACAGAGAGTGCCTGGGTGGTGGGAGCGTGACTACCAGAGTGGTCAGACAGGAAACTTTCTTTAACATCAGGCTAGATTTTCGTCTTCAGTTGTGACACTAGTTATTGAGATAAAAGGGTGAAATGGACTGGGAGATCAACACAGAAGTTTTCCTGTCAGTTCTTTTCCATGTGGAAGCTGTACTGGTACGACTGCAGGCCAAGGATGAGCTGGGAATGAGTGTTAGGGGAAACATTTCTTTATGCCAGTGCTTGCGCTGAAAAAACTGACCACAGCAGCACAGGATGGGATATTTCAAGAATTTTGAGATGGGTTCTTTCTTTCTGTTCCATGTGGGCAAATGCAAGGCTGCTTGTTATACTGTTTACAGCATTTCTGTGCTGGTCTTGTCTGAATGAGCATAGATTTGTTGTCATGTGTGCAAGTGCATGATCAAGCAGCCATTGCAAATGTAATGCCAAATGTCAAGAAGATTTAATCATATGAGCTGAAATATCTCCCACTAATGATACAACCTAATCACAGGATGCTGTTTTGCATGCATCACTGTCAAACGCTTTAATAGTTTTAGTCAGAAGGTATTTCAGTGATTACAAGCTGCTTGTGATTAAAATTAGTACAATTTCACTAATGGAACAGGATTTGTATAGTTGCCCAAAGGCATATTTTGAAAAACAGAACTAAATTTCTTGTACAAATGATAAAACAAACCTAAGACAAAGTTTATTTGAAGGTTTATGTCAGCACTGGTCCTACTGACCCGCATGTTTTCTCTGCCAGTTTTTTTTGCTTCTCTTTTACATTGTCAAAGAAATTCCTTCCCTTTGAAATACAGACAAACTTCCAAACATAAAAATAGCATGTCTACCAAAAAGGAAAGAATAAATTTTATTGGTGAAAACAACCAAAGAATCATACGTAGCAGAAATGTGCATTTTTTCCCTGCTCTATTAATAAGCATGTGTGTTTATGCTCTTTTTTCTGGAAAAAGCAGAAAAACTTCAGTAGTTTTCCCCAACATCTATGCATGCTTCCTGAAAAATGGCAGATTAATAGGGTCTGGACTGATTCAAACTAAGGCCACAGAGTTTAAGGGGCAGTGTGATTCTGTGTTAACTCCTGCCTAGCTGACAATCTCCTGCCCAAATTCTGGTGGCTTTATTAGGCAGGAACCCCTGTCAGTCAGCAGCAGTGGTTCATTTTTGTAAGCCTTTCCTACCTGATGTGAGGCAAGAATTCTTCATAAGAGCCTTGTCTGGTGTTTTTATTAGTGCCAACTTCTGCTCTGTTGCTCATCTGAGCACCAGAACAGTAGGACTGGGCAGGGCTACAGAGGGAATGTCTGTCCCCTGTGTCTGCTGAAGAGGTGACTGGGCAGCTGTCAAAGGATGAGTCTCCTAAAAAGCCTGGCAGAATGGAGGAGAAGAGCTGCTGCTGCTGCAGGAATGGGGACAGGGTACCCTGGGGCTGTGTCAGATGGAGCTGTTCATGGAGCACAGCTCTCAGAGCTCTGCCCGTGCCTGGATCTGGAGAAGGTTGGTCTGTAGGGCTTGCAAGATGAGCAAAACGAGCAGCCTACACATTTTCACTCAGGGCAGCTGAAGGCAAGAGCTTCTTTGTCAAATAACTGGGGACATAAGGGAGTGAAACAGATCTTGATCCTCTGAGATTCCATTTAAAAAGGCAAAGTGCACAGTTCCTGGCCACAATTCTTTGCCTTGATGTTAAGGCAATGCAGGTTGTCTTGACTTCAAGTTGAATTTACATGTTGGTTTTGTTTTTTGAAGCAGGAAGGACATTTAAGTCTCCAAACTATTAGCTAGAAAGCCTCAAAATCACAAAGATGACTAGATATTTCTTTTTAAGAATTATTAGTAAGTAAAAGAAACAAGACTTTTTTTTTTTTTTCCTTCAATCATGTTCCATCTTGGGAATCTTCCTTATTATTTTTGACTTCTTAAAGGTAGAAATGTTGTTTCCTGTATTTAGGACCATTTGATCTGTTTTTAGCTCTCTTTCTAGAAGAAGTTACTCTTTAAAGAAGTTGGCATTGCTGTTTCACAAACAGTTTACCATAGGTTTCAACCCGTGATGCTTTTTCACTTACCAGAATCTGCTTTTCTTTTCAGTTTCGTTTTAACTCACTGGGGATTTGTCATAATAGAGTCTTAGCTGCTTGCAAAATAGTTAGGAAATCAGCTGAAAGACCTCTCTCCCAAAATCATTTTGAGGCGTGTAGGATTATGAGTTCTTTGATAGGAGATTCTGAGGTCCACACATGTTTTTGTGGCCAGGAGAAGGTGACTGGGAAGTTGAGATGCAGGGCAGGGGTGTAGGCAGTCATGTTTTGATTTATGAATAATCTTCTAAATCCTTTGTATTTTTGGTAAATTGTATACATGGAGAAGCAATTAGAACTTTTCTACTGAATTTCACAAAATTCTGTGAATCTGGTCCAGTGACTGGGAAGTGAAATTGAGCTTATTTAGCTGCTGCAAATAACACTTGTATATTCACCTGTTGCATTAGCTATTTGAGGGTTTTGTGTTTGTTACGGTTTACTGTTTGGAGGTTTGTTGTTGGTCTGTATGTTTGCTTGTTTGTTTTGTTTTAACTATGAGTTCTCAAAAATCTTTCATTCAAGTTATACCAGACATAAAGTTCAGTGCTCAGATTATGATAGTTGAATGGGACATGTTTTGGGATAGACAGCATGCTCCAGAAAACCTTTCTGGTCCAATTGTGTATGAAATCCATGGCATCTTATTTGGTGAAAAGTTCTAAAAGTGCAAGTGCTACCATGACATTTTGCAATTGCACTTTTCTTAGGATAGCAGATGTCCTCAGTGTCCTGGGACCTGTATTCTTGCATGTGCTGTCCCCAATGGGATTGGAGCCTGGTGGATTAGGGGAAAAGGGATAACGCATCCTAATCCTCAAGCTTTGGGTTTAGAGCAGAAGGTAAAGCAACCTGGAGATTGCTCTTATTTAAGGCAGTGACTCTGCCGCAAGTAAATATTCTCAGTATACTCAGTATATCTCACACTTTATCCAGGGCAGTTGTTTAGCAGGGAAAAGGCCTCTAGAATGTTCTGCTGATAATATGGGAGGCATCTTCAGAAATTCAAGATGATGAGCAATGTATTGCAAAGATTGTTATCAGTGTGACCTAACCAGAGGGATTTTTTTAATACTTGATGACAGAATCTATAAGACAAGGAAGGGTTTTCTTCCCCTAGGAAGACACACAATTACTCCATATCATGGCAGCATCTCTTCAGTGGAATGGACACAGCAATCAAGATCCAACTATTCCAGCAGTAGTTCAAGAACCTTTAATTAGTATTTTGCCTAACATAGGGCAAAATCATAACTTTACTGTCTTACAAAATGAAAAATAAGTGCTGCTTGGGTGTTTAGAAAGTTGTTGTAGTAAAAATACAGAACAAATCAGCAAAGAGAAGTTTAATGGTTGAAGCAATATGTCAGAAACCATTTAAATTTTGTCTTTGCTACATGACAGCATTGTCTATGACATGAGGAATATACAGTTTTAGAAATTTTTAGCTGCTGGGCAGCCCGTGGAAGTCTTCATTTCCAGCCAGACAGAAGCCTTCATTTCTTGTAATTTCTTGTATTGCTTCAGATTTCTTTAGGTAAAGCTGTTGTAATTGTTATTAGCCAAAACCTTATTTTTTGCATTTCTATGTATCACGGTTCGTGACGTGATGGTGCTTAGCACCACATGAGCATAAAACAACAACAAAATTCTTGTATCATAAGGGAACTTACCATCTGTATCAATGAAGGGTAAACTGATATGCCCAGAAAAGGAAGTATCAGGATTTAGAGCAACCAATACCAGTCAGTGCCAGCTGTGAGAGTTTGGGCATGTCATGGCACATCAGTGGCCTCTGTCGGCTTCAGAATATCTTTTACTCATCACTACAAAGAAGAGTTTTGAGGTGGGTTTAAAGAAGGGTAATATCATAGTTTCAGAGGAGCTTTTTCCATGCCTGAATTAAAGCTCAGGAAAGAATCTGTCTCTGTGTTAATAAAGGCAGAAGGGAAGAGATGGAGGTGGGCTAGACACTGACCTGGAGAAACAGAATGGCACCAAGTCAGCTTTCTTCAATGAAAATTTTTTTTGCCTATTTAGGAAGAAATAATTATAGTGGTTTATCATTTCTTTTATTCTTTTATTATTTATTATTATTTTATTATCCTTATTATTCCTTTTCAAATTGTAAATCATTATATTTTCAGTACATGATACAGAAATTCCTCTGCCTTACCTGCCTGAGGGGAAAAAATGATCCTGGGAATTTGTGGGAGTGTGACAGTCAATCTGCCAGGCTTCTCCATATTTATATTACAGCCATCCCACCATCAGAAAAACCTCCATAAGCCATAGGAAAATGCATTAGCAATACCAGTTGTGGCAATAAAAAAGGAGTGCCTCTCAGATTCAGGATCTGAGCAGCAGGACCTACTCATGTTCAGTATTATTGAGCTAATTTTAGCTTTTGATCCTCCAAGGATTTTCCATACCTGGGGGTTTTTGTGCAAACACTCTTATTCCTAAATTCTGGTCTCCAAAATCTCCCAAGCATGTGGTCTGTTGTAAAGCTGCTTACTTTTTGTCCACAAGCAATATTGTGAAACAACTGGAGAACTCTGCAGGCTGTTTATCTCAGTGCTGCTTTTCCCCCAAGCATGCATGAGCATGTGTATTCCAAAGATGTTGCTCTGAGCAATCTGAAGATTGCTTGATAGAGGTTCTTTATCTCTTGCATTACAGTTCTAGATGTTATCACACTCAAAACATATTTGAACTTTTTGGTAAACATTCAGCATCTCTGAAGCAAAAAAAACATATCATGGCCCTGTTCCACAAGAGCTGGCAACAGTGGTTTTAGCTCCTTGGGGGCAAACTCATGTGGGAACACTGATGCCTTTGGAACAGTCTCCTTCATTTCAGCCACGGAAAAGGGCCTGCTAAGTTCTATCCTTTGAGAGTATAATTAATAAAACCTTATAAAGAAATTCGGTAATAGATATTCCAATAGTCATGTGAAGAGCTGTAACTATGGTGGTGCACTGAAAGGTAAAGTATTAAACTTTACCTATACTATTAAACCAGGTGGGTGACTTCTTTTTTCCATTTGAAAGTGTCAGAAATGTGAATAACTGACATCTCCAGTGCCTAGATTCTTAAATGTTCTGCTCTGAGGTTTGCCCACCATCAGCATCAGGTTCAGTGGTTATGAAGTGAGGTGACTTACAAGACCTTAGCAAAATCTGAACAGGCTTGACTGGAAGCAGAGAACATCACCCTTTTCCATGTGGCAGTCTTTTTCAGGGACACCCTTAGAACAGAATTTGTGAGTCTCATCTACCCCCAGACTGATTGACTGATTGATTGATTGATTGATTGATCAACTTCATGATCAAAATGGCAATAAATGGCTTTCAATTAATACCATTCTAAATTTTATCTCTGCTGGTTTTCAGTGGCTGAATTGAACGCAGAGTTGAGTGATAGGAGTTCATTATGCTGTTTTTGCACCTACTTGCAGAAAAAGAAAGAGCAACATTTTTTCCTCTCCTGTGTTCAAGTTGTAACTCACAGTTCAGCAGCTAAGTGGGACATACATTGCCTAGATCTAGGCTATGAAATTACTTGCAAGTCTGACATTTCCAAAGCAATGTCACTGAATGATCTTGTGCCAGCTTGTGTCTTGGGGTGCAACAAGCACAACACATCACCAGCTGGCTAGAGGAGGTGACAGTCCCGCTCTACTTTGCACCAATGCAGCCTCACCTCAAGCAGTGTGTGCACTCTGGGGCACCACAATACAAGAAAGGATCTTAGGGTGTCCAAAGGAGGGCTAGAAATTGGGTAAGGGCTCTAGAGGGGTAAGGCCTTACGAGGGGAAGCTGAGGTCACCTGGTCTGTTCAGCCTGGAGGAGACTGAGGGCAGAACTCTGTGGTGCAGCCATGTATTAGTAGACTGGGTCTGTCTCTTTCTTCCAATGTCCAGAAAGAAGAAAAAAATTATCTCTGCTCCAGATTTGCCTACCAACCATCCCAGGGCCATGAAGTATTATTTAATTGTCCTTGGACTACTCTTCACAGCTTTATTACCACCCATATGGAAGAGAAACAATGGGTAATTCTCCAAGGGCCCTTGGACCAGGCTAAGAAGTTTCCTAGCAATGTCCTTCAACCAGACCCCAGGGAGGCAGCATTGTTCCCTAACAGGAGCGTCTGTCTGGCATGTAGGACCCCCTGTTCCCCTCAGAAGGGAGTCACAACAATAACCCACCTTTCCTTCCTCATGGAGGTGATCTTGGTACAGATCAGAGGGCAGGCCTTTCTGGCCTTCACAACACATCATCCACTGAGTGGCCTTCCACACCCAGAGCCTCATTGTACAGAGGCATCGAGGAAGGCGAGGGAAGGCAAGGAGGGCTTCTCCTGCCACCCGTGACATGAGAACACAGGCCCACAGTGACTCTATTTGCCAGCAGTTCCTTTCTTGGGAGGTTCTTCTTGACTTGCAGTTCCTTTCCACTTATGAGTAAGATGTTTTCATTCCAAGATGTAATTGGTGATGTGAGCCACAGAGTTAAAGTTCTTTCAGTGCTGTCTTTTATGTGGTTGTTCAATGTACAGCAGATGACAGACAGGACTTTTACCCCTGAAATTATTGGAGTGAACTCACTCTGATGAACTTTCTGATCACTGGACTGACCTGGATCTATTCAAGAAGGAAAATATGGACAGCAAGGGACTGAATATGTAGAGAAGCTCTCTGATGACAGTGGCAATGAAAAGAATGCTAACATGTAAGGCATGAGAAAAAGATAAAAACATGCCTGTGGTTAAGGATGCAGGGATGTAATTTCTTTAAGTTATATAATTTAGTTTATTTGGGAATTTAGGCCTCTCAGTTTAAGTTTAATTTTCTGATAATTTTTGCATTATTTGCAGTCAATTTAGTGGTCTCTACTTGGAGACAAGAAAAACAAGCCTCACATTTCTTTTCCTTCCAAAGGGAGGAAAAGAGGTATCTGCTTTTAGAATAACAAACAGATGAAAAAGCCTACCTACCCAGCAGATGTGCTAGGAAGGAGAGTCTGAGAACCACAAGCAGGTGTATAGCAGGAATGAGAACTAAAGTATGATTTTCTAGCCTCTATATTCTTAATTTTATCCCTGGATTTGCATGCCAGCCAGCTAGATGGTTCTACCAGGATCAGATAGTCTGCAGGCCTGAGTTTCATTCATCAGGTTGCTCTCTCCCAGTTGGAAATTCTTCCTTGGAAGGCAAGAATCCATAATCCAAGTGACATCAGTTCACACCAGATTTAGACGCTTATGCACGCTTTTGCTAAATCCAATTAGCTGTCAGAATTGAAAAACCAGGTGAGGAGTAAAGGCAGTGGGAACTTGCTGTTGTACTTCAGTCCCTAACAGCATTGGAAACTTTTGGGTGTATGCAAAGCAGTTAACTCCTGAATTTACTCTTTGTGTAGTAAGAGTCTCAGGCACAGATGAGCCTACGTCCACGTCTGAACAGGAGCTCTCTAATCTGCACTCTGGTACTTACCGTCACAACGGGAGCGGCAGCACAGAACAAAGGGAACTTGAGAGCTGGCACAGATGGGTTTCCCTACAGTGTCTGACCAGACAGAGCCAGGAGTGTGAGATCTGACAACCCTGCTGGATTTTCTCTGAAGTCCATATGTTACTTGAAAGGGCATTAGAAAGACGCACCTGTTCCTAGCTGGAGAACTTGCTAAAACACCTTAAGCCTACACATGACAATCTGTACCCAGCCCATATGTTGGCAGATGCAGCTTTAAGTTCATGGGGGGTAATGAGGTTGTTGGGATGGGGGAGACTCTTTCCTCAGTAAAATGTTGAAAGTTGCCTTTTTTCTGTCTAGTAAATTTTCCCATTGTTTTCTACGGAGTAAATGCATTTTGTTATCAGTATACCATTTCTCCGCTTCCTCTTTCTGCTGTGCACAGCAGCAGCAGCAGCAGCAGTTTCTTGTGGTGAAGGCAGCTAGCATGGGATTTACAGAGGTTATTGGGAGGCAATACCCAATGGAAGACTGAAAAGAAACTGAGTCAGTACCTCAGGGGAAGGCACAGTTCATCTGGGTCCTGACATATGTGCACTGCCACTAAGAAAGCAGCTTGCCATGTCCAGTCCCAAGCAGGGCTGGAAGGTGTAAAGACTGAGCAAATCAAAACCCCTCCAAGCTCACAGCTCTGGCTGTGACTACAAAAGCAGGTTCTTCTCCCAGATGTTGCTCCTTTTCCTGCTTGTCCAGATTGGCCCTTTGGCACTACAGAATAAACCAGCCTTAGCGACAGTACTAAGGTTGAGTGTAAAGTCTGGAAAGCATTAATTGACTTAGAGCTATTAAGCCTCACCCTGTCTCACATCCTCAGAGCCAATCAAAGTTGCAGCACTGCTGTGGCAAAGAGAGGGTGCTGCTCAGGTCAGACCAGGGTTGCAGGAGTAACCTTTGTGCCCAGAACACAGATGAAGTTTGGGAGCTATTAAACTGAAGGAAGTGAGCAATGGAGAGGGAGGCAGGCTTTCAAAGGAAGTGTGTGCTGGGGTGGGTAAACTCAAGCAAAGCAAGTCTGTGATATCCAGAAGGGAAGAGGACACTTATTGGATCCACATGTCACAACAAAAAGCAATAGAAAGAAATCTGCTTAAATGTGGGCAGATAGAGCATTAGGGAGATCCAGCATGTCTTTCACACAGATCCTCTGCCCCCCAAAGCAGGAATTCAGCTCCATCTCACTAGGAGCTCCCTCTAAGTGCTCTGAACCCTTCGTATTATCCCTCAGGCAGACTTCTCCCAGTGTGATCTGTAGACTAAAGGCCACTTTAGCTGGGGAAAGATAACTGGCAACAGAACAAGGCCTCATTTCTAGTCAGGATTCAGGTACTTACTATGTTTGCTTCTCCTTGTTTTTTCCCCTCTGGTTACTTTTACAGGGCTACACATGTTCTTAGGAAATGGCTGGAGAGCATGACCCTGTTAGAAGCAGAGAAATCGCCTTCTCTGTTCCACACTTCAGTTGTAGGCAGGAATTCCAGCATTCCCTCCTTGCACATTGGGTACAGCTCTATGTAAAGGACTTGGTGCTGTGTGGCAGAGTACCCTATAGTTTTTTAAGGTGATCTAACTTTTTGGGGAAGCTTCAGAACACTCATCCTCAATTTTTTGTGTTTAAGGAATGTTTGTCTGCTCTGCAAAAGCAGTAAAGGCCTTGCAAGGTGTGAGGCAGTAAAGGGCTGACACTTTGTTCTCCCTGTGGAGCTTTCTCAGAAAATGTTACCTAACTCACTTTGTTGTTACTTGGTGGATCAGCGGCCAAATTTCACCATATTCGATTATATTAATAAAAAACACATCCTAGAGAATATTTTGTTTTACAAGCCCCTACACATCTCTTTGCCTCATTGCATATAGTACAGGAAACCAGCTAGCTCCATTTAGAGCTATGGAAAAGTACCACAAAGGAAAAGACTGCAGTTTTCAAAGTTGTTTATGTTATTCTTGAGAAATCAGAATAGCATAATTTCTTCCAGTGCTGCACGATTTTGAATTCAGAAACATTTATATAACTTGAAATTTAATTGTCCTTAATATCATTCTCACCAAGAAAAGTTACTGCAAATGAAAGTGTTCATAGGTACAGACAGTTAAAGAAACCTTTGAAAAATCTAAGCTAGCAGGTAATTCTTAAAAAGCGATATTTTTAAAAGTTGATTTTGAACGAGCTATTGTGTTTCAATTAATAACTCCATGGGAACTCTACCACATTATAGCTCTGTGTATTTTCTGCAGAATAAAGAGATTTCTTCTGTTTCTGAAACAGCAGCTGAGCAATAGCTATTGCAGAGCTCTGCAGTACTAACACATAGTGGTGAAGGAAGGAGGGACAGCGAAGTGTATGCAGAGGATCCTGTTATCCCAAGCAGTGTGGTAAGCTCTCATATGGACAAAAGCCAGAAGGATGTGGAAGCCATAGGCTTCATTCCCCCATGGATTATTAGTTTCTGACTGTTAACAGTGAGTTGTAATCTCTAGAGTGTTTGGAGAAGAGGTGGTCTGATCAATATGCTAGATTAAACTAAATAAACTTTATCACCTATTTCTCATTGTTTGAAATTATGTCCCTCTGCTTCATACAAGCTGGAATACCTCTCTTTTAAAACAATTGACAGCTTCAGAGGGGTACAAAAAGAAATGTTTGTAAGGTCTTGACCAGAAGGGAACTATTTGCATACCACTACAGGACATGATTTTTATATTTCCTGGTAAAGATTTGTGCTTTGTTAAGACATGAATACGAGTAGCTGTGCTCTTTTGAATGAATACAGCAAAACCTCTAAACCTTGCTGGGTTTTTTTCTGCTGGATCTGATCATTACATTTGAAGCTCACTGATATCTGATCTGATGAAGATTAGGGCAGACTGGAAAGATGCTCCTAAGCTGTAAGGTGATGGAAAAGCCATCTCTGTAATGGGTGGTGATGGGAGCCTTTCCTTGTTCAATTTAGTTAAAATCAGGCACAGATCTTTGCTGAGACATGGAGAATGGTTTTGGTTTCTCTGCCTTCTGAGAAAGAACACACAAGAAGTCTCATGGCAACTAGGACCAGCTGCTGGAGTCAAGAATTTTTATGAAGGGATTTCTGGCAACCACATTAAATAATGCCTTTAGCCGGCATGTCGGCTCTCTGAACTTATTTTTATATCATCAGCACTGCAGATGGGTGATTTGTTGCAGCACTGGCTAACAGTTAAAGTTACGAGCTCCTACAACAAAAGACTCTTCTACTTGACAATGTTTGCAAGTTTGCAGCTTCTCTTCCACTCAGGGAAATGGTTGTACATAGAACTGTGGAAGGGAGATGAGATGAGAGTATTCTTTCAGCCCCCAAGACCCAGTTGGTATACCAGTTTTAACACCAGTTGAACTTTACACCTTACTACTGGTTCTAGCGTATAAGATATTGGAATTCTTCATACCTGAGGTTTCTTTAAAATGAGACCAGAGTTCACCCTTCAGTGACTGATATCTCAGCCCAGATTAGCCCATATTATGTCATTCAGCAATACTAGAACAAGCTCTGTTTCCCTTTATATGCATCATCCACAAGACTTCAAGACTGAGGATGGGAAAACTGTCAGTGTTGCAGCAGAGGACATGTGCAGGTAGATGAACACAGATTCTATTCTGTAGAGTGCAGGAGAGACCTGTTGGTAAACGCTTCTGAAAAGAAATGCCATAGAAATCAATCCAGTAGGTTTGTTTTATTATGGACATTCTTCTCCATGATGTTCATTGAAACAGGAATTCTATGATTTTCACCTCAAACTCCATGGCACTGAAGAATGCTGGAATCCAGAGTAAGTTCCTTCTTCAACTTATTTAAAACTATCATGATGATTATTTACTGATGATATAACCTCCACACCACTTTGCCAGCATTGTTCTTATTTCAAGAGCTTGTGTCCTACTGGCGCTCTGCAGTTCATTTGATGCAGTGAAGTGTGGTGGCTGCATTTGGAAAGGATGCTCATGAACGTTCAGCTGTTAAAAACTGGCTCAGGAGGTGTTTTTGATCTCTGGTTCTATATTTGAAAGCACACAGAACTCTGTGTGCATGATGATGCCCCTTACTTTGGAATTGTGGATTGTCCAGCTACATAGAAATAAGCTGGTTTTGCACTGAAAGGTTTATTCTGTAAGAAACTGAAAAAGGGAAGTGGGAATAGAAGGAAAATGATGCATGCAGAGCTATAGAAAGTATGGTGACCAGGGAGAGGACTTCCCTCCTTGCTCTGGTTCATCAGGACACTCTGGCAACACTGTCTCCAAGGTTTCCCAAAACACCCTTTCCTTTCACCATGTTTCCTGACAGACACACACCATGTGGTTGTGGTTTTCTGCAGTTCTGTTTCAGTACCTTCTGCAGAGTGGACAAAGCTTGTGAAAAAAACTGAAATCCACTAATCTGTTATATACTCTTGGAAAACAGCATCTTATCATCTAACATGTGAGTTTGAAGCTGCTCAGTACAGGCTTGGTCTTTTTCCATGTGGGTGACCCAAAGAGTTTTAGCAGATTTTCATGCACATGGATTTCACACTGTTCCTTTCTGGTGCTCCTCCTGTTTGATTACAGTATGGCTATGCAGAGCTTAAACTGCAATAACACGGTTTAGTGAAAATTGTACATAGTGATCTCTGATTTCCTCTGAGGAACTACAATCCTCCTTAATTATTTTCTGCATCCTGGAGTTTGGTTGTTACTTTTGTACTTGGACCTCTCTTTTAGCCAGTCCCCCCTGTTTATCCAAATGCCCTCCCTCCTTCCATTTTTGGAAGCATAATATTTGAGGGCATTTCTTAAGCAGTGGAAACCTCCTTGGAGCCTTGTGCTGCCTTAGTAAGAACACTTTTAAGGATAACCTGTAATGTGAGTGAGTGAGTGAGTGAGTGAGTGAGTGAGTGAGTGAGTGAGTGAGTGAGTGAGTAGTGAGTGAAGGCCCATATGTCCCAAGGGAAGGAAACCTTGGAAATGCAAGCCAGAGTCGAGTGTGCAGCAAATAACAAAGCCCTTTTGGCTTTGTTCACATCAAACAATCGTGTTTGCCAAGAGAGAGAGAAACTTCTGTGTGACTATTTAGAATGCCACCTGCTCATTTACCATTATGAACTGCATCTAAGCCTACTCTTAAATTAATCCTGTCCTCAAAGAATGGTTAGTAATTTTGAAGGAGGAAATACTCTTTTACAGAGATTGTCCTCAGCAAACTGTACATATTTCTTAACTTCTTATTTCTCCCCTGTGCCGGAAAAGGGGAGGTATAGACCAGGCTCTAGATCAAATCAATAAGCAATGCTAATTCTTCATAGAGAGCTATGCTGATATATAATTGGTTATTTGACTAATGGGTAAAAAATCAATGTTGTATTAAGCCTCTCTAGCTGGAATCAAATGGAAATTCTTTTGTGAAAATATTTCATTTTCTTTAGAATATGGAATAGAAATTGCTTTAAAAAATAAAAAAAAATCTTTTCCCTACACCACCCCAAAAAAACAGAGCAGATGTGTCCTGCCAGCTGCACTTTCCTATGCCTAAAATAAGGCCTATTTTATAGGTTGTGAGGGGGGTAAAATGGATAACACCTAGAATCTCTGCCTCCAAATTCTCACAAAAAATTGATAAATGAGCTGGAATACCTTGATGTCAAAAAAGAGTTATTTTTACCTGCCTTTTTGAGCCTTAAATATATATATTGGTTGCATATACAGGCTTCTTCCAATAACCAGGAAACTTAGATAAAACCAAATGAAGGAAATGTTAGATTTTTTGCTTAATAAAATTTCTCTTCATGCAAGGAAGCAAAAATTTTCAAGCTACAACCTTTCTGATAAAACCCTTGGGACTGGGAAACGAAATGAATTGCTGAAAAATTGAGGGACAATTCTAGCTTTTGTTGCATTATGAAAGGTGAGTACAGTGTTATCCAAGAACCCCAGCAAACTGGAAAATGTGGCACCGCTGATTTCTGAAGGCTTGTTTTCAGATGCTTTCATAAATGCTTCCTGCATTTAACTATTATTGTGTTTCTGAATTCTGACACAGTGGCTGTATTACTGTTTCAGTACAAGAAAAGATGTAGGAATTTATTAAAAAAAAAATTAGATTCACAATCTCTCTTGTTTTAAAATTAGTCTTCTGATGAATTTTCCTGTTGTGCAGTGATGTTCATCCCAACAATGAAGTCAGAGGTGATGAGAAACATCTTACTTGGCTGAGGTTATGCTCTTATTAAGTAGCACAGCACTGCTAAGTAGAGATGACAGCAAAGCAATAATATTTAAAAACTACTGTAAATCTGAGGAAGAAATGGCAGTCTTTAGTGTAAACATCCTTCTTTTCAGCCTGTGTCCTGCATACCTGTATTGATGGGCTCCATTTGAAGCACTGTGTAAATGTTTAGTGAGACTCTCTGTCAGGTCAGCCCTTATTATTAATGTTGAGTGTGTGCAGAACAGTTTGCAGAATCTGAATCTTGGCTTCTGGCAGGGTGCCTTTCCTTTCTATTACACTGGAAGAGGAGGAAAAGCAAATTGTCAGGGAAAAGTAGTGAACTGACAGCAGAGAGCTGCAGCCTACAATGGGTGTAAAAGCATCCTAGACCATATTTAGACAAGAACTGAAGCAGTCACTATTTATTCTGTTTCAAGAATGGCTGTTTTGAAGCCATTTCTGTTACATGAAGTAACAAGTGAACAGTTTTCAAATTACTGTTGCTTGCTTAATACAAAAAAACCCTGAAGGGTCAAATGGTGTCAGTGAAGCTGCTGAGCCTCTGTTGTTTCCTTCCAGACTTTTGCTGCCCATCAAAAGTATTGACCCAATGCAAGTCTTTGCATTTACTGAAAAATAACAGCAGAAAAAGCAGTTATCAATAATAACAGTCTCTATCTTCTCCCCCACCACTGTTGGGTTTATTTTTTAGGAAAGTCTGAGCAGATTTGTGCAGGAAGAGACGCCTACCCAGACAGATCCTTAGCCAGTGCTTCTGCCTGTAGCTGGAGAAGATTCAGTTTTGCTTAGCTTTGTTTTCTGCCTTGGATGTCCTGCCTTGCAGTCTTTGAGCTCAGGAGCTGCAGTACCCAGCTTTCTGGGAGATACACACCATGCCAGATAAAGGGGGTGGAAGGCTGAGTGCCAGCTATTTTTCTTGCTTTGGGAGTAGTAGTTGCTCTGGTGGGGGCAGGGGTGCAGCTCCAGGAAGGTTTTATTCTTCAGAGCTTTGTAATCCCCCTCTTCACTGGAAGCTGGAAAGGGACAGCTGGGGACACAGCAGGCAACCTTTCAATTAAATGGAAAGAGTAGAAAATTTTCCACTGACAGATTTTTCCCCTCTTGAACAGACAAATTTGAAAAAAAAAAAAAAAAAAGTATTCTTGAAAAAACAAGCTGATAACCTTTTGGGGAGAGAATTGAAAAATATTTGAGCTTCTTTTCATCTACTTAGTTATTTCCAAATATTAAAAAGGGGGGATTTTTTTCCAAGCCTTTTTTTTCACATGTTTAAGTAAGATCTTAAATAATACTAAATTTCTAATTTGATATTTACACATTTAAAAATATATAAATAAAAAATTCAGTC
Organism: Pseudopodoces humilis; assembly: GCF_049639895.1. Lineage (NCBI taxonomy): Eukaryota > Metazoa > Chordata > Aves > Passeriformes > Paridae > Pseudopodoces > Pseudopodoces humilis. Next base: position 55,441,221 of record NC_142205.1, read on the forward strand.
TGAAATATGTTCAGGATTGTTGGCTCATTAACATGAGTTTTTTTGGGGGTGATTTCAAACCTATGTTTTGATTTGGGAGGGATTTTCAGCATCTTAAAAATACTTAGGGAATACAAAAGCCATTCCTCACATAGCTGCTAGGTGCTGTGGTGAGAATTTGGAAAATATGAATCCATGCCCTGCACTTGAGAGAGGTTACCCACCAAATTCCTTTCACTTAGACTGTCAAATTGCTTTCATTCGGAATAAATCTTCCTTTTTCTGTACTGACCTGCAAGTGAAATAACACCTTTAATGTAATAAGTCTTAATTTTCTACATTTTCCTTCAACATCTTTTTTGTTGAAGTGTAAGAGACTACTTTGTCACACATAAGGGTGGAAAAGATCCCAGCTTCCCTCACCAAATAGCATGCCCAGAGAAATGTGTGAGCATACTTTATCCATACTTCAAAACAAAGGCTGTGGTTTATGAAGTCTTTGAATCCTTTGTGCACTGGTTGTGGGTAGAGATGATTGAACTCTAGCCAAAGATTTTGAGAGGGCACTGCTAAGTTTATTAAACATCTGGGAGGCAGACCAGGTTTCCTGCAAGTCATTTGGTACAGAAGCTTCTTACTTCTAACCAGGGCTTTGAGGTTTGCAATTACAGCTCCTAAGAGCCATGGCTGTGGCAAGTTGAAAGGATTCATTTCCTCGTGACTTACGGTGACATGGGTGGGATGGCTGGAAGTGACAGAAGGGAATGTCTTTCAAGCTGATAGATTATAGCAGAGTCCCAGACTGGCTACATGCCAGGCAGACACACAAGAGAAACAAAGCCAGTGCTAGTAAAAACTTAAAACAAACATAGTGGGATCACTTTCTCCATTTGATGATCCATTGAAATGGACACTTTCGTCCTCGAAACACTTGCAGCATGAGACTCTGCACTCCAAAAGCAGCTCAGAGCCCTTCAGTTCCAGAGCAGTTCAGAGACGGTTTATGAACATTCCAAAATTCAGAGGAAGGATTGGTTTTGGCTATGGGAGGAGGTGGTTTATTTGTTTTAATTTGAGGTTTGGATTTTGAGGGATAGGGGATAGAGTTGCTGGTTTTGTTTTGCTTTGCGGGTTTTTTTTCCTGCAGACATCCTTTTATCCTCTTTGCTCTTTCCTATTGTTTTCCTAAACCAGCGAGTCTGTTTCTTACAGCCCAGATCCCAATATTGCAGCACAGGCAAAGATGTTCAAAGCTTCCCTGGCCAGAGATGAGGCCTCGCTGGAATAGCAAAGTGTGGCTGCTCATCCATGCAGGTAATCTGCTGCTGCAGCCACTCCTCCAGCAAGCCTTTCCCAGCCCCCAGGATGGCAAACTTCAGTGCAAAGGGGGTAGGTTTTGGCTGCCTGTGTGAGTGCAGTGAGTCTGCAGGACATTATTATTCAAGCCCTTGAACCTATGTCAGGTTGTTAATGTCTTAATGTTTATTCAGGGGTCAGAGACTGCTGGCAGGTGTCACAGTAAATGGGAGGCTGTCAATAAGCAAATGACTTGCCATTCACAGTGTGATTGCTGTCAGCATGTGACAGGATGTCAGACTGAAAGAGGAGAGGATGGGGAGGCAGGAGAAACTAAATGTTTCCATGTCTTGAGGAAGTGAGGGAGAAGCCTTCAGCAACAGCCACGGTAAATCAATATTTAAACAGCATAAAAGATCCCAGCATCCAGCTTTGGGATAATGCTGCTAAAAGCTACCTAAACCACTCAGTTTAGGTCTTCTAAAGCTTCGGGAAGGTGGCATTGACACATTTGGAAGCATTTACACTTCTCCATCAGGAAAGAAGAAGGACTATATTTACTGGTACTCCCATTTCTCTTATATTTGAACATCGTGTCTATAAAAAGAGGCAAGGTCCTAAACGAGAGGTTTTATCCATAATTAAAGACAGCAATTGTGCAAAGTATGTTATTTCTTCTAGATAATCTGCTTTTAGGCACACTTCCCAGCCCATGAGGTTCTGACCTCCCAAGCCAGAGAGGACTCGGGGATCAGGATTCTGTTCTCAGTGTTAGGTGTTCACATGCTGCATCACCTGCCTCTGAAAATGCCTCCATTTCTTTATCTTTAAGACAAGCTGGAATATTTTTCAAATTTGCAAAGACTCATTAATTAAAATACTTTGGCAAAGTTTTATCAAAATAAAAGGGAGGCTTAATTATTTCACTTTATTCCTTTGGGACAATTGAATAGAGGTTGTTGATGATGCAAGTGATTGCAATGAAGAAACCAGTATTTTTTAGTGATAAAAACTGGGATTAAGCCATACTGAGTCAGGATCAACTTTTCCCCTCTTTTTCACACTGTCTTAGTGCTAACATGGAGGGCACAGAGAATATAAAAGAGTCTCTCCATCTTCTCAACTCTGGTGCCCACTGCACTGAAGGGGATCGATCACTGAATTGTAAGTCCAACTCAGCCCCTAAAGCCTGTGACTGATTTTGTCCATCATGAAAAGGTCTGTGAGAATCATGCTGACAAATTCTCACATTTGTTTGCAGGGCAGGCACAGAGCTTGTCTGAATTTGGGCAGTTTTTGCATTAAAGGTAAAACATTCAAGGCAAATTAGAGGGAGTGTATTCTTTCAAACATCAAGCCCGTATCCAAGGCTTTGCACAGAAGGTGTTCCTTCAGTAGGTAACAGGAAGAAATAAGAAAGCTATAGTCAATAGAGTAATATGAACAATAGGAAAATATTTTTGACCACCACCTTTTTAGAAGATCATAAATAACATTTTCTGAATTTTGTCCTAGCCTGAAGCAGGAACCTGCCACCAACACTTTGAGCTCCAATTGCATATATTCTGACAAAGCTGTAAACATCTAAAATCAAAGTCTTGTTACAACAGATCTGCTACAGGAACTACTGTATGCCATTCAAGTGCCCCAAGTGCTTTTATACCTCTAATGTCCACACACAACCCCTGCACTGCTGCACTTCTGCATCTAAACACTGTAGACTGTTCCCTGAATTCCTCTGCCAAATCACTGAAGTACGCACTTCATCTCAAACTTGAAGCCAAGGCAAAGTTTAAGTGATCTGCTGGACTGATACATCTAACCTGTTTACAGTGTGAATTGAATTTGAAGCAGTTTTTTGAAAATTCAGAGTGGTCAAGAGCTTTGGTATCTGGTTCCGCAATAAACTTAACAGATGTGTCAAATTCTGCAGGTGGCCAGCCCAGTGATATCAGCAGGAGTTCTGTGCACAGGTTTAAACGTGTACTAGTATTGCCAGACTTTTGAATTTCAGACAATTGCTTATTTTTGAATTTCAGACAATTGACTTCACATTCTAAATCCTTCCCTTCCATCCATTTGCACAAGAATACTCTTTGTGTATGGAGTTCTGCTGAGTACTTTTTGAAATGCCAAATATGTTGTGCACGTTTTAGGTAACATGACTTCTCCACAGTGACTTGAATATTACTTTTCATTTACTTTGCCTTGCATCTCATTTAAAACCACAGGCTAGTTTTGGCAAGCATTAAGAGCTCTTAAATAGTTTGTAATCTGTTTTTAATATGATCCTAGTTGAAGTTCAAGCTGAATAAACATAGGGCTAAAATGAAACCTGATGTCTTTCTGCTTTACACTGGGAACTGCTACAAACCACAGGGTAAGGGCTGATTTATTTGCACAGCAACAAGTCCTAAAAATGAAGAAAAAAAAAGAAAAAAAAAATGGGTGTACTGGCTGTTTTCTCTTTATTATTCTTTGGTGACCTTTTGGAGTTCCAGGAGGCAGAAAGCAGCCAGTTTGGCCAATTGTTTACATTGCTCTGACGGAGAACTGTCCAGACAGTTACTTGCTGAAACAAGAGAGAATGTTCTCTCTTGATGTTTAAAATTCATTGTCATTTAACTGTTTTACCATGCTTGCTTGGCCAGCAAATTACTGCTGGATAAACTGAGGGAAATGGTTTCTGATTTCTCACTTGGAAATTATCAGAATCAGGCTGGGGCGTGTAACACAACCCGACCTGCATGAGGTCAGGATAAACCTGGAGATGGGGAGGGTATAAGTTGTTTTATCAGTACACAGATTTTCAACCACATAACAGAAGTCAGGCCACAACACAAGTTGCACAGAGTTAACAACTCTTTTTTCACTATGCTCAGGCTTGGTGGATTTTCTAAAGCTTCATTTCCTCAAGTTATCTGATACCATTAAATTTGCTTTCCCCCTACCCTCCATTCTTTATAACTTCTAATTCTTGTGTCTGAGAGAGAGATGGAATAGTCTGAATATGCTGTTTTGAAGCATATTAACTCACTTATTAGTCACCAGAAAAGTAAACTGAGGTATCTTTAAAAAATGCATCTTTATTCTATGGAAGCACTGAAATTTTAAAGCTCTCACTTCTCCAGCAGTTGATACTGGCATTGCTGTCAAACTCGCATTTTCAGGAGTGGGTCTAAAAACCCAGGAGCCAATTACAATTAGCCAGAATTGTAGTTTGTTTGCCCAGGGATCTTCTATGTCTATGACACAAAGAAATACTCTTCTCTCCTAAAATCCATTTTGTTTTGAAGTAACGCATTCTGTTCCCACATGCTGATGTTTTATAGTAATAATAGAGATAAGATGGGGCTGTGGGTGACGCTTTCCACAGCCCAAATACACAGAAAAAGCAGAGGCCTGGTTTACAGTCCAAGCCTGCAGCCACAGTGGATGGTCTCATGTTAAAGCCCAGCCCAGATGCTGGGTTTCATGCTAGCAGATCCATGAGGACTAGGCCTGGATTTTAGAAGAACTTGTTGGGCTTTGTTTGTGCTTAATTCCCTTAGCATTGCTGTTATGAGGACTACCCTATCAAAATCAATCTGCATTGCTACCGTATCAAAATGGGAAGAATAAAGAAGCAAAACATCTGAGCAGCACAAACCAGGCATGTTCTGCACTTGCAATGTTGACTCATAACTGTAATTCCTTACCTCCTTCCAAGTTTTGATCTCCTCTCAACTCTTGCCAAGTGATTCATAACCACCTGCACTATGCAAAGGAGGCCTGAGCAGCACCACTCGGAGTCGTTCATCACCCGTCACTTCCCTGGGATATTCCTCCCTGCCAGGGAGCCCACGGGCTGCCTTCACTCTTGTCAGCCTGCACCAAAACAAACCAGAATAAATCTGCCTGCACTTGCAATTACTTCAGTAAAATATTTCTGCTTTAATCAAAGATGTTGTCTGAGAACACGGGAGACAAGGGGAGAGAAAAGCAATGTTTGCCCTTGAATCTGAGAGGGAAACAAAAAAATAATAAAAATTGGAGCCTCTTTACCTAGATGAAGTCTAAATCTTTTTTCCAATAGATTTCTTGTATGTAGAGTAACAAGGGTTGTCTGATGAAGGGAATTGTAGGGGTAAACAGGAATCAAGAAAGCCAGGTAGTGTATTGCATTGAGAAACCTGTCACAGAGAGGAGTTGGAGGTAGAATCACCACAGAACAGAGCCTGAAGAAAATACATAGCACCATCCTCTGACATAGTCACCAAAATGGGAAAAGTACCAGGATATGTGTGCAAATGCTGGGCCCCATGACTTGGCAGTATGTCATCTTCCTTCAGAAACAGCACTGCAATATCATTTTGTTGTATTTCACATTACATGTGACACCGTCCAAAGGGACAGAGCAGGCCTTTGTGTGAATCTAAAACCTGAAGGTTTGCAAGTAATTTCTAGAATCCACAGTGAGACCACGTGCACGTTTAAGTCCTAATTCCAGAGAGAGAGTTGTGTGCACAAAGGTCCTTTGTGTTGGGGTTCCTTTTACTATAAGTTACAATGACAGCACGATTACTTTAAAACTAGTTTTTACGGGTATTTCTTTCTATATCCTCTGTTTAAAGAAATGGGAAAGCAGGTAGGTAGGATTGTGTGATTGCCTCCAAAATCATCCTGGCCACAGGGTGCGAGGTTTCTTCAAGCTCCTTCTATGCTTGAATGTAGAAATAGTAGCTAGAAGCACCTGTCTTTCAAGACTTTATCTACCAGGGACAAGTTTTCTTCAATTAGTGAAATTTCTGATGCATGTAGTTAGCCTCACTTGTAAAGCACGGGTTCTGACCTGGCTGCTGCCACTCCACAGGAAGAACCTCGTCTGGATGTTCTGAGGGGTCAAAAAAAGGAAATTGAGCATAGATCAGTAAATGTTAGGAGGGGGTGGAGAACAGGGAAAGTTGGAGCATTGCTCCCTAAATCTTGAGGTTCAGTTGCACCTTGAACTGCACATATGCAGCTCCATTTCCCTCATCTCAGAAGGTTTAGAGGTACTGCAAAAACGTTGGTAGAGGATAGCAAGACTTGTCCAAGATGTGGAACCTGTTTAAAGAATGACTGGGTAAACCTGGACTTTTCACCCTAGAAAAGTGCTGACTGAGGGTGCTGTGCAAGAAGCGGAGAAGACTCAGAGCGCTCTGGAGAGAGCACATGGAAGCGGAGTGTTTGTCCCTCCATCCAAGAGCAGTGGGGCACCAGATCCAAGCCGCAAACCGAGCTGCAGAGAAAACGAAGGGCGGTGGGTGAGGAGTTGTAGCGGATCTGTGCAGGACCCTTTTGAAGATTACTGTGCATGAGCTGCACGGGGAACTGGATGAGAACTGGGAAGAGAGACGGAACGGCAGCGGGCTGAGGAAATCCTCTGTGCTGGAAATACAACCTGGGAGACTCAAAGGAGGCACTGCGTGTGTGTGTGTGTGTGTGTGTGTGTGTGCATGTGTATGTGTGTATGCGTGTGTGTGTGTCCCGTTCCTGCCCACCCGCAAGAACGCCTCTCTTCAGAGCGCTGACAGCGGAATGCTGCCGGGCCAGCGGGGCAGCAGCTGAGAGCACGGCTGGCGGTCCCCGGTGCCGCCTGCCCGCCCCCGGTGTCCCGGCAGGGCCCGCTCGGGGGGCGGCCGGCCCTCACGGCGCCCCGCCCCTGCCGCGGCTCGGGCGGGGACGGGCCGGGAGCGGCGCTGCCCAGCGCTCCGCCCGCCGCCGGCACAGCCCGCGGGGAGCCGAGCCGAGCTGTGCCCGGCCCTGCTGTGCCCGGCCCTGCTGTGCCGAACTGTGCTGTGCTGTACCGAGCCCTGCTGTGCCGAACTGTGCTGTGCTGTGCTGTACCGAGCCCTGCTGTGCCGTGCCGAGCTGTGCCCGGCCCTGCTGTGCTGTGCCGTGTCGGAGGGGATGAGTGCGTGAGAGCCATACAGCAGCGTCTGGGGCCGGGAGCGCCTGCGGACACTTCCAGGTACACTCCGTGAGTCTGCGGTGCGTCTTGTCGGTCCGTCCGTCCGTATGTCCGTCCATCCATCTCTGTCTTCTTTGCCAGCCCCCAGGCAGGACGGTCTCATTCATTCCTCCTGGCTACCCAGCTCTGTACAGAGCTGCTATTTTGGGGGGATATCAGCGTGTTGGGGAAGGGAGAGACTTGAACGCAGCAGTGATTGGGTCCTTCTCCTTGTCCCTTTCCCTGCTGGGTCCTACAACTGCACTATATGATTTTTTTTTCCGTGGCTCTAATCCTTGGGGAAGCTTTCCCTGCTTTTCTTTACGGCCGTCAGTTCAACTGCTTGCTGGTTTTCTTGGATGGGAAGGATAAAAAAGCACCGATTTACCAGATTGTGTTGGTGGGGCTGAGTAAAATGGGTGTGTGGGCGGGATGTGTGTGTGTCTCTTTCGCTGGGCATCTGCTGGGACTAAGTGCGGTAAAACTTCAGGCTCCTGCGCTGTGTGAGGTGGCGGCAGTTCAGGGGTACGAGGAGAGAAAGGACTGATAAATGACCCAAAATCAATGTTAAATGATCCAAGACCAGTGCGTCAGCTAATCTGCTACCTTGTCCTCAGCCCAGACTGTAAACTAAGGCAGCCCTAACAAGGAGTGCCTCCCAGTCTGCCTGTGTGTAAAGCTTAAATATGACAGAGGGTGAGGGACTCTTCCAGAGGAGTTCTCCTGAACAGAGCGGAGGACTCCTCTCAAAGGTCAAGAATGGCCTGACAAATCAAAAGAGCCGGGAACAAAGAGGTGCTCTGTACCTCGGGCAGCTCTGTCTAAGCGAGGAATGTCGAGGGGGTAGCTCTCAGTGAGATTACCGCCTTGGTGGGCTGAGATGTCGTGCCTTCTGTGGGGAATTGGGAATGGGCAGGACTGGGTCTCCGGGCTGTCTCTTTATTTTGAAAGCTGAGAAGAGCTTTTTGAGGTACGGCTTCCTCAGGCTTATCTTACGGCTTCCAAATGAGATGCCTTGGAAAGAAGCTGTTAATCAGCTGAAAATCAATGCTAAATACACTCAAGACAAGGAGCTAACTGATGAGCTGTACTGGAGAGAACTAATAGCTGAGACGAAGCTCTGATTTTGGATAAGCAGTGGAGATATCACTCCTTTGAACAGCAGGACTGGAACAGGCCAGTGTAGGATTTGTTAAATCTTTGTCAAAGAGGAAAGAAACTAGTGATTTAGCAGGGGTTAAGCTCACAGCTGTGCCACGCACTGAGTAAAACGCGCTTTTTTTGTATGGTGCGCTGAATCCCTGTTGGTTTACATTCTTTGTGGTTTCTTCCTGCTGAGGTTTTGGGGGACAGCACTGCGTGTTGTTGCCTGTGCTCCCGGTATTATTATTTATTATTGTTGTTGCCTGTGTGGGTTATCTGAACAGTCCTTGGGGAATGCAGAGTCACCGTACCTGGTCTGCGGGGTGAGCTGATGTCACACTGTCAGAAGTGACAGGCACAGTTCAGCTCTGGAGCATGATCAGTGAAGGGGATATGAACTGGAAAAGCTGACAACATGACAACATTACTTCTGTAAATGTGTAGTTAAAAAGTGAGGTTTTCTTGGGGTGAAGACAGGAAGGATCATATTGCCAGTCCGTGCTGTACATCACTGTAAGGGTCTGCTGACACATACCAGGGCTGGTTGGGATAGATTGCCTGCATTTCAGAGGAGGCACAACTTGTGTTTGCCCATACTTAAGCATTTTTTCCAAATGTTAGTAAACACACAGGTGTACTCTGCAAGCACTGACAGGCGCCCGTTGCTTGGCATGGGTATGATGGACTGAACCACATCATCTAATAAACACTTTGATAGAAAATGAGCTTGTAAACAAAGCTTCCAGAGAGCATTTTGCAGCCACAGCATGACAATACATAATTTACAAACAGGAGGCAAAAACTCCGGCTGAAAGCTGTTGCTAATTTCTCCTCTGTTCTAGCTGCTGTAAGAAGTAGTATTAAAAAACTAAATGGCTATCGTGAGGAACCTGAATCGGTGGCATTTTGCATGGCTGTATTTTTAAATGGAAAATTTGCAGGATCATGACAACAATCCAGCTCACTCTCCCTAGGCGGCTCCAGAATAGCACTGAATGACTCAGATCCATGCATTCTGACTATTTAGGGTTTGATTCATCAAAATACATCTTCTTCCCAGAATAAAATGTTCCCCAGGTGACCTGTGCCTCCCATGAGGTCAGGTAGTCTGCTTGCTTCTTGTCACATCTGGAAACAGGGCCAGAAATGCCAGGTAACACACCTGCACAGAAGAGCCTGGGAGCTCCTGGGAGTCGGCATCAGCCAGCACAGTGAGACCTTTGGATTCATAAGGAGTAAGACAGAGGATAAATAAGCTTGAGTCAGACTGGGGAGTGGGGTATTCTCTGAGATAATTGCTCTCATTGATACAAGGCCGGGTGCTTTCTGCATGAATGTAGCGTGCTGAACTGACAGTACTTGTCCATCAGGACTAGAGTTGATCCTCCCTTAAACATCCTGCAGGGATTCAGACACTATTAGGCCACGTGTGTAATGATCTTTTCACAGCCCAGCGTGGTGTCCATTTGCTCAGTACCGTACCTACCTGGTGGTGATTTCATAGGTGTAATTGTTTCAGGGCGAGGAGCGTTTGACCATCGATTGCAAAGCCCAGGGGTCCACCCTCAGTCGGGCACGGGAATTGCTGCTGGGGCTCAAGGGCTGACACAAACCAGCCGAGGCAGCGTGTGAGCGGAGGAGATTGCTGCTATGGCCCTGCCTAGACTGGGGAAAAAAGTCTTCTCAGTCATTTTGGCCATAATGTGCTTCTCTGTGATTTCCCAAGGAGTCAGGCAAGCTGATTGCAGACAACTGTTTTACAAGCTCTCTGTACCTCAGACCCAGCTCTGTTCTAAGAAGCCGCTGGCTGATACCCAGCCTAGATATAAATGGGTGTGAGGCAAGTGTAACTGATGCAGACACAGAGATGTACTTCCTTTCTTAAGTCACTGACGAAGTGGAACCATCCATTTTTATCTTCAATCTAGACATTGGAAAGTTTGTTGGGTTTTTTTTTGTTGTTGTGGTGGTCGGGGTTTAGCTGAAGTACTTCTGTTGCAGAAACTGTAAATATACTGCTTTCAACCTGCTGTATATTGAAGCATCAGTAAAAATTCTGTACTGTTCATGGAGACATAAGGACTGAGTGACTGGGGAAAAAAAAATCATATGAATTGTTTGCCTTGAAACCGGCAATTTTTCTGCATCATCTAAATGGCAGGGACATTTGGCAATGAGGTTTTAGGTAGAAACAGTTAAATGAAATTTAGTACTGTTATTTAACACTACTACAGCTTGCTGTTGTAAATTATAACTTGGCTGCCTATAATGATTACAAAAGGGAAAGGTGTTTTCTTTTGAAGTGTACTGTAGGTCGCACCAAAAGTCCAAGCATGGGAGCCTGCAAAGAGCAACAGTTTTGGGATTCAGAAGGTATCTTGCTTTGATGAGGTTGAAGAAGGAACCCTGTCAAGACAGCTTCATGCTTAAGGCTAGTACTGTGCTCCTGGCAGTAATATATGATACACCTTCTGTACACCTTTTGAAAAAAGATCTTAGTGCTCAATGAAAGGAAATAACCCCATACTTATCCCTCTTTGTACTGTCAGGCAGAGGAATGCAGTAATGAGAAACTGAGTGACTTGACTAAGGCCACGGGAGGAGCTTGTAGCAGAGTCAGAAGCAGATCCAAAGTACCAGCTGCCAGGTCTAAGCACTGTTCCACTTCTGTTTTCTGTGGATGGATATGCGAGCAGCTCTTGATGGAGCCAGTTTTCACTCTGAAATGGTCCAGAGCCACGCGTAGCTGCTGACCATGCAGACGGAGAAAGTGGACCTTTTGGCTTTGATCACCTGGGGTGGATTAGGATTACATCCCTGTCACATCCCAGGGTTCACATCCCTGTCACATAGAGTGGATCATACTCCCCAAGGTTAGTGGAAGTCTAATACCACGGTGATGCTCTTCTGGTGATAGTGTAGGGGAAACTGCTCCCATCTCTGTTGAAAACATCAAATTTCAGTTTTGTCAGTTTGAAGTGTGGTGGAGGCACAAAGCATGACACAGAAATGATGCAGAGTGCAGAACTCTGTAGATGCAGAGTTACAGGACCCACAGCAGAGTTCTGATTCACTAGTGGGGGTAGCAGGGCATGGATGGCATCACAGGCCCCATCTGTCCACCCCACCCCACGCCCCATTCCTGGACATCTCAGCCTCCGTGAATCAGCTGCTGAATCACTCATTTTACAATGTGATGTTTTGGAATAAAACATCGCTGCTGTTCACTTGCCTTCAAACTCCTGACCTCAGAGCTGCAGCAACCCATCAGCTGATTGAGGAGCAGCATCCCAGCTGCTGCTCAGCAGTGTGGGAGCTGGGGTGGTGAACTCCTCCAGGCTGTGCAGCTCTGCATCTTGCTGGTGGATGGCAGCCCTGACAAACCAGTCTGCAGCTAGCTGAGTAGAGAGGTGGGATTTTACTCTTTTAAGGCTGTAATATTTAAGAACAAATACAATGAATGGCAAAACTGTTCTGTGCCTCACTGGGTCCAATAAGGGGAATGCTTTGCTTCTAAAATCCCCACCCTGCTTCAGTAATGTAAAGAACTGGAAGGCTTTAGTAACATTCTTGCTTTCAGCCCAGCTGTCCACTCAGAAATCTTGGTAGAAAAGAGTAGCTGTATGTGTTGTCTCTTTTTTAAGATGGGAGGTGTTTAATTGAATCCTTTGGCTGGCCTGAGACTCTTCTGCATCTTTTTCCATTTCATTCATTCTGTAAATCCCTCAAATGCTGAAGAAGTCACTATGGAGCATGCAATGGACTGGACTTTTCTAGAATCTCTTGTGCCTTCTGACATTTAATTACTGCTCTGCTAATCCTTCATGTCACTTACAATATATACTTAACCTGTTTATTCATGTTTAAGCTTCTCTTCTGAAACTGGGATTAGCAAAAAGATGTACAAGGTACAAAAACCCGACTCTTACATGAGAAAACCCGTATTTTGCATTCAAATGCTAAAAGGACACCATCCAGATAAAGAAATTACCCATGAAATTAAAGCTAACCTAAAAATGAACTTAACAAAAAGATTAATCAGTCAGTGATGGAGCATGCTTCATCTCTTTTTAAATAATTGTGGCCTCCTCGGTTTTAACCTACAGACAGAAATCTCAGCAGCATCGTGGTCATGGTAAGAGATAAGTGCTTTAAGAAATTACATGTTATAGGCTTGGTATCCTTTTAGTGTCATGTGTTCCGAGGCTGTTGCTTTTGTGTGTCCAGCAACACGGACAAATTGTACCATGTGTTTTGTTTGGGAGGAACATATGTCCTGTCCTCACCCTGGACTGAGTAATTTTCCTGCTGCTGGGGTTTTTTTGCCGCGATGCAGTCTGCCTGCATGCGCTTGTCTGGCACTGCAGCAACGCTGTCACAGCCACCTTCAGCATCATTAGACTCTCTCTCTCTATTCCTGCCCCACTGAAGAAGAGGATGGGAGAGCATAGAAGGGGAGCTGAGTCGTGGGGCTTAGGCAGGGGGCATGGATTTGCAGCACATCAGCAACAAGGAGAAACTTGTTTGTTTCCTTCCCTTTTTCTATGCTTGCAGATTTGGAGAAATTCAAGGCGTTCTTAAATGCCCCACCATGTTCCTAATGCTCCCAAGTAAACACACAAATGTATTCATGCCTATCACACCTTTGCTGTTCAGTATCCAAGGACTTTAATTTTGAATCGTTCAGGATTCACTTAATTACTGTGCCAAAGTTCTCATACGTGAGTGATCAGTCAGCAGTGCTCCATCCGACCTTCCCAAATCAGCTGGGTCTATTTATAGACGCAAGAAAAATGCACATTCAGGAGGAAAATGCCTCTACTTGAAATTCAGTTCCTGTTTTATTCTTTGCTTACTTGCATTTTTCATTTTCCTGTGCAGCTTATTGTTGCCTGGGTGATTTTTGGAAAACCTTACAAAATTGTTCATCCTCTGCTGTTTTAGTGAAAACCAAAAAATACTTTAAGGCTCCGTCAGGTTTCTTATGTCTACCTCAGGTCTTTCCTTGCCCCACCAGCAACTGTTCAAGGTGTATTTTCTGCAGCTGTGACACTGTCCCACATGGATAGTTTTGGTCCTCTTCCTCTGGGGTGGATTCCTTACAAGAGGTTCTTAATCTTCCTCTTGATTTCAAGCTGGAAAAAGCCAATATCACTCCCCTTTTCATCTCCTTTGTGAGTATGAAAAGCTATTCTGTACTCTGCCCCTTAAAAGATATACTTAATAAGTAATATAGGAATAAGTAGGGATAAGTAATATAGGAGTAAGTAGGAAGGAACTATAACTCAGTGTTGGTGCTGAAGTCACGCTCTGAGAATTGTATGGCAAATTCATCGCAGAGTGGAAGCAAGAAGGCTTGAGCTGGGATAGTTCTATGATCTTAATTTCTGCAAATAAGACACATGAAACACCCATGCGGGAGTTTTGCAGGTTTCTTATCTTCTCGGTAGCTTGAGCTGTAAAATTTCCCTTTACCTTTCAGTGCAAGAACAAAAAGCTTAGTGAGCAAAGCACACACACCACGAAGGGCTGTATGGAATGCGATGGGCGGCCTCTGTGTCTGGTATGCTTTTGTTTTGGGCAGCCTGGGTGGATGCCCCGAGCACTGCAAAAGGATTCCAGCTGCTCCAGCCAGCGAATCAGCTTTATCAAGGACGTGGCTCAGATGCCTCTACACAAACACACGTAGTATGGGGAACAAACAAGAAGAATTAGAGACATGCACATGCCTGCATGGGCGTGAGATCACTGGCATCACAAGGACGAGGTGGGGTGGCTCCTGTGGCAGGAGAAGGTTGTGGGCTTTTCATGAAAGACAGCCTAGGGAGATGAGTTGGGGATGTAAGTCTGGAGGAATACAGGGTAATTTTACAGGAAGCTAAGGATGAGGTTAAGAAAGCAAAGACCAGTTGGAATTGAGTCTGGCCAGAGATGTCAAAGACAACAGGAAGGGCTTCTGTAGGCATGTTGCTAACAAAAGAAAGAGTAGGGATAAGGAGGGCCCTCTCTGGAACTTGGGTTCTGCAGGAAGTCAGTCTTTTGTTTTACCATACATCAGTTTTATGATGGCATCTTTAATAACAATGGTGGATGGTAATCACCTGCTAAATGTGGTAAAGAGTTTCTGATTGTATAGTGAACAGCTCTGAGGGGATGTAATTGCATTTCTGAAGTTTGCATCTTTTAAGGGGAGGTATACCTTGGGATTCATACCATTCCTCTGCCTGAGGGAGATAGTGTGGGAGAAAACTGTACCTAGCAGAGGAGCTGAAAGTGTTTGGCAGTGGCTTTAAAGGCCACTGCTACTGCTGAACTTCTCAGTGGGTGCTTCTATGAAGGATACCAGCTGTCCATATTGTTGAGTTTGTTTTATGAACCTGATGTGCAGCCTGAGCTATTTAATATAAATTAAAACAAACCAATGTAACCTTCCACTGTTTGTAGCAGAAAACAGATGTTTTTTGAACATAAAAGTTTGGAAAAGCACTTGGCAGCCTTGGAAGCTATATCTGATTCCTTTAGTTTTGCCAAACTGAAGCTTGGCTCCTGCAGGAGATGGCAGGGGTTTGAGCACATCATCTTTGGCTCTGACATCTGATTTACAGTGCTGTTACTGGGAAAGTTGAGGCCTCTTTCTTGTCAGAGGCTACTCAGAGGCAGAATATGGACCTCAATGCCCAAAGTCTCATGTTCTTCATAATGATACTAAATGCAGAAAAAAATGTTGTATTCCTCTTTCCACAGTGCAGAGTTACGGATTTCTCTCTGTCACAGGAGAGCATCACTGGTAAAGCCAGGAAATTGTTTCATTGTTCTTTCCTTCAAGTCAGATCTTTAATAAGAAAAAAAAACAACAAACAAACAAACGAACAAACAAAAAAACCACTCTTTTCATTCTTGGGGAAAAAAAAAATAGAGAAGACATAAATGGGTTCCCATGTGATTGTTAGTCAAATGTTTCCAAAGCCCAGTTAAAAAGTTCCAGTTTTTAACTCCCAGAACATTTTGCACTGGAATAATATTTCTTGTCTTTTTTCCCATTTCCTGCTCATCAGATCTTGCCCTGCTGTGCTTTGTCGACAATATTTTTAGGTCCCAAGATACCTCTGCTCTATGTGCCATGGATTTGTGGACTATTATCTGCTCTGTAACCAAATTTCAGTTCCACTCAAGTTATTCTGAAGGCAGGGTTTGGCTGAAGCTTTAGCTAAAGAAGCTTCTAATTAGAATTAAGCATGCTGCTTTGTGTCTCCACCTCCAAATAAAATACAGCAGAGGAGTCAAGGTCAAGATAATAAAGTAGTCATGCTGGAATAGCACATGTGTTGTATGAATCATCCCATTGGCTATGCTATATTTATCTCTGTCACATTTTTGATATCATCCCTTTTCATCACATGGAGAATGTGTCCTGTGTGCTGCTCACTTCCAAGTGAAACCCAGTTCTGAACATACAGAACATCACCACAACTTGGTGTCTCACTGAAGCAGGACTGAGCCCTCTCTGTCAAGCAGCTTCCACAAACAGATAGCAAACAAGTGAGACAAAATGTACCCTTTGAGACAGACTTTTGAGAATTTTATTTTATGGTTACAAATCAGTGCATCTATTAATGGCCTGATGATTCTTTTCTGTTGATGAGGTTCTAGGAGGCTGTGTCTCCAACCTGTCTGATTTGTGTTGTGAGGATTGAATGAAATCAAAACTAATTGCTGGCTAGTCTGGCTAAATTCCCTCCTGATTCCAGTCACCCCCTGAATTAGGCTGTTTTGTTTAATATGAGATCTGGGTTGAAACAACTACTCACCTTGGTTTTTTACAAGTGCTAATATTGATGTCAAGTTGTTTTGCAGATGCAGCCTAGCCTTTCTCACTTCCCTGTGGAGTATGACCTCAGAGCCACAGTGCTACAAATGTTTGGTGGGTTGCAGTGTTTACACACTGTTCACTACCACTTGCATTTTGACTGAATTGGTGCAAACAGGACATCTTTCAGTGTCAGTGGGCTGAAGAATATTTTGGAGTTGGTTCAAGTCTGTGGCTTTACATGCACAGTATGAAAACCTAGAAAATGCTGCAGAAGGTTCCTGTCAGCTCCTCAGTAAAGTTTTGTTCCTTAAACTGGGTTAGCCTTGCAAAGAACCTGAAAGACCAGGAGTCTTTATGCATCAGGATGCTTTATTGGTGCACAGCATGGCTGTGGTAGGGTTGCACCTCGCCTGCCCAGTAATTTGAACTCACTTGTAGAGGAACCCTGTAAAGTTCAGTCCTGCACTTCACCCTCTTACACTGTGGCATGTGTATTTACTTTATTCTTCTCCCAGCTCTTTGGGCTGAATGGAGTTTAATCTCTGGTTGAACAGCTGCACAGAGTGTCTGATGTCACTTTGCAGGCGTGGAGAGGTGGAATTAGCACGGGACATGTAGGCTAGGAGGCTCTCTCCACTCTCTCCACTGTCCTTCTCTGCCTTTGTTTTTGGCTTTCTCTTACTGTTTATTTACTGAAATTATTTTTATTCACTCAGGCTTGCACTGGTTTGAATGTCTCCATTGTCTGGACACACTGCCAGCAGCAGCAGCAAGTCTGTGTGGTGCTTCAGGTCCAAGCTAAGGAATCTGGCTAATAACTTAATAGCTTCTCATCTCCACCGAGCTCCCTCTGAAAAGTGCTTTATTGTGGGTTGGGGAGCACACAGATGGCAGCACTCTATTTATCTCCAGGCTGTCACATCACTAGTTGTTCTCAAAACGGGGTGCCTTCACAGGCTGGTGCTGCTGAGATCTGTGGCTTTAAAGAGCCTTTTCCCGAATAGGATTTGATACAATGGAGAGAAAAGAAACAGCATCTGCACTTACAATGATGGCTCAGAGGCATTAATTCTTTTCACATGCACATGCTCAGTCGACACATGGGCACAGCAGCCTGTGGATATTGTCCTCTCAGTTTGATCTCCCTTGCCTTGAAGTTGTGGGCAGGATTGGAAACAAAGTGCCATCCCCTTTTGCAGTTTATCTGTCACTCCCTGAATGCCCATCAGCACCCAGAGCCCAGTAACTGCTGCAGTAGAGTTAAAACCAGCATGCTTGTGGTTAAAACTTAGCTTCCCATCAACCTAAGTTCCTTAAACTGACAAGAATTGCTACTCCCAGAAGGCAGGGAAGGAGGGAGAAGGAAGGGGTTTATAACTCAACACTCAAGCAGTCAGAGAGATTTTATCTTTTGGCTTTTTCAGATACTGCTTTACCAGAAGAGCTCTTGGGTGGTCGTGGCCCCCTTGCTGCCCACCCACTGCTCTGAGTGACTAAACACCCTGCAGCACTGACTGATCTTTTCCTTGGAAAGACATTTTGATTCCACAGGCACTAAGATGCAGACTGATGAGTAATTGCTTTATTTTTCCTAAAGCTGGAGAGCACAGGGCTGGATTTGTTCACATTTTCACAGAATTTGGGGAGAAGGTTTAACAAAACTCTGAATCTGGTCTCATCTTTTATATCATTGGTGGACTTGGACAACAGTGATAAGCAACTGTGCCCAGGCACAGTAGAGCCACTCAGAGAGTAGGTGGAGGCAGATGCACTGAAGCATCAGGCTTTAGCCCGGGTCACGCCTGTCACGGTGTTATTGGGAAAACCAAGCGCCAATTTACCAGGGTGGAGTTGGGAAATGGGAGGTTTGGGATTGCAGTTACATGGCTGTCATGTTGCATAAAGGAGACCATCCTCTCACATGACCTTTTCAGGGCTTCACCTCAGTCTCTCTCCTTCTGCGCTGGCTTGGGGTGTGTCAGCCTGGGACAGCCTGAACACTTCCCCGTCAGGGTGCTGCTCTTAGGGAGCTACTTTCAGGATTTGACCTAAGTGGATGTTATGCCACATCCCCAAAAGCTTTATAGAAAGTCTGAGTTCCCAAAGTCTGTCAGGATTTTTGTACCTCCTGGTAACTCTTAGCCTGGACATTATCTGTCATTTAATAAAGAAACAGCAAGATATAAAAGAAGCACCTGGCAGTTGTGACAGGCAGTGGTGAAAGCCTGTGTTGGCCCTTTCCTGAGAAAGAGGACAGGCTTGAAAACAGTACAATTTTTACTGTGTGCAAGTAACCCATGGTGTGACACTGGGTTTTCTTTCTAGTGCAGTATTATCTCTGGAAGACAGAAAACCGCTCACATTGTACCTTCTTTGAATTATCTCTTATCTCCTTTGTGTGTGTCCTCAGGGAAAGATGCCACAGACACCTCCCTTTGCAGCGATGTTTGACAGCAGCAGCTACAACAGGAACCTGTATCAGACGAAAGAAGGCAGCTGTGGAGGGCTCTATTACCACGACAACAATCTCCTGTCGGGGTCTTTGGAAGCTCTGATCCATCACTTAGTACCCAATGTGGATTACTATCCCGATGTAAGTTACACACCCAGCTAACTCCATGGCCAGGCCTGCTGTGTCTCCTAAAGGGGAACGTGTGCAGGAAGAGCAGAATGTGTCACATCCATGGCTAAAGAAGGGGTTCAGGTGCCTGAAGCATGTGCTTTACTGGAGGGCAGCATGCAAAAACTCACCTAACCTAGGAAGTCTAAAGCTTTGTTACTCCTGTTGTAAGGTGAGCAGCCCTGGTGACTCATTTATAAAGCACACACCTAGACTGGCTTGTCGCTTGACGGATTGTGTGCACCATTGACCCTCAAAAAGCTGAACAGAAAGGCATCACCACGGTTGTGACAGAATGAAAGTATTTATTGCAAAACCAAACGGTTTTTAATGCATATTTCCCATTGCTCATCTGAGGTCCGCATATATTTGCAATAAACAACCAAAATGTTGAACTAGTACCACACTGTTTAGGATGAGCAGAGGCTGGATATGACAACAGGAGGTTTGTCATCTGAGAATTTGTCATTTGACCTGTCTAGGCACATCCATGCGTTGAGACATTTTCAGTAATTCTTAGAAAAGAAGATAAAAAGGAATGGTATCAAAAGGTGGCAGGAAAGGACAGCTGGGGATAACTGGTGGATGATGAAACTGCAGCTCTACTTGTCGACATGCTCCTGCTGAAGACATAACTCTGCTTATATCCAGCTTTTGTTATTGTCATAGATCTGTTCACGGTTCCAAGATAGGATCATTTTTCAGCTTGGGACAGAATTTACAGCAGCACAGGACTGTACTTAAGCTAGTGCTTATCCATTAATGCTTAGTGTAAACTTCAAATATATAGCAATTTAGAAACTGGTTGGACAAACATGATGGTTTATTCCAAGTTTCTAGAGCCAGAACATTGTAGAGTCTTTGTAGAGTGGGTGCCATAGATATTTAACTACTGGCAAAGTGGAAAGTGGAATGGATATTCTGAATATCCATTCACTGATTTGAACAATGAGTTCAAATCATTATCTATGGAAAATCAAAGCAAAATAAGGAGCCTCTTCTTGTAACCTCAGAACCATTACTGATTTTTATTCTGTAAAATTAAGCTATGTAGTTCCCTCCACTTTCACCCAGGAGACAAATGTTTACTGTAGAGCAAGAGAAGATGAGTTGAAATTTTATTCTGAGTAATTTCAGGTAATGAGCTTGCAATAAGGCTGTGTGCAATAGGAGAGCTAAGCCACCTTTGCCCTGCCTTGTTTTGGTTTACTCTTGCATAACTTGGCTCAAGCACAAACTTATAATACTGGTTCTGGAGCAATGATAAATGTTAAATGCTTACCTCTGTAGTAATTGCTTTTGGCACAGCCACCTGTAGAGTTTTATTCTTCAGATAGTAAAGTATGAGTAGCAGATTTTTCAGGAAGGCATTTCAGGAAAATATAAAAAAATGCTGGTGATTTATGCCTTTCTCTATCTTCCTCTTGTTCACAGAGGACGTACATCTTCACCTTCCTTCTCAGCTCCCGTCTTTTCATGCACCCGTACGAGCTCATGGCCAAAGTCTGCCACCTGTGCATTGAGCAGCAGAGACTCAGTGAGCCTGGCCTGGACAAGGTGAGATCCCACACTCTCAGGGACTTCCCAGGTCCCTGCCCAAACCAAAATGCTTCTATTCAAGACAGTCCTCAGTAGGATTGAAGAGATTGAAAACCTGATGCAAGTAACTCGAATTTGACCTTTTATTCACTGAGATTCATGGGGAATTTCCACACTGCGCAGCCTGTCTTCCGTGAGGGCTGCTGCTTCTGCTGCATTGTTGGTTTTACCAAGGGAATCTCTGAACCAGGGTCCTGAACAGGCTAAAATCTGCCCTCCAAAAGTCCAAGACAGAGGTTTTGTTGATCTCTTTCCTTACTTCACTGAGAATCAAAAATCATTTAATGGTCACTGTGTCCAAGGCAGCCTCTCACCACCTCATCTCCCCACCAGCCTCTCTCTGTCTGTGCACAGGTTTATCCCTATAAGGTGTAGTGCACGCATAGGTCTTGGCATAACTGAAATTTACCACTTTCTTTGCTGAGGGTTAGTCATAAGTTATAGAAACTCTAATCAATGCCTTGCATTGAGACACTCCTGATAATGAGGGGAGTCATTTCCACCCACCTGGGGCAGAATTTCCAGGTCAGCTAAGACAATGAGTCTCCTCATTGGCTTCCATGGCCATTGGCTCTGGCCTGTAATCCAGTGCTGAATGAAGTTAAGATTAAAATTTACCTTACATTCATAGCCTTGTGCTCCACAGTATCCTACAGTGCGCAGTATTCTATTTCCTTTGAGCTAGATATTTCCTGCATTGCTGTTTTGTGTAACATTCCTCGCTACTGTTTCCAAATAGAACTGGACCCAGAAGATTGCACCAAAAATCCTACAGTTGTTGACTGAGTGGACAGAGACTTTTCCTTACGATTTCCGAGATGAAAGAATGATGAGGAACTTAAAGGAGTTGGCACAAAGAATAGCCAGTGGGGATGAGGTAAGTTGTCTGCAAACAAAGTTATTGGATAAAAAAGCATTCCTGTTACTGCTTTGATATTGCTGTTAATAACAAGGTGTGGCTCTGGGTGCTTAACAAAACTTACTGTGAAGGTGCTGGTAGGCAAAAAGTTCTGTCTGGTACCTAAGCCTAGGATGAAATCACGCAGCATAAGCAGATCTCCAAAGCATGGGCAAGGTTCTCTCCCCCTCTAAGCCCATAACATAATCATGTTTTGTGCAGATGGGCACAACTTGGTGGATGTTAGTATTTATCATTTTAGTGATTCTACTTGGAAGAAACTATCTAGGGCAATAGCTGAGAAATCCCTATCAGTGTTGATCGTTTCTTCAGTAAGATGTATTGGAATTGGGCCTTTGACCTGTAGGTCAGTGGAAAAGTTACAGCAGTTTTGGGGAGAAACTTCCAAAAGAGAACAGGACCAGGAATAATTGTCTTGAGCTTAAAGTATCAGATTAGAGGAAGTCTATCATATTCCTTCCTGTGGATGGAGCACACAAGGAAATCACCTGACCTTTTTCTAAATCCCACTTTTCAGATGGAAGTAAAGTTCCATGTGGGTATTATGAAATAATTTGATGCTCAACTAATGCTTGTCTTTTAAATACTGAAATAAACTCAGCCAAGAGCCAAGGGTTATATTTACTTAGTGGAAGGGAATTAACAAGGTTTCAGTAAACAAATCCTGTGTAGCTGGCATAACACTGCTATTGCAAAAGGCACTGGAGTGGCATTTGGAAGAACTATAGACACAAATAGCAATTGCTAAATGGCATTGTGTTTCCAGTGTTCCTCAGGGACCAGTGTTCCTTATATAAGCTTTTAAGTAATGATATGGATGAGGCAGCAAACAGCACATTAACAGGCGTGGAGGTAAGCTGGACTGAGAGGAGCTGAGAGTGCTGCCAAAGGCCTGGAAGGGTCTTGAGAGGCTGTTCACAAGCATGGGAAAGAACAAACCTAAACTGAACTTGGAAGCTGAAATACGTTTTGTTGTTGTCAAAGTGGGGAGGGATGAAAGAAGATGGGACAAGATAATGGAGATGCAGTACGAAGTATAAATGAAAAAGAGATCCAATTTGATGTGCAAGCTGAAAGGTTACAAGATAGCTCCAGGGAGCTTTGGGCTGGGAAGAGGCAAGAGGTGTGCCTTCACTCCAAGGGTGCCAGGTTGCTTTGTTTCTAGATACTCTTCATAGCAAAGTAGGAAACCGAAGTTCAGTTCCAGGCAAAGTAGTTATGATTGAGAGCTCACACCCACTTGAAAAATACTCACTGGCACAAAAAAAAAAAAAAAAAAGAACTGCTTAGCCTGGAGGAAGTTGAGTTGGTGGATGGAAGAATAAAATGAGAAGAGGGAAGGGTTGTCTGCAACGAAGTTTCTGGCACAACAGACAGTTTAAACAGTGAAATCATCTATTGAAGGGAAAGGCAGTTGTACAAAGCTGCTAGAAAATGTGCAAAGGGAGCAATCTTACTCTGCAGAGAACTATAAATCCTTTCTAGCTGTAGCTTTGAGGTTTTTTTGACTTTGAGGTTTCCTTTAGAAAGACAAAGTGAAAGCAAGCACTGCAGTAAATTGACTTGTTTTATTGTGAACTGCTTGGATCAGTAAATGGCAACTTCCTTGACCTTGCTTTTCTACAGATCACTTGGATTTTTGTGAGTCATTACCCTAAAGAACACAAAAGAAGCAGTTTCCTACTCTTGTTCACTACAGTTCTACTTATAGCTTCTTATTCCACTTCCTGAATTATTGTACTCCAGTTCTTTTAGAATGTGTCAGTAAGAGTACGACCAAAACTTCTCACCATACTAACGTATCACTCCTTCAAAACAACATATTTGGAAAAAGCTTTGGAGGAAAGGACAAATTTATCAGAATAAAGGAAATACTGCAGCCTTGGACTGATCATACTATAGTGTGCAGACAGTAGTTTTTGGATGATCCTTTTTGAAGCCACTTAGGTTTTGCTTTAATGGTTTAGGATGATATGTGGAATCTGGAAGAGTAGCCACCTTGGTTACACATTTCTATCTACTTAAGAGTTGAGTTCTGCTCTTGCTTAAAATTGTCACTCCTGGTAACTTGAATAACTACATGGAAAGGCCTGCAAAAACAAAAGAAGAGAGAGATGGTTTTATTATCTTCTTCTTTTCCTCAGATTCACTGCAAGTTTAAGCTCTGACTTTGGTGGTGGTGCTGTAGAGAGAAGCAGGCCCTTTGTTTATCACTGAGTGGCCACATATTTGGTTTTTCCGGTGGTCTTAAGCAGGAGAAGATGGAGTATTTTTATTTCTTGTATTTCCTCCAGTGGTGGTTGGTACTTTCAGGAAGTGGATTGAACACATTTTTTCTTTGAGCTAACTGGGTCAATATTGAACCTGTGAGACAATCACTGCTTAAATCCTCAGCTGGACTCCTTTTGATCTGATGAAATGCCAGTATTACAAATTCACATAATAGAGCTTCTCTTGAGTTGACAACAAATACAGGTATCAGCATCCATCTGTTGCAGTGTCATGCAGACTTTAATGATGTCTTCTCACATCTCAGAAGTGTTTTCTGATTGTTTGGTGTTAAAACAGATGTACCGGAAGAACGTGCAGCAGCTCCTCCAGAACCTGATTCGGAAGCTGGCCGCAGTTACCCAGTACGAGGAAGTGCTTGCAAAAATTGACACCACCACATCCACAGATCGCCTCACGCTCCTAAAGACCAAGCCCCAGTCCATCCAGAGGGACATAATCACTGTCTGCAATGATCCCTACGTGTTAGCTCAGCAGCTGACGCACATAGAGCTTGTGAGTTGTTACATTCCCAGGGATGACTTCATCCCTCCCCTCTTTTTGAAGTGCAGGTTAACAGGGGATATGACTTGGCTGCTTCTGTGCTTTGTTTAGGAGAGGCTCAATTATATTGGACCAGAAGAATTTATCCAGGCATTTGTGCAAAAGGATCCCTTGAATAATGACAAGGTAATGGGAGCAGATCTGGAGCAGCTCTGAAATGCATCATTTACCATCAGGTGCACCATGGGCTGGTAGTGAGGTCCAGCAATAAAAGAGGACCAGCAGAAAACAAGCTTTAGTAATCCCATTAAACATTTTGTTAATGTTTTTTTTTCTTTCTGGAGTACAACTCCTGAAGCTCCGTAACTCAGCCAAAAAATTGACTTAAATGAACACATTTCCTGGGTTTTCTGACTTAAGCTAAGGGAGAACTTAATCCTGTGGATGTTTTCCCCAGGCCATCTACACAGCCTACAGCTGGAAGAGGCTGAGTTTAACTTTGCCTTCTGCATTATTCATTTCCGACATCTGTTCTTCCTTTTTTGTAAACTGAACTCTTTGCAGCCAAGTGGCACATGGGGGAATTTGCAGGTAGAGCAGACATAACAAAAAGAGTGTGCAGAGGGCTCTAGATCTACATGAGATGAAGGGTAAATATGCAGTGTTTCTAACCAGCCATGACAGAGTTGTCATCTCTTTGAGTGCTGTTTTCAAAAGGACTTAATTTTTTATGTTTTCGAAGATGACTTAACCTCTGTAGATAAACTGTGATAAAGTCAGTCCATTAAAACTTGAACTTAAAACTGATAAACAGGATAGAATGACAAAAGTTTACAATCTGATGTTCAGTCAGATGGTCTCTGAAATTGTTCTTCCAGATAGAGATCACTGAAACTGCAGTCTACCCCTTTTTAGGCAACCCTGAGGTGTGGTGTGGGAATGATTCCAAGATGATACAGCATAGCACTGCCCAGGAAAGGGATAATCCCCTCAAAATGGTAGAGCTGGTCTCCCAAAGTTAGGATGCAGTATGTCCATATCATCAACAGCTGAACATAATGTGCCTGACCTCTGTTTTCCTGTGTACTTGCAGAGAGCTTAGTGCTGTATCTGCTGTATCAGAGGGACAGGAGTAAGGACTGAAACAGTGTGTGTATTCAAGGGAGCTTTATGCAGATATTTAGGCCTGATTGTTTGGATAAGTCTGTCCTGGGTCCTTAAAGCATCCCAGTAGGACTTCAAGCATGGGGTGGATTCCACATGCCTGCTGGAGTGCTTTACTGGGCTGACAGCTCAGAAGGAAGTTCCACATAAACATGAATATTACCACTGCTGCTTTCCCTCTAAGCTTTTTGTCACTTTGGGTAATTTGAGTTATTACTGGTTACTTGAGAGTGTTTGGGAATGGCAAGGCAGAAAGCCAAAAGGTCTCACAGGAAAAAGATAAAAGTTGTGCTAAAAGTTGCTATTTCATTTCTGTCTGTAGAGCTGCTACGGGGATCGAAAGAAGACTCGGAATCTTGAAGCCTATGTGGAGTGGTTTAACAGGCTCAGTTACTTGGTCGCAACAGAAATCTGTATGGTGAGCAAGGACTTTTTGTGCTGAAAGGTTTTATTTAGTTGTCTAAAACTGTAAAGCCTTTTCAGGTTTGGTGCCTTTTGGACTTTTCATTCACTTGGTTCTGTAATTGTTTGCATTTGGACGCAGTCAGAGCACGTCTGAAGAGGAAATAAGTTCAGTGTTTTTAGCATTATACTGGTGCCTGAGCCTTGTTTATGTGACAGTAATGATTTATTCTGGGTCAGCCCTTCTTGGTACATGAGCATGTCTGGCCTGCTATTCTCTTCTCTGAAAGCCTCTTGTGGATTGAGGCACATTCTCTTCCCTGGCTGACCCTCTACTCTGCTCTGCTGTTCTTCATATCCTTTTTCTTGGCAGAGCCTCTTTGCCTGTTGTCCTTGTTCTCTGCCTGTCCAGGATCTGGTTTGTCTTTGCTGTCCTGAATGCTTTTGTACACAATAGTGTGGCTTCCTTTACGTGTAAAGGATAGTGTGAAACTGTGGTACTTACGGAAAAGACTTTTAACAGGGGTGTTATTTCTTCAGGGATGTGTCTGAGTGCTGGTTCCTGCTGAGCATAACCCTACAAATGCATTTCTTGCAGCCTGTGAAGAAGAAGCACAGAGCAAGAGTGATAGAATATTTCATCGATGTGGCACGGGAATGTTTTAACATTGGCAACTTCAATTCCTTAATGGCTATTATTTGTAAGTATGTGTACTGAGATATTATTTTATTCCTGTTTAAAACTGGATAAAGGAAGCAGAGTGCTTCACACAGAAGTCTACTGCATAGCTTGGTCAGCAGCATGAAGTTGCTCAACACTGTAGTGCTATGTGTGTAGTATAAAGTTGGTATAAACCAAAGTTTTCATTGCCACTCTTCAGAGACCTAAATCCCCGCTTTTTACAACCAACTTCAGTGCTAAATTAGAATAAAAACTTGCTTTGTAATATGGAGAATTGATGTCTTCCATTGTTTCTATCACATCCTAGTGGTTTAAAAATTCCACACCTCTTTATATCTGGTGGGAAAATGCTGGGAATATTTTTTTTTTCCTTTGAAATATGAAAACTTCATAATTATGTGTAGTTTTCAATAAATTATGTAAGAGATGGTGTTCAGAACACTCATTTGAGCTTTTCTGCTGTATATACATGTTTTATCAGATCCACATTAAATCATGTCTTAGCATTTTTTTTTAGAGCTTTCACTCTGTAAGAGATGAAGATTTTGTTTCCAAGATTATTTTGGAATTTAAAGAAAAGTGACTCTGATTTCTTGAGTAACTCCATTGAAAATACTTGTTATTGGTAATAGGTTCTTTGCTTTAGAAATACTTACTAGTCCAAGCTACCTGAAAGATTTTTTTTTCTTTTAAATACTCCAGTAATCTCTTTCTCTTATATCAAGCTGGCATGAACATGACTCCTGTGTCTCGATTAAAGAAAACCTGGGCAAAAGTGAAGACAGCCAAATTTGATATTCTTGAGGTAAGTTTGGCTAATATTTGGACAGGAGGCTGTTAATACCATTTTACTTTTAACTGCTCTAAAATGTGAGTTTGGCTTCATTATGACATTTAATTTAGTATATATGTGCTCTTAATGGATGTTGTCCAGCTGACCTTTGTCAAAGATCGTGCAAGTGCAGCACTGTATGAGTTTGTGATTTATCCAAGAGAATATATTGGATTCCTTGTTGTGCTGAATGGACATTTTTAAAAATAAGGTTCTCTTCTGATCAAACAAACAGGCAGAGTGATACTGCAGCCCTCTACAAAGCTGTGTTTGTGGGGGTCTTCAGAAGACCTTTTCCTATTTAAGAGTTGCTCAGCTGAGAAAGGATTGTGTGTACCTCATTATCTGCATCTTTTCACGCCTTGCAGCATCAGATGGACCCTTCCAGCAATTTTTATAATTACCGAACTGCTCTGCGTGGAGCCACTCAGAGGTCCCTGACAGCCCACAGCAACAGAGAGAAGGTGTGTTGGCAAATGACTTGGCAGTGGGCAAAAGGGAAATGTGCTTGTTAAGCTGCATGGTAAACCTTTGTCCTGGAATTCTGATTCTCAGCAACTCTACCCCTCGTGAGCTTATAAAAAGCTGCCAGATCAGTTTGGTGCTGGCTGACAGTCCAAATATTAAATGATCACTTTGATTGTTTAAGTAAAATAAGTTGCCTCAGCTCATTTCTGTTTGACAGACACCTATATCTCACAAACCTGTACCACAAGTAGAAAGGCTAAGGACTGACATGAGGTTGCTGTTTGTTCTTGCTGCTGCTGCTTGTGCTAAACTTTCAGTAATTCATGGCTTAAGGTGGAAAGACTTTAAAACTAACAAAAGGCATTCTAAACCTCAAACCTAGACAGAGCTGTGGCATTCCCTCCCTGTATATAGTCTTTAGATGCAGAATCTCAGTGGTAGTTCTTGTGGAAAGGAATCAAATATCTTCCTAGCTACTCTCTACTTGGAAGCAGTTGCCCATCAACTTGATGAGCAGTTGCTCATCAAGCGCTTCATGCTGTGTTTAATAAACGTGATCTTGCAGTTCGTGGAATAAACTACCAGGTAGATGAAGCAAATCCACGTGCAGTCTGCTGATCTATACTGTTGTTATACATGGAATGTCTTTCCGTGTCCTGGGGATCTGTTCACATATCATTCAAAGTACCAGAAGTTTAAATGTAAGAGGTTTACTTCTTTTCAGAGAAAAGTCAGTTTTAAGACTTCAAAGAAAGAACTTAGAGATATTGAAATATGGTGCAGTGAAGTGTTCTATAATAACTGAAATAATAAGTGGTATTTGTTTTATCCCCAGTTGTAACAAGGATGTGTAGCTGTGAAAACTTCCATAGGATGAAAATTAAAATAGAATGATTTTAAGAAAATAAAATTCTCCAGCATTCTCCAAAGAAAATACTTTGTTCAGTTGGCAGGAAATGCTTAATTTTAAGCCAGTCAGTACCAAGGTTCCATGACTTGCATGAGCTCAGGGAACTGTAGCTTGAAAACCATTTGTGCTGCTACCCCAATATTCCCTGCTGTGCTTCAATGTGCATCTCCCCTCGTTTACCAAACAAGTCCTGTCAAGAGGGAAAGCTACACTACAAGAAACCTGCAGGAATTACATGTAAGAAATAGGTGCCTCTGACCATTTATCTTCTGGAATCTGCAAGGAAGAAGGAAAAAATGAAAACAGGAAGGACATGACACAGAAATGGTGGGCTTTCTGGAGAGACTTGTATTTTAAAATGTCGTGACTACACAGTTTTTGTGTAAAGATGTAGAATGCTTAGTCCTTCAGTATTTTGCTTACCTTTTGTGTCGCCTGACTTCCTTTCATTTTTCTCTGTAGGCCACTGTGTCTTGATTCAGGACCAGACTGATAATAATAATGCTGTTCTCTCCCTAGATCGTGATACCTTTCTTCAGCCTCTTGATCAAAGATATTTACTTCCTCAATGAGGGTTGTGCCAATCGCCTTCCAAATGGTCACGTCAATTTTGAGGTAAGTAGGGCACTGAGTGGGGTTTTAATGCAGGGTCAGCCCCTTTAACAGAAAACTGGAGCAGATCACAGTCTAATTTCCACTGGATTCTGAGAGAGCAGACATAGACTGGAATTTGAGTATATCTGTTCCTTCTCAGGGGAGCTGGGAGGTAGTCAGGGAAAAGCAGTTTTATTGGAGATGGAGTGTTTATAGAAACTTTCAATATTCCCAGTTTTTTTTGGTGGGGGTAAAAAAAGCCATCAGAACTTCTTCCCAGTGCTCAAATTCATCTCAACATTTCAACAGTTTTGATATAGTTAATGACAGAATGTTCAAATTAGTATTTTAGGGCTTATCTTTTAATTCCTCACATAAAAAGCAGGTTCCTCCTTTATCAAGATAAATAGGCATCATTTTCATGCATGTAAGTCCCAGATTGTCTCTGAAGAAATATGTGATAGAGCAGCAGTGAGGGAGTTTGGACTCTCTTGTCTTCCCGTAGTTCTTCTGGCTCTGATTTCATGCTTGTTATCTGACACAGGCTGAGTTACCCAATGATTTGTTTCCTGGTACTTTCAGTTTTCAAGAAGCCTGGGTCATTCACACAGAAGTGCAGTACATTTCAGTTGTAGTCACGGGCCTGAATTACCAAAGGTTCTTAAACTAGGCTGTGCAATCACCTGGAATGTCATTTTGCTCAAGGAATCCATGTGCATTTGAGACATGTTAAACTTTAATTGAAAGAGTTATCAATTAATGGCACCAGCACACTACATGGGCAGTGTTTATTTTTGGCATAATTTTCCAAAGAGCATTTCATATTTGCTAACTGACAGGAAACATCTGGATTTTGAAATGTCAGTATTAAGCACTTGATGTGAAAATCACTATGTATTCAATTGCAAAACAAAAACCGTGAGCATCATCAAAGTCAAAATTTGGGCATAAAGAGTGTTACCAGTTCCTTGGGAAAAAAAAAATAAAGTGCACTTCATGATCTACTATATTGCTGTTCACAATAGCAATTTTAACAAGGTGAAGGAGTGGGAAATTACCATAGCTTGAAACAGGAACACGAAAGTTAGAGGCTGAGTGTTGAGTCAGATCACATTAAATTCTATTTTAAAAGCCAAGGACAGGCAAAGCCTTGGTCTCCAAACCATGATCTCTCCCTCTTTTTGAAAAAATGTTCAGGGTAACCAATCCTGTTCGACATATAGCACCTCTTTGCTTTGTATTCTGACAGAAATTTTGGGAGTTGGCAAAACAAGTCAGTGAATTTATGACATGGAAGCAAGTGGAGTGTCCTTTTGAAAGGGATTGGAAGATTCTGCAGTACTTGCTCTCTGTCCCAGTCTTCAGTGATGATGGTAAGGAGCTCTGGATTTCTGTAGGGATGGTGTCACTGGCTACTGCTTAATCTCTTTTTGTGTTAATTTGTGGCTTCCACAGTAAAGAAAGACTGTCCTGAGACATCTCTGCCTGGCAAGTAAAAAATGCTCCTCCCTTACAAATGACAGAGAAGATAAGATTTTTCTTGTATGTGCATATAGTCTGTGAGAATCAGCATTGGTTCTGCAATAGAATGAACTAAATTGATGTGGTCCTTCTAAATGTCACATGAAATGTATTTATGTGGACTTTCAGGATACTTTGTACTAAAGGGTGCTGCTTAAGGAAGAAAACAGGGACTTCACTGGCTACATACAAAGCACCATGTCCCTGGGCTCATTTTATTTTCTCTCGAGTGCTTTCTGCTCCTCATGCTTCTGAGTTTCCGCTGGTTGGTTTTTTCCCCCCCTCAGGGTAGTCTTTGTTCTCATGCACACTTTGTTAGCATTGTCTGGGTGCAATTATAAGCAATGCTATACTTCCTAATGGGATTCTGAAGCCCTAAACTGAGGGATGGAGAATACATGCCTGCTTCGTTTAACTCAGTCTGCTTTGCAGGGAGAGCAAATTTTAAAATGCCAGTAGGCCTAACATAATGTATTTGCTTCTGATTGCAGCACTTTACTTGGCTTCCTATGAAAGCGAAGGCCCCGAAAACCACATTGAAAAGGACAGATGGAAGACACTAAGGTTTGTGTCAGAGGTTACCCAGATCAATAAATAAATAGAATGGGATACAGAGGAAGCATCAAGCAGTTAAAACCAAATGGCATGTTACGTGTTTCAACAGCTGGGGCACAGCATGCTTGTAAATCCCCCCTCCAGTCTGGGACTCTCGGAAAAGATAGAACAATCAGTCTTTATCTTAAGCTCTATCGGTCCTTCTTTCCCTTAGGAAATGGGAATTAGAATAAGTAATTTTGTATTTTAATTCCTTGTGTTCCTCAGTGAAGGAAGAAAGTACTTCCTAAACTCCGAGAAATCCCCGCTTCCTCGCAAGTACTATACAGAGCACTCTGGATTCCCCACAGATGTTTTCACAGCTACTGCATCCCTTTGTGCACCAGCCTTTCAGACAGGGCTGAGGTTTGCATAAAAATTGTTCTGGGGAAAATGCATTAATGAAACCACTTAACAATTTAGAGTTCAGGCTGGGGAAAAATATTTAGTGAAATCATTTTTGGCTTCTCTTCTACTGCTATTAGAATGCAGCCTCATCAGCTCTTTGATTTTACTAATTGGAAGGATACATGAACCATAAGGCAGGGAGTTGTAGCAATTCCATCTGATTGATTCCACTCATTTTGAGAAGACAGAAAGAGTTACTCACATCAGGGCACAAACACTCCACATAACACAGAGTGACAAGATGAAAATCTGTAGTAACACGAATTTCAGTTTCACGGCTTCCTTATCGTAGTCACTCTGTCTGAGAAGATTTATTTCATTCTAATGATTGTCTTCACCCATTTGCATTTCCCTCTGCCTTTCAGGTCAGCGCTTCTGGGCAGAGTCTAGAGCACACCATGTCTGCTGTTGCTGTGTTACGTGGATTGCCAAGGGGCATGGCTTGGCTTATTTTTCTGTGCACTGAGTGGCACTCAGAACGATGAAAGATGTGCAGTCAGTTGCGATATCTTGGCAGCAAAGATGAAAGAAGTTAATTCAAGAACAAACAGGCAGCTTCTCCCATCTGACAGATGAGATAAAATCATAGCCCACTCAGCTGGGATTCAGGCTGAAGTATTGATTGAGAATCCTTTGAAGATCTCAGATGCTGCCTATGAATCATTTCACACCTGGATGGAATATTCTTTCCTTTCCTTTTGCTGCAGCTGGCTGCTACAAGGACTCTGCAGAGCTGCTGCAAGGACTCACAGGAGGCTATGGGGGGGAAATGTTCACCATTCCTTTCAGTGAAACCCAAGTCTGCATTGAAGAGCTCCCATTCCTAATAAGCTGAATATATCCTGGAAGTTTGGGAATGCTAAGAAGGGAAAGGACTGGACACAAAAATTGGCTGCTGAGAATTTCTCCCTACCACTGTAATGGTGGCTGGGTTTTTTTCTTTTTCCAATGTGTTTTTGAGTTGGCTGCTGGCAGGCAAACTCATTATTATTTTAAGTTATTTAAAAAATATAAAGTAATGAAAATCAAGGCTGTGGTAGAAAATACACCTGCTATAAAAAGATAATAGCTATGTAGCTCTACATCTTCTAGGGAGGCTTTTTCTTTTGTTCACTTCTTTAGAGCTAACCACTACGTGCAACAAACATTCTTATTTTTACTGTGAGGTTTTGTTACTCTTGATTTTCCATACTTGACCTTCTTCTTATATTAGGTTGAACAAGCTGACTTTTCTAGAATAGTCTTTGAGAAACGGGCATAAAAACTGTGTTGAAATATGAGAGTATGTTTTTATTCAGTAATTTTTATAACTGCTATTTTTTTGAAAAGGTAACAGTGGAGAACACAGTCCACTCTTGATTGAAATAGCAAGATGCTAAAAAGAAAAAAAGAGGCTTCTTCTCAGCTCCAGCTATGAAAAAAACAGTCTTCCTGTGTGTTTGCTTTAGGGATTATGTTTATGGCTGTGAAGTATTTCACTGTGTTACACACCTATTAAGTTTTTAGTAGCTCTGAATACTTAATCACTCTATCTATCCTAGGAAGAACATGATTGAAAAAAAAAAAAAATACAAAACCAAGCTGTAGCTGTAGATCACCCTGGATGCAAAAATCAATAAGCAAAGTACATACTCGGCAAAAAAAAAAAAACAAACCCTATTTGCAATTATTCTGCTACTGTTGTAAAAAAAAAAAAAAGGAAAAAAGTAAGAATAAATATATTTATTTGTTGCACTGCATCTCTTGAGTTTTCAGGTAAGGTGGTTTTTATGTTCTGTCTGTACCTTTTCGGGCAAATATTTTAATTTTGAATTCCATAGTAACACATTGAGGTAGCCTTTGTTAATGGGGACACTGTCCTTAACTACAGCCTGTTTGATAGTACAAGGTACTGGAAGTCCCAGAATTTCATATTCCACAAGGACCAGCACCAGGGCCTCAAGCCCTGACAGAGAAGGTTTCCTCTCCTCCTTTCCCATTCCCCGTACAATGGGGGAGGGAGGATCCAACGGAGCTTGGGGTAAAGGAGAAAGAAGAGGGCCAGCTCTTGGAAAGGAGAAAACTGCTTCTGCTGTGCACAGACTTGCCTCCCAGATTTCATCAGGTGAGTTCTTTCCCATCTTCCCCTCTACATCCTTCCCTGTTGTCGTGGCTTATGCCTGGTGCTTGAAAGGGGAAAGCAAATCCCAAACCTCTGGCAAGCCGGAGCTGCTCCTTCAGCCATTATTTAACTTAGTGTTTGATGTTAGAGCCTTGCCATGATCTGTGTCCTCTGCTCCATCATTTGGTGCAGCCAAACCGTGCTGGGCTTTCATTTTGAACATCCCAAGCTATGTCAGGCTGCTGAACCACTGATGTGGAAAGAGCCATTCACACCTGTCCATAGCAAATGGGAGAGAAAAGGACTGATTCTTCCACGGTCGGTCGAGCAGCTCCCAAAGGAAACATCACAGACTCTCAGAAATGAGGAGTTACAAGATCTCATTAGCTCTACAAGCTGAGTGTTCAGGCAGGACTGAAAATCCCAGCTCAGTGCTGGCAGACGCTCAGTGCTTAATGGGGGCAGAGGCAGCAATGTCTCCTGTACAAATGGCTCAAGCATTACTTACTTATTTGTGGTGCACTTTCTTCTTGTGGTGCAGAGACAAAAACTGCCTCTTATAGAGCCATGTGAACCAACTTGCTCAAAAGAGTCTACAGATGTCTGGCTAAGCCCACAAGAACAACCTGTCCTTACCATCCAGCCATTTCCCTGCTCTCCTATTTGGAAAAATCTTCATGGTGTCATCATGAAAAGAGCAGTCAGATGGATGCAAAATTGTGCAAGAGCCTATTTACAGCTGTCATGTCTAAAAGAACAAGAAGGAACCTTTACATCCACGTGGGTATTTTGCATTTGTGTTGTATTTTGTCAGCCTTCCCAGACAGATGTTCTTGGCAGAGCTGAAAGTGGTACTTGATCTAGCACTAAAATTGGCAAATAGGCTAGTAGGCAAAATGACATTCATTTTCCAAGACTTCTGTTACTCTAGGGAATATTCCCTGTCATTCTGGGAGACTTTCCTTACAAGTTGTGTGTAGTATGCTCCTTTGTGGGCTTCCTGCAGTATTTTTGCTGGAAAAGAAGAATAATCCTTTTGTAGTGCACCAGTGTCTGCTTTTTCTCTCATCTCCTCTGTCCAATCTTAGTAGCAGATTTTTCCTGCTTAAAGGGAAGGCATGTGTTAAGCTGACACTTCATACTCAAAGAACTGATCAAGTTCAGTGAGGGTTTGGTGCCAGCAAGGGCATAATTTGATACCCACTGGCACTTCATCATCGTTACACTCTGCTGCAGAAAGCTCTTGTGGAATATGATTTTTTCTTTCTCCTTCATTGGAAATTTTTAGCTACAGTGTGACCGAAAAGCAGATCTCACTGTAAGCCAGCTAAATACAGTGTCCTCCTTTCATGAAGATTACTTTTCAGGAAGAAAAATGCAAAAGATATTGTGAATAAAGCAGCTGTTTTTCGTCAGTTATTTATATAGTCAAAGAAGTCTGACTGCCAGTGATTCTGTGGGGCCAGGTTATCTGCTTTCTTGCAGTGATTTTCTCCCCTGTCTTGTGAAGTCCAGAGGTTGGGAGGGGGAAATTTTCTTAGGTGGACTTCCAGCTACAGGGAAAAGCAGCACCTGGAGCCAGTGTATTCCAGGGAACAATAAACCAAGCAAAATATCTGTTGGTGTTTCAGCACCAAGTCTGGCCTAGTGGTCAAAAGATGAAATAACTTTCCTGGCATTAACAAGTCCTTATTGTCTGACAACTCACTAGCATTTACATATGGAATGCCTCACTGATTTTTAAACGAGTTTTTCATGGGAGAAAGGTATGCATAGGAAGTCAGAAATAATTAAGGCTGGGAGAAAATTATTTCAGAAGGAGCTGGAGTTTCCCTTGTCCTTTTCTCCTCCAAGTGGTTCCGAGTAGTTGAATTCTGCTTTTCCATTAAAAAAGTTAGAAGAGGATCTATGGAGTAACAGAAAAGAGAATCTGGTAAGAAATAAATTGGCACCCCTCTCCTGAAGCATATCACATAATTGTAGTTGCAGTATTGGATAGAAGGAAGTGCAAGCAATAAAAGTTTAAGTTACAGTAATTTGTTTGACTTGCATGTGTTGAATTTCAGGTTTGCTGCCTAAGAAGCTCCACTCAGAAATGACATAGTGATTCTCTTGTAAAGGGAATCAGAGGTGTGCTGTATCTGCTACCCGGCTTAAGAGAAGATAACATCCAATGCCAACAAGAGTGACTTAGTAGGATGACAGCAAAAGTTCACAAAAAATTTGAGCAATTAGTCAGAAAGGTTTAGAAAATAGCATGTGAAACATGAAGTAAAACAAGAATTGGCAACTTTTACAATGCATTTCTTCCTACTGCTGTTGCTAAGGTAACAATGTATTCTTATGCTAACAATGAAGAACATTACTATTTCTCCTTAATTTCTGTTTCAGCAAACATACAGCTCTTTTTGGTACTTCTTTCTGTTTGGCAGTTCAGGATCAGGCCTAGAGGAAGCAGCAGGTGATGCTCCTTGATCCCTGTGTGACTCAATTTGATAACCAGCAGAACTCAGAGGCTGTTTGCCCCCCCCATAAAAAAGTGCTTACAGCATTACTTACTCTCAAGCAACCTCACAGAGAACAGGTCTCATTTCAAGATCCAACCTGAATATGGAGAGCTGAGCATTAAGGAGCTGTGAATTTCTATTTCAACAGGTTTAGTAAGAACTTAAAACCACGATACATGTTGAGGTGTTTTTCACAAAAGATTAATGGAAATATGTTCTGGAGCAATATTCACAGAGTATGTCATTAGTAGATTAAGTTTCAAGGAGAAGGTAAGCGTATGAGAACAGTAAATAATAATGTTAGCTTTTTAACAGATAGAATTTTCCTTTCCTCACACAAAATCAAATTCAGATTCATCCCAGACGGTTGCTTTCATAATACAAGTTTTTCAGGACATAGTACAATTATTGGTGATGTGCTATCAGGTGCTTGTTATACTTAAGAAACATTCTTCACCTTTAGAAGTGAAGTGGGTATTTAAATCCATATATTTGTCTATACAAATTTCGTTTCATATAATGTTAGCATACTTGATTGGATTATTTAAATGCTACTTTCCTTGTCAAATAAGAAAACTTCCTTTTTATTAACTGCCATGGGAAGTCATAGTTACACAGTGTCATGTGAAGAGTATCAGTTGCTATATCAGTGGTTAGCATGTTTTCAGTAAAAAGAAGTGAAGAAGGCACTTCAGTTATCTCCAGCATGACTGAGTGTTTTCAGTTAAGTGTTACATGCTGGTTCTGTTTAAATCCCTTATCTGTAGTCTGCTACCTCTGAACTGAGTTTAAAAAATCGCAGAGATCCTCTCCTTCCTAGTGGGAGGAGGGGAGAGTGAGTGTTTACCACTCCCACCCAAGGAGAGGACACTGGCATTGCAGGTGCATCTGGCTGTTCCCTGATGCCTGTTCCTTCAGTGCCCCTCTCCCCGTAAGCCCATTTCAGTCCATGAACTTTCCTGCTTTCAGCTTCTGCCTTTCAAGATATGGATGGGAAAGAAACTTTAGTCTGATGCGGGGTGCCCTCTTGTGATACAAATGAAACAAATCCAGAGATCCAGGTGGGATGGGATGAAGAAACATGAATGAAGGTTCCCAAGAAAAAATGTGTTTAGACTGTGACCATACTCAGAAGCCAGCAACTGCATTATCTCCTTAGTCTTCAACTTCTGCCAACATGTGGTGTGAAGCCAATGAGAATTAAGCATCATAATGAATTTTAATGAGGCATATTTCCTACACAACCCCACTTCTCTCAGCTTTTTCCTTGGAATAGCTTGTAATTGAAATCAAGCTAAAAGCAAGCAGCAATTCAGGTAGGGCACTGCATCCTGTTGTGAACCACCTGGAAAGCTGGTTTATTTGGAGTAAAGGAAATGAGATTCAGCACAGATGTTACCTTGCTTAATGCCCAACTGAAAAGTGTTCAGGTATTTTGAGATGGGGACAAAGTAAAACGTAGAATGAAAAAAAGAAAAGCATTAAGAGCATGATCAGAGTTTTCTCCCAGTAATTTAACATCCTACTGAGTCAAGATTGCACTCATTGAATGTTTCTCTTGGAATTGCCATGTGTGGTATATGATTCAACATAAACTTTCTCTTTTAATTCCTTTTTTTCCTCTTAACTGTGTAGGGGGAGATGCAAACCCTAAAAAGACCTCTAGGTTTTTGTAAAGAAAAAGGCAACAAGCCTGCCATCACACACATGTATAATTTTTGCAAACAAATACTCTAGTACTTTTGGAATTAACCCAATGACCATATTTAAATGGTTTTGTATAAGTTTATTCTCCCTCTCCCATTTCCCCCAGTCACTGGTCAAATGCAAAAATATTAGTTCTAAGTGCTGTCTCTTACTTGTTGATTTCAATTACATTCTTGCTGCTTTTCTCAGTCCATTCATTTATCAGTTTGATATCACGTTGCTTCCACAACCTCATGTGAGCAGACGAGTCATCTAGTTTACAATTTGTAATTTATTTCCTTGTAGAACAGATTATGCAATGTGGGTAGGCTCATGGCAGCAAGCTGGCTCCTGCTTTTCCAGACACAAACATTTGAAAGCAAAATGGCCTTAAAACAGTTGTCTGAAGCTGAGGGAATTGCTTCTCTTGGAAACACATTAAGTTTTGAAGAAACACTGAACAGAGCCAGAGGTAGGGAGTATCTGCTCATTCTTGAGATCAGTCTTTTGTGTCAAGTTACATTTGCCTTGGGCTCTTTGGGCAGCAGAACTTTGTACACTGTGAGATTCACCTGATGTCACACCTACAAGCCAGGGTGTTGCACATGTAGTTTAAGACACTGGAAAGAACCAGGCACCTCTAGCACTTTGTTCATCTCCTCTCATGTGAAGAGATCTCACTCTTTGCTGCACTTTGTCAAAAAGGTGAAATTAGGGTTGATCCCACTTTTAGCAGATGGAGTATGGAGTAGTCCCTGACCCTACATATTTCTTTCAACTTATAGAATACTCTCCATATGTGTCTTACTGCACAATACCTCAGTGGGAGAGCTTGAATACCATTCCAGGTGTGTCATATGCTGAAGGATCTGTGTCTTGCATAAGCAGTTCTTCAGCATGTACTAAAACAAAGTGATGTGTGGTTCCTTTCCCTTCTTGCACTACAGAGCCAAAGCATACACAAAATATACCCCAGAACAAGAGAGGCCGGAGACTGCAGGGAGATGGAAGTGGTCCAAGAAGGACCACACAAGTTGTCTGGAAATATTCTTCCTTCCAACTGCTCCTGGCTGTCTCAGGGAGGAGTGAGGTCCAGTCATCTGCAGCTGGCAGGACTGACTGAAGCCATTCTTTGCTCTGTGGAGCATCTGTGTGGCAGACACTGCCTGGGGAGGTGTCACTTGCGCTGCTGGTGGAGTCTCCTCTCCTACTCTGAGCACACTTGCATTGCAGAAGTGACTTGCAATCTGTTGGGCACAGTCTGCCCTTTCTTCTAAACACCCAGGTGCAGCAGGTCCCTGAGGCTTGATGAGGGGAGAAAATGAGTGACAAGGTAGAAGTGGAACAAAACTGAAAATAAATCCTTGCTGCATAGCAGAATTAGTTTTTCCTATCACTGGGCCAAAGCGTAAGAACCAAAGACCCTGTACCCCTCTCTTGTTTGGCTTCCCATGTTCAGCTGCCATCACCACCAGCTCGACCACCAGATGTCTGCACCCAACAGAAAACTGAAATGTAGCACTGAGATGAGCAGCTGGAAAAATAAATGAAAAGAGACAAAAAGTGACAGGGTGGGAAAGTGTGAAGGCAGCTGTAAGGGTTTATTCCCAGGCCTAGACACCCTTGAGGCAGGGATGACCCTCAGGCCCTCAGGTGAGCTTTCATTCCCCAGTCCAGGTCTATATTCCCACCACCAGTGATGTGGAAATGAGATGGATCTCTTTGGAGGGTGGTCAGGAAAAAGGAGTGCTCAGAAGCAGAGCTGTGGCTATTTAACCTGGCTGCACAAACTTATGACTTCATAGGCAGTCCCACAGGAGAACTTTTTCCATGTAAAGATGACGGTTGGGTCAACATCAGAAAAGG
Organism: Pseudopodoces humilis; assembly: GCF_049639895.1. Classification (NCBI taxonomy): domain Eukaryota; kingdom Metazoa; phylum Chordata; class Aves; order Passeriformes; family Paridae; genus Pseudopodoces; species Pseudopodoces humilis. Next base: position 55,481,065 of record NC_142205.1, read on the forward strand.
TGGTTTGCATGCAAAAAGTAACCACAATAGCGGGATCCTTTGAAATGTGATATGTGGTAGTTGAACTAGAAAAAATGAGTGTCTTTTCGAGTGTGCTAGCTCTCAACTGAATCCTAATACTATCCATTCTTTCATGGGATCTAATGACCGGTTTCTGTTTGGGAATTAAGCAATGCCATTTCCCTCATGTAGTCCCTCTTTTGTATGCCATAATCTTTGTTATTATATCTGCATAAAGAGGCTGCTCAAGACATCCTAGCAACATTCAACCTGTCAGTCAATTTTAAAGAGAGGCAGTAAAATGCGGTGATCTTTGCACAGTGATCATTTTAGTGGGATGAGAAGCTATTTTTCCCACAGGGCTGAGGAGGAGGAGGATATTTTTTGGCAAATTGGGACAGAAAGAAAAGCAGGATCTCACTTGTTATCTGCGGCCTTCTGAACAACCATGTTGTGATCCCAGCCTCAAGGCAGGACTGCAGCACCACCTCTTGCCAAGGGTGTGGTCCCAAAAATGGTTCTTACCCAGTGTGCAAGAGGCCACTTCACAGACTTGAGGTATTTATTTACAGTTCTGTGCAGACAGGGGTGCTGGGTGACAAATTCACAAAGCCAGCATGACAACTACCAAGACCTTTTGCTATTTATACGTTTTAGCAAACAAAACACACTTTTATTATTTTTTTTTCCTTGACAGTGGTGGAGCTTAGATAATTGATGTGCTTTAGGTTTCAAACAATGTTTTTCTGATTATTTGACTTTTAATTATGTTACTAGATGAGCCAAAACCACAAGAACAACCCCACACCCACAATAAAAACACTTCTATTTGAGGTGGAAGGGAAGAAGGGATCAACCCCGAACAAAACACTTTCTGGAAGTACAGTGGGCAAGTGAGACTGTGTTGTGTTTCAGGTTGAAGTCCATCTTCTAGATTACTGATTCAGCAGGCTAGTCACAAAATTAAGAGCAAAATTCTTCAAATAAAGAAATATTTCCCAAGGCATGAAAGAAGCAGAACTGTTATTTTCTAATCTCTGTTTGATTTCTACCTAAAAAAAAAAAAAAACACCAACAAAGCAACATTTGACACCATCAATTTTATTCTGCTACAAAACATGAAAGCAGCAGAAAGGCACAATCTAAATCCCCATGTTTTCAAGCTCCTACTCCTCAATACTTCGTGGCAATAAATGTCTCATCTATTTTTCTCTAAGACAGCAGTACAAATGGAAAGGATTAAAAACAGGCCACCCCTGTTGTGCTTCACAGGTTTACTGCTGCCCCTGCGTTTTGCAGATAGTACAGTGGTTATTATAGGATATAGGCCTTGTATGATATGATTGCACAGCTTTTTCTTTGACAATAACACCAAAATAAGTTGCAAGCTTTCCAAGTTCTCAAGCTAACTTGTACCAAAAGAAGTTCTAATCTAGCTTGACCAAAGCATCCCTAATTTTACCCAAACATACTGCTACCCTGAAACAAGTTCTGAAGGGATAAAAAGGCTCTGTAATATATCTAAGGAATTTTTAGAGGAGGTGTGACACCTGGACTTGCCCATACAGGTATGAGACCCTGCAGACAGTGCCCTGCAGCTGACCTTAGTCCTTTCAGGTTTGGAAAGCAGATCTCCAAAGGCTCTTGGGAGGTGAACTCCTGGGTGTACCCATTTACCTTTTTCACTTTACCAGCAAAGAGCAAGACCCCACACAGCTGGTGTACCACAAATAGGGAACAGTCTCTGGATTCCTGGCTGCATTTCTTACGAACTTTGCAGCAGGAGAAGAGGGTGCTGACAAACTGCCTCAGGAAATCTCATTGCTGCATCCCACAGCAGCTCACTTGCAGAGTGTAAGGGGTTGCTGGGACAAGTTTTCTCATCACATGCTTCACTGAGCAGTGTAACATTTCTGGTTTGAGGTTACTGAGTAGTGAAATGTATGTGACCAGCATTTATTTTTAATTTTTTTCTTGTCCTGTTGGAATTTATGTGAGCTGACATTCATCCCAGATATGGACAGAGATTGTGGAACACTGAGATCTGTTGGAAGCAAAGATTTATAAGTAGGCAGTCCCAAAAGGAGAAGGTAATTGTAGAGAAAAAAACTGGAGAGGCAGTGTCCTAGAGGCTACAGGTTGGCGTTAGACCAAGTCTTCTTGACAGCATCCATAGGAGAGGTGTGCATGCAGCTCTTTGCCTCTTGTAAAATCCTTTCATCCCTGGTTTGTCAGGCTGTTTGGGTGAACAGCCCTTGGAGACAGATGTTTTGAATCGACATAAAGATACGTGCTAGGAGAGAACAGCCCTTGTGAAACCTGTACTCTTCCAAGAGTCAACGTTGAAAATAGGCAACACAAAATGGGGTGAGCCTGAACGGAGATATATCCTAAGATGTGGACAAGCTCCTTGCAGGACTGTGCGGTGGTGTTCGAGGGTCAGTTTGAGAGAACAAGGGCTGCAGGATCTCTACAGCCGTGTGCCCGACAGCCACGCCAAGACCCCTCCACAGGACAGCGGAAAGCGAGCAGGACAAACACTTGTCGGCACGGCCCGAGCCGAGCTGGGCCCTGCATTTACCCCTCTGCCAGGTGGGGTGTGTTCAGGAGCCGGGCTCGTCCCTGCCCACCTGGGACAGGGCTGCCGCCTCCCGCCGCTGCAGCTCCGCCGCTGCTGCCCGGGCGGGGCCCGGCCCGGCGCCCGCAGCCCCCGCGCCGCCGAGGGAGGGACCGGGGGAGGGACGGCCGAGCTCCGCCGCCCCTCTCCCGCCCCGCCGCAGCCCCGGCCGCCCCTCACGGGCAGCGGGAGCGGTTTCGTGCCCGGCCCGGCTCCGTGGGGGGCAGCGCTCCGTCCCTGCCGCCGCCAGCCCGCCCTGGCCCCGGGCCAGCCGAGCACGCAGGTGAGGGCAGCCCGCGGCAGCGGGCGGGCGGGGGCCGGGGTGGCCGGGCCGGGGAGCCTGGGGGAGCTGCGGCCTCCCGGGGCGATACCGGGTGCCGGCGGGGCGGGACTGGGCGGGGGTGCTGGCCCGGCAGTGCCGGCACCCCGCGGGCCTGCGGCGGACCCGGGCTCGGCTGGTGCTGGATCTCGGGAGCACCTCCCGAGCACCCCTCGAGCACCCCCTGAGCACCCCTCGAGCACCCCTGAGCATCCCGCGGCGGGCGCGGACACCTCCATCTCTCCCGGGTGGGTTTTGTGTCTGTCCGGTCCCTGGCCCCGTGTGTCCAGTGACCTCGAAAGGAGCGTGTGAGGTTCCCTGTAGCAAACACGGCGCAATGAGTGCCCTGATGTGCCTTTTGTCTCCTGAGCTGTGGGTAAAGCTGGTCAGACCTCGGGGGAGCGAGGCTTTAAGTTTTCTGCTAGAATTGGCTGCTGTGATGCTGAATTACCAAAATCACCTGTCAGTCTCTTATTGATTCCTGTCACATACATGAGTTTCCTTCACAAGTGGCCAGTAAAAGGGCACCATGTGGAAACAAATCCGACTGCTTGTTCCCTTGTCCACTGACAATAATTGACTGTGCATATGCGATGGGAAGACAGAAGCTCACTAGACATTGTCGCTCTAGTGAGGATGATAGATGATGAACCTCAAACATCACACACTAAACCGGTTCTGTTTCTGAATACAATCCAAACAGTAGGTTTTTCTGTGCCCTTGGGCAGTCACTCTGCCATATATAATTTTCAAGTTTATGGGATATCCTTTATTTGACATGCCACTGCATTTAGTAGCAGAGATTGCTACAGTGTGATGATGTGTTTCCCATAATCTCCTTTCTATATTGTAATTTTTAGTTTATGTTGATTGTTGTTTGGGGTTGTTTTTAAGTATGGTTGCATGCTGAGTGAGCTAAGATCTTTAGTTAAGCCGCATGCAGTGACACACAGGTCCCTCTTCAGAGTTATTTCGTTCGGCATGCTGATGTGCACTTTGTTTAAATTCTCCTGTGCAGTACGGATTTGCCTTCATTTCTGACATACTGGGGTGTCCCTGTTAACAGGCTGAAGCACCAGCTGTCAAAATGCATCTGTGAAATTGGCACAAATGAAAAATATTATTCAAAGTCACAATAAGCAATACAGAGCTGAGAAGAAAGACTGTTTTAAAGAAAACTAGATTTGGAATGTGAAGTACCCTGTCAGCTGCTTCAGTTCTGACCCATTGTAGGTTGTAAACCAGAACAGAACTGTGCATCTGTTAAAAGTATGGTTATACTAACAAGTAAAAGCAAATTGCTGGAACCTCCCAGTTAATTTCCTGTCATCTGATCAACGTACCTTGTCAGGGCCATGTTCTTATCCAGTTCCAATAAAATGGTAAAAGAGATTATCTTAATCCACATCACTTGGTGTTCAGCCTGAAAAAGATGGCCTTCATCCATGGGACAGACCAACAACTGCCTGACCACAACAGCAGCACGATTCCTTGCTCCCCTCCAAAATGATCCAATGAAACATGCTAAAGATTATGTCCAAGGAAGAAGGTGGGTCACTGCAAATCTGCTGAAGACTGCTGGTTGCAACAAGTGGTAGTTGGAGGCATAGGTGCTCTGACAGGAGCCCAAGACCTGTCTTGTTCCTGGTTGCTTTTCATGAGTAGCCAATGGAAGAGGGTAATTCCCCATAAAAATTAATTTTTCCTTGACAGCAGTAGCAGCTGTTACACTAACAAATATGAGCCAGTTTTAGATAAGTGAGCTGTAGAAATGATGCCAGCTGCCTTTGTGTTAACACATATACTTATTAATCACATATCCTTTATGGCAGACAGGTATGTATCCACTGGTTAAATTAGTCTCTGTACACAATAATTACTCCATTACTACTCAATGGGGAAGTGACCCAACTTTTAATTTTTGCTTCTAACAATTTTCTTGCTCCAGCAGTCAAGTGCAAGCTTTTCTCCATCCTGCTGCTTGTTTTATCTTTGTTAGGCTGGAAAGAGCTTACACATCTCTTCAACTCACAAAAATGAAGTAGTAGCCATGAGATCTTTTGCTTTGTTTCTACCACCCCTCCCTATCTCTTCTCCTTGCCCTTTACTCTGCTGACTTGCAGGACTGGAGAGGATGAAAGCAATCAGCTGTGTTTACTACAGTTGCATATGGCAAATTCAGCTGCCAGCTAATTACTGAATTCACTGCTCAGCATTCCATGACTTTATTTTATTTTTAATTTGGAAGTGAAATGGAACTGCAAATCTATTTTTCCATCTAGGTCTCTGGACAAGATGGGAAATGGATTAGCGAAACCCAAGCACCTGAGGCAGCCAAATAGGCACGTGGCAAACCTCGCTATTGGCTGTGCTGCCAGCCACAAGTTTCTGATGGACCCATGCCTAGGCATCAATGTGATCAATGGGCAAGCCGATGTCCTCTGCAGCAAGGTACTTGAACTGGAAAAGGAGCTGAAGAGAAAAGAGCAGCAGTTGCAAGAGAGTCAAAACCATGTTGCTGAGCTTCAGGAACAGCTGGCTATGCAGACTAAGGTCATAGCAGAACTCACCAAGGAGCTTCAGAGCAAGTGTATACAGTTGAACAAGCTGCAGGATGTTGTTAGCACTCAAGGAGAGCACTCTCTTCAGCCTTCTCCTTTTAAAGTTTCTGCTGATAGAAGGAGAGGAGCCAAGGAAGGTGTATCTGCAGAGCCAACAACACGACTGTGTGATTTGAGCAGGCAAACCATGTTTTCCCTTGAAAAAGCAACAGTCCGAAAGGATTCCAGGTGAGCTTGTTTCAGAGGGCTTCTGTGTTTGTGTTACAACATTATTACTCTTATCATAATTATATCCTCTCCTCATGATAAATCAGGATTAAAGTGTTCATCTTTTTCATGTAGGCTTTGCAGCTGTGATAGATTCTGGTTGAGTTTGTGGGTAACTTTAACCAAGAATCATCTGTGTCCCACAGACTTCAGATGAAGAGTGGTGGGTAGCCTCTGTATTTCAGATGAGAATCTAACAGCTTTTTTGGGATTTATCATTGCTGCCAGCTTCTTCCTTCCCTCCAGCTTCTAAAAGTCATGGTGTAGGAACTGAATTTTGCTTGTTCCTCTTTGAAACCCATTACTAGACTCTGACAGACCCAGAAATTTCTTTGGTCAGAGCTGACCTTGCAGACAGAGGTATCAGACTGGTATCCTTAAGCATAACTTAGACCCTCTTTTATCTTGCAGAGTAGACATAACCTGAGAGTCTGTTTAACGTGGTGGTAGCCAGACTCTACCTAGACTTCAGCCAGTGACTTTAGCACCTTCAGATTTGTGGGGAGCTTTATTATTCATGGCTTATCTGAGTCTGTACCATAGTAGAACTGAGAGTTATGAGGCATGTTTCTCATCCATCATGTCCAGCACTGCACCTTAGAGGGTGCCTTATGAATCAGAAAGGCTGCCTGAGTCATCCCAAAAGAGCTGAGAACTTCAGCTGGCTGTGCTCTTCCAGAGTAAGGGAACTGCATTAATATTTTATCACAAGTACCTGGGTAGCTTAAATCATAGTTTTAAGAGTGTTGTGCTTGTAACCTGTCTTCTCCTTGGCACGATCCTTGTACTGCAGTCCACCACGTGGGTTTTCTAGGGTGCTTTCAGAGACAGAATTCTAACAGCAGTGAGGATTAAAGCCAGGAGAAGAACCAGTGAATTAGCAAAGTGCAGCAGCCAGAACCAAAGTAAGTATTGCAGCTTAAGCAACCCAAATGTAATTCACATCATTTTTTGATGTCGTAGTGGTCAAAGTATTATTTGATCTCCCAAATATTTTGGAAGCCAGCACATGCCGAAAAAGGCATCACACATCTGTACTGTGCATTGCTATGCCTCTAAGGCAGATAAGCCTGTGATACACATGCACTTGTGTAAGGCACCATCACCTTGCTGTTGAGACAGCCAAATGATGCAAGGTGCAAACATTTGGTTTCCTTACCCAGTCTGTAAATACTGTAGTAGGTCAAGTTCAGGCAGTTCAGACACGTAAGAACAAAGTGTAACCTTCATTGCCTAGAGAATTCTGTCTGCTATAATTAGCAAATACTGAACCATTAGCCTGACAGTGTCTATAGGGGTGCTTGGAGTTGCTGCTATCAGAAGCTGCCTCGTCTTTACAGAGGAAGGGCTTAATGCAGCCCCACTGCTGCGTAAGGCAGCTTTAGTGCTGCTGCACAGTTGTGAAAGGAGCTGTCTCAGAAGGAGGGGAAGCTCCGTGCTTCTTGAATTTGCATTGTTTCCAGAGTGTCACCAGTCCCTCTCAGAAATATTTGTAAAACAAATCTGGCACAATTTGATGCTGTTCATATGGTGGGGGTTTGAGAGCCATACTTTTGTTTGGAGTATCTCAGCATGAATGATTTTAATGAAAATTTAGAAGCATAGTCTCATCTTCTATAGTTCTGGAAGCTTTTGTGGCTCATTTTACGTATCAGGTTATGTGCAATTACTGTATTTTATTGCAGTATTGTATACATGATGCAGGCCAGAATGAATCAAATTAGCAAGGTTGGTTCTAGATGAAAACTAAGTTAGAGCTTATATTCCAATAACCCCATTGCTTTCAGCAGAAGGTAAGTTATGACCCCTGTTTCTAAATACAGTCTTCACCGTAGCTACTTGGTTTTATTTTCCTGCCTCATCTCATCACCTTTATTTATTTTCAGTCATTACATGGCTAGTAACAATGTAAGTGTATTTACATGCCCTGGGTTTGTTCATTCCTGGATTATCCTCAGGAGATTTTTCTCACATAACCTAGTTTTAATGACAACCTCCCATTGCTTTATGAATACAAACAAGAGGAGGCCTTAAATGCCTCAGAAATCTGCCAGGGTTTTCACTTTGTCAACATTAGGAGCGTGGGGACTTGAAGGCAGAATTTATCTTTCACTCCATCAGTAAAAGAAAACTAACCAGCAGGGCCATAAAAGCCTCATCAGTGTAGAAGTTGTTTAATTGTGTTCTTTTCTAGTGTGGACTTGAGGCACTACTTTATAGGATGCCCTTGAGCCAGAAGACACTCAAATCAATCAGAACCCATAGATTGCTAGAATGCATGTATGGCCTGCTTTGTTTCAGCTGGTTAGCCATCATCCACAGATACATCCATTGTTTATTTTTCCATGTCTTCTCCTTCTTAAAATCCAACCACCGGGCTCTGCTGCCAGGAGCTCAAATAGAGACAGTTTGTGTCTTTACAAGTCACCTATTTATATGCATTTACAACAGGAAATTATGCAGAGACTGTCTCAGGGAGCAGTGAGAACAAGATTGTTTGATGAGATTGTTCCACCAGGTGATTGCAGCACAGACAATTCCCTCACTAACCAGGCTACCATCCCACAAGGTCTAAACAAGGCAGGCAAAGCAGTGTGTTAGAAATGAGAGGAATCCTCGAGAGGAATGAATGCTTGGTGAATAACAAACCCCAGCCATGCTGGGCATTTAAACTTTGTGGTTTTTTGTTTGCAACCAGTGAGAAGAGGCTTATCACAGATGCTCTGAATAAAAACCAGTTCCTGAAGAGACTGGAGCCTCACCAGACACGAGACATGGTGGAATGTATGTATGAGAGGACGTTCCAGCAAGGGAGCTACGTCATCAGACAGGGAGAACCGGGAAATCACATTTTTGTGCTCAAAGGTGAATATTGCTTACTTGTAGAACTCACAAGTGCAAGAAACAGGAAGGGGATTTAGGAGGCTTTGCAGGAAATTGCAGTGAGGGTGTTTGTGCTCCTAAATAATTTGTCCCTGTGGAGGGCAATGCAAGTTTTACTTGTGACTTTTATGAAAGAGAGTGAGAGCAATAAAAAACATCTTGGAAACATGAGTCTTGATTTAATGTTTTTTCATGACCTTTTTAATTTCTGAAAGCCCAGAGGTGAGCAATTCCTTTCTGTTGTAGGTGTAGCCAACCCTTTCTTCTCCAGAGGAAAACAGGTATTACTTAAAATACAGAGAACTGCTCAATGGTGAAGCCACTCCTGAAATAAACTTACTTTTCAATATTCATAAGATACCAGTTTTCTGTGTATGGGAAATTGAAAGATGAGGTCTGCATTCATTGTTCTCAAAGCTGTGGGGTTGCTTTTTTAAAAGGAAAGACCTGCTTGGGTTTTTTTTGGGGGGGGGAAAGCAAACAGCAAGTCAAACAAAAAAATTTAGCATAAGAAGGCTTTCCTAAAATAAGGCCAGCAAGTCTTCAATCATTTGTGCCAACCACTCCTGGGCCTCAAATTGCTGATCAGCTATAGTTTAACACCTGGAATTTGCTCCTATCAGCAATAAGCTCTTTTATAATTTCGCCATTAAAAGAAAAATAAAATTGTGATTAATTTGCATATTTCATAAACTGGGGACCACTAAAAGTCCTAGAGACTCATATGAATTAGAGCTCACACTATAAGGAGTATGTTCTGTTGAGTCAGGAACGTTTAAACAGGAGCAAACTGTTGGAAATGTTGGAAAGCTCATTTTCTGGCTTTGTATGGATGGGTTAATTGGAAATAAAATGATGGTAACTGTGTTAGGAAAACAAAAATGTTTCAGGAAAAAAGAAGAGGCAGGATTTGTGATGGTGTGGTCATATTCTTGTGAAACAAAATGATAACACTTTGAAAACAGCTGAAATATCAGAAAAGAGATGTGCCAGAAAAAGTTCCAGGTGTACATCAGAACTTTTCTTGAGGAGATGGTGTGTGCCTTGGAGAGAAGAGGGCAGAACTTTCATAACATGTTTAAGGGAAGGGTTTTTTGGGGCCATAAACTGTGAAGAGGATCAGACTTTCTTTGACTTTTGCTAGTTCAACAACTTCTTGAATGAAGATTTAATCTGCTTTTAATTTTTCTGCCCTCTCCTTTGCATTCTGCATACATATACTCATACATCTATATGAAGAGATCAATCATGAGTAATTTGTCCTGTGATCATTATTTTAAGACTTCTTGCGTTACACCGTGCTAGCGTATCTGAAACACAAGTGAGTGGTTTGTTGTAGGAAAGGTTTATCCCATCAGGATTTAGAATGGCCCTCCCTTCCAGCACATCTGTAGATTAGCAGCACATTTTAAAAAAAAATAAATCTTTACTAGTTTGTACGTGTGTTTCAATGCACTTTTTGCATTGTTGCTCTCATTCCTGTGTTCCAGGGAGTGGCAGAGTCAGAAATACATTGATTTGTTTTCCATTCACTCTGTGCAGCTGAGCACACGTTTAATACCTATTATCTTGGTGATTTTTGACAGAGGGCAGTCTGGAAGTCTTTCAGCAGAATAAACTACTCTCCTCAATACCTGTGTGGACAGCATTTGGTGAACTGGCCATTTTGTACAACTGCACACGGACAGCTTCTGTGAAAGGTACCAGAGGTTAAATACAGCAATGTTGCTCAAAATGAAAACTGTGGATTTTTTGTGACATCCCTGTGATAGCCAGATTTTCTTTGAAGTTTTCATTTAATAGATGTTTGCTTTTCTCAATTATCTACAGTAAACTCACATATTTCTTCCTTGAGTTCTTTCTGCTTGGGAACTTGAACAATACTATGCCATGAATGTAGTTCCCTCTCTGGCATAACCCTTGATAAACAACCAAATTGTGTTGGTTAGCCTGATCTAACAATAGTAAGCATACTAACAACTAGGGCAGGATTGTGTTTTAATTTTGGATGCTTTAGTTGAGGTGGTGGTCACTGGCTCTTATGTTCCTGTGCCAAATGCAGTGCCAATGATGAAATTACAGTGAGTTTGAGAGCATATTAGAACCATGGTATTTTAGTAGAGAGGGTACAGTCTAATTCAAGAGGAAATAAAATATGCAGGAATTAGTTGTTTCTGTGCTTCTTTTAGTTCTGTATCATCATTATGTTGCTGAGTCTTGCCTAGATCCATTTGCAGCTGGCAGTTTGGGGACTGACCAGGATGGAGTTTAGTGTTGCTCTGATACAAATATTCCTCTTCCTGCATAAGACCAGGTGTACATCCATTAAATACCCCCTGATCCCCTTTCCAACATGCCATAACTGCTCTGTGACAAACAATTAAGTGACTAAATATGGTTAAGTTCATAATTTTTCCACTTTCCACCATTCCATAAATAATACTTTTATTTGAAGACTACTTTTTGTTCTTGCCTAAATCTGCAGGCACTTTGTGCCACCAGTAAATATGAAGAGTTCATGTTGACTTTAAAAGGAGCAAATAGAATAAAACAAGAAGTTGTTTGCTGTAAAAGCTTTTGGTCTTTCTTCCTGAACCCAGTTTAGGCACTTAATCATTGCTGGCTAGGCAGATGGAAGTTATTACATGTAATCTGTTTTTGTTGCTGCCTGATAAACAGAACAGCATCAGTAATGTGATTATTTTTCTTACTAACATGCTGTTCTAATTGAATATGTTCCCTATTTTTCTTTTTTGCCTGCTGTATAGCATTAGCATTATAAAGTAGTGTTTCTGCATAATAAGATGTCAAGCTGCTTTAGGCCTTTGTTAGCATTAATTGGTTTTGAGGTAGGACAAGAATTGTCCAATTATGGACAAGGAAATGTATTTGAATACTTGCAATCACTGCAGAAATCCACCCCTCCCCAATGGCTTCCCTGTGATCCTTGTAGAGGAAGAGCAGTGCATGTCATAACTGAGCAAGAATAATAAACACACATGTGAAAACTCTCCTATGTTGGATCTCCTGACACCCTTTTCCTGCAGTCCTTGAAAACTCACAAGTGAAGAATTTCATCTAAACAGCATTTCAGCGGCTGCTGCTGCTCAGCAGCATCTTCAAAGGCACTAGCTGTATTTGAAATTGGCAATGTGATTTACCCCTACGTTTCTGAATTTCTCTATTTTTTTTTTATCTCATCTTTGAGATTGCAGGCATTTTTCTAACTGCATTAACTTCTTCATTTAGTTAAGTTGCAAGATACAGGAAATACATTTGCAATAGGTTGGATACTTGCCATGTTTTCTTCATGCAAAGTAAACTGAAAGATGTTACCTAGGGGAGAAATAAAACCAAAGTAACACTTTTGTTCTCCCATCCAGCATCCAAAAATATTTTTTGATTAATTTTGATAGATGGTAGAGCATATGTGTATATTGTGTACAATGAGAAATGACTGTGCTTCCTTTTAAACCTGGCATTTTTGTTGCCTGAAAAAAATGATTCTGTTTTGATGATAAATGGAGGAAATCAATTACCCCAATTTTTTCTGTAAATTTTTATCTCACAGACAACACAGTTTTGTTCTTTCTTAGGGCAGAAGGAAAACTGCTGAATATGGTGTAGCATCTTTTAAAAGAAGAGATTAAATTTAATAGAATCGCCTTTTGCTTAAAAAAATAAGAAGTGTTCTGTTGTGTCAATGGTTGCACTCAGAGGCTGCTTAGTGGTTTTCATCTTTGATGCTGAATCCTGTGCTGCTTACTGTATTAAAGGTTTAATTATATTTTTAAATGAATTATTATGATTTTGATCACCCTTTATTCTCTTATATAATAGTTTGGATGAAAAGTGTGTGAGGATCACAGTTTTAAATGAAATTAAATGTATTTATTGACCTCTGTTATTTCTATCTTAGTGCAGGTCTCACAAACATCTGCATATAACCTGAATTTCAGTTAGATCCAAGCCACAGTATTTAACATCATAGGTATTGGAAAACCAGCCACGTTCCTGTTTCTTTCAAATCAGCTTCTTTGTATTTTACAGCTTTTGAGTGAAGTGACTGTCCATGATTAGGGTAGATTTTCCCAAGTGTCATTTTCAGCGTTTCTCAGCCTATGGAATTGCATTTAAAGTGCTCAGTAGAGCAACCATTTGGAAATCTATTCCTTACTTTAGTGAGCATTGTTTAAGTGGGAATTGAATTATTTTAAAGGTCTGATTACAATAGGTGCTGGATATTTTAAAATTCAGCCTTGGGCCTTGTGAAATAGCTAGTCTGTCTTCTAGTATGCATTGATGCTGTAATATCATCCATCAAATAATTTGGAAACATTGCTGATTTTGTTCTTTTTTTGTTTTCTCAAAGCAATCACTAATGTTAAAACATGGGCACTGGACAGAGAAGTGTTTCAAAATATCATGAGAGTGACAGCACAAACCAGACAAGAGCAGTACAGAAACTTCCTCAGAAGGTAAATATGATGAATTTCTGTTTCTGATACTGCTTTGTGCTACTTGCTAAGGTGCACAACAATACTGTGCCTGTCTTGTAAACAGAGAAAAAGGTGCTCTTCATGCAAATACAGCCTCAAAAGCCTGAACATTAATTTAAGATTCATAAGAGTATTTTTCCATTTTAATTGTTTTTCTCCTGCATCACACTAGAAAACTTCAATAGTTCAATTCAAAATTGAATTAAATTCAATTCAAAATTGAATGCCTTTAAGTCATAGCATAAATATATAGGACACTTAGAGGTCTAGAATTTAAAACAGTATAATAAATAAAGTTAAGTAAATCCTCCAATGAGTTGTTAGTTTGCTGCTGGAGTAGATTAAGGATTATTCCTTATCCTTTGGAGATTTGAATATGAGATCTGCATCTCTCTCAACTTATGAACGAATTCCAACATAAATTGCTAGGAATCTGCAGAGCTGAATAATTCTCTCCTGCAGGGAACACTGAGAGTGGTGCCACTCTTCTCCTTAGGAAGATGGGGAAATTAGAGGTTCCAAGCCATAAATAGCTGATGTAATATTTTATCTTTTTAGCACAGAATGAGCATTCTGTTATGCCTTCAAATCAAGATGCCAAGCCTGGCCATGCATAGAATGTCTCATGTATTTTCACATTACTCTCCACCTCTGACTTCTGTACACACTTCTTTGCTGAGCCTAAATAGATAGAAATTTCTATAATTTCCTAACTTTTAGAGTCTGAGTGATCAGGATGGGAGGTTTTTCTAATTCTTACCAGCAAGCTCACAAAGTTTTAATTATATTTGGATTATCTTTCAATAGCTATCAAAAGAGTACTGAAGTTTTTACCTTTCATTTTGTAGTCTCTGCAGTGCACTTGAAAATATATTCTTGAATTGCTATAAAGTCTTGGGTTTGTAATTGCTGGATTCTTTTTAAATCAATCCTTACACCCACTGAAGTCCTCCCTCTCCTGAAATACAAAGCTGATTTACAAACTGACCAATGTTTGCCATATTTCTAAGTTGTGTGAGTTTTGTTTATCTAAAAACCAGGATGAGAATGCTTGAACCTTCCAAATTAAGATTTAGTTGTGTACTGTGTTCACCACTAGTTTAACTAGTTATAAAATGTGACTGTAAAAATTGCACAGATGAGATCATAAAAAAATAGTTACTGATAACTACTTTGGGTTGTGGGGGCTTTTTTTTTGTTTCTTTTCTGGAAGTGTGTCCCTGCTGAAAAACTTACCTGAAGATAAATTAACCAAGATCATGGACTGTCTGGAAGTGGTAAGATACTGTTAAGTTTTTCTAAATAGTATTCAGTAAGCTTCCAAAACAACAAAGAAGAACACAGCAAAAATAAAAAACAACCAAGCTTTTTTAATGTGAGAGTGATTTTGGACTGATTGAATTCCAGGTTGGCAGAAAATAATAACATTTAGAGACATAGAAGTAAATTATATTTTTCATATCAGAGGAGCCAAGCAAGTAGTTAAGAGAATTTGTGACCTATCCTTTATTAAGTACAAAGTTTTTCTCCAGGACTGTTTTGGTAATTAAATTTACCTCTTTGTGATGTGGATATGCAATACTTTGGTATTTTTTGGACCACGTGTACTGCAGTGTACGGGAAGAAGGCAGTAGGTCCCAAAGACATGAATCCAGCCAAATATCTGCATGCCTTAGGGCTCCATTTGCCAGCAGCCTTTGAAGGTAAAGGCTTGATATTTAACCAAAGCTGGGATTTTGTTCCAAGGGCAGTGGTAACTCTTTATTCTTTTTGCATGGAGCCATGAAGGATACAGGAAGTTAAACATCAATGAAACATCCACATGTGTTAAGAACTCTGCATAGTAACCTTTCAAAGATTTATTGGACAATATTGTCTCTCACTTGCCCCCCACCAGGAGTATTATGACAAGGGAGATTATGTTATTCGGGAAGGAGAAGAAGGAAACACCTTCTTTATAATAGCAAAAGGAAAGGTAAGGTATAATAAACTTAATTTGTAAAGTAACACGTACGAACAGTTGTATCTCAAAGGCTATCTTGGGGGGGTGTGGTTTTCAGTAAAAATGGTGTAGAGTGTTTTTGCACATGTTTTTAAGTTCACAGTACCAAGATAAAAGCCTGGAGCAGCCTTGCAGAGGTTCAGGGAGCCTAATTTTCTGTTCACAATGAACCCATGTTACACTGTTCTACTTAAAATGTAATTAAATTGTGTCCTGAAGCCTCTTGACACTGTGGCAGAGATGTAAAGTTAATTTTTTTGTAAATGAGATTTGATCATACATCTTCTCCTAAATGGTGCATTATCTGATGGGCAAAACATAGGCTTGTGAAAAGTCTAAGAAGTAATGGAGTCCTGGGCTTGATGGAGAATGGCCTTTGAGGTGTCTCTGAATCCTTTCACCCCTCAGCGGATACCTTGGAGGCTGACACAGGACTCTAAAGAATTAAATCAGGAGAATTTTCCTCAACAAACTTCCAGTTTCCAAAACATCCCTGTGTCTGTAGATACTCTAGTTTGTTTTCTGCTAACATGGGCATCAGCAGAATGTGTTACTGTGGAAGCAGAGCTTCAGGAGGGGAAATATTGGTTAATGCTTCTGGAGTGCTGCCTATTTAGTTGAGAATAGAAAAAGTTCATATGACATCTGCCCACTCTGGGAACTGAAGTATTTTTCAGTCTCATTAAAAGGTGGCTTTTTCTGCTCTGTTTCAAAAAGAATGAGGAGAAAATGTTGAGGGGTTGTCAATAATGAATATATTCCTTCTTCTCAGCAAAAATCGGAGAGGTGTCAGGGAATGTTTGGCTGTAATTATTGAGAGGAGGGGGTAACTAAATGTATCTAACTCTTTCCTCAGCGTTACTGAGTTTAAGACATTTCTGAAATACACAGAGAAGAAAGAAAATAATGCAGTACTTTTAAACTTTCCCTTACAAAATTTTTGTTCCTGTACTTTGCAGGTGATAGTTACCCAGAGTACTACAGACCACTCACAGCCTCAGGTGATTAAAAATCTACACAAAGGAGATTACTTTGGAGAAAAGGCTCTCATTAGGTTAGTTCACACCATCTGATTTGTGATGTGTAGGATTTCAAAATCCTGTGTGTCATATTCTATAACTCATGGCTGTTTTGAATATAATCTTTCTTTTGATTGTGAAATCAGTAGATGAAGGTAGTGGCCAACTTTGTGCTAATGTTTTAAGGGGTTGCAGAGAGAGCTTGAAAGCTTACACTGGCATCTACCTTTGGTTTTCCCTGCAGAAGTCAAATTCTGGCCCTGTGCACTGTGGCTTTTTGTTAATACTTCAGTAAAAACTGTGGTGAGAGCTTGTGCCAGGTGATTTCAGAATAGATAAGGTCCATTGTGACTGGAATGAGCTTTTTTCCATTGCCCATGGCAGTAAGAAACAGGAAAGGAGTCACACAGCACATATTTACATGTGTGATTGAGTAGGGAATCACTTGGGTTTGGGAATATTTGATATCCAAGGACCATTTTAGAAATAAGTAGTAAATCCTGATGTAGTGATAATTACATTTCACCCTAATTTCTTGGATGGTTGCTAAGGGATGTTGTGACCCAAACCCTATTGAAACTGGAAAAAACACTGTGCTAGGCCATAATGATTAGTAAAAAGCTAAATTTTGTGTTTGGTTCATCAGCATTAATCCAGGTACAGGCTGCAGAGGCCTTTGAGGAGTTTTACCTAGAGCAGCTGTGACCCTCCATGAGTGCAGTGTGAGGTACTGTGAGGATTTTGATATGCTTCTGAACTCTCCTAATGTGTTTCAATTCTCAGTGACGATGTCAGATCAGCAAACGTTATTGCAGATGAGTACAATGTGGAGTGCCTCGTTATAGACAGAGAGTAAGTACATTACACTTCAATAAAAGACTTGCATCCTCTTTCAGTAGGTTAACGTGACTTTCAGTGGGTTAATGTGACTTCACTGTAAGCAAAACCACAATGTTTCCTTAAGTGAATCCTGAGCGAGTGGTTGTGCTTTAGGAATACTGATGAAGAAAGGCTGACAGCAGGTGCTGGAGCACAGAAACTAAAGAGTAGTTCAGAGTTACTCTTTTCTTTCTGTCTTTGTTGTGGTGATGTTTATCCTGATCTCCTGGATCACAGGTTCCTAAGGCCTGTTCTTGTCAGTGAAGACCAGCGCAAAGAGGGCGTTCAGTAACTCTGTCTTCTGTCACCAGAGCCCCTGCTCCATTTAGTAATGGGTCCACATTATGCTTTGTTTTCTTTTTGCTACTGATGTACTTGAAGACACCTTTCTTCTTGTCCCTGACATCCTTGGCCAGATTAATTCCAGATGGGCCTCAGCCTTCCTTGTCTCATTTATATTTACCCTGACAACCTCTCTATATTATTCCAAGTAGCCTGACCCAGCTTCCATGTCCTGTGTGTTTTCCACTTAAGCCTGAGTAATTGCAGGAGTTCTTTATTTCTAGACATTTATTTTCCCCAATTGCCAGATGTCTTGATCATTTCTTGAGCCTGGAGGAAGTGATCCTTGAGTATCAACCAACTTCCACTAGGTCATGACTTAAACGTTCAGCAGTTGATGATGTTTCATTTGTGTTTTTAGGACATTTAATCAAACGGTTGGAACTTATGAGGAGCTGCAAACTTACCTGGAAGGTTATGTGGCTAATCTGGCCCAGGCTGATGAAAAGCGACATGCAAAGTAAGTCAGATCATTTGTTTGTTGTATTGTTATAGCAGGTAATTATAAAAAAGAGTGATAGATACATAAGCAAAATCATGGATGGCAGTTGAAGGAGATGGACCCCTAGGAATGAGAGCAGTCACTGTAATAAGATAGTCTGGCTATGCTTATGGAGCCAAACAAACTTTTTCTGATGCAAAAATTACATAGAGTCTCAGGGTATTGACTTCCAAACACAAATTCACTCTACTCCTGGAAAACTGAGCACAAGCAGAGCAAAAAAAAAAAATAATAATGTTGTGCTCAAATAGATTTTGCATTTTGATGGTAAGTTCTTTGACTGGTAAAAACCCCTAAAGGCCAACTTTAACTCCAGGCTGAGTTAAGGAAATTGTATTACCGTGCAAAAGATCCTGTCATTTTCAAAAGAAAGAAGCAGACATTAAAAAAACCAGTTTATTTTTAATGTTTCAATGTAGCACTGATGGTATTGATATCTGCTTTTAGCTGTGGGCCACACTTTCAGTTTATGTGCCTCTGATTTCAGTCTAAGTGCTGCTGGAAGGTTTAGCAATGTGTTTTTACTCTGTTTAGAAATAGAGATGCACTCTTATTTCTGACTATCCTCCTTGAACTGGTAGAACTGTACTTGACTGGTACAGTCCTTCAAGCATTGCTTCTCCAGCTTGGAGTGCCCAAACTTTTGCAGCTTCCTGCAGCAATAGGAATCTCACCGGGGATCAGATCTTGCTAAAATATCTGTCGATTCTACTCAGTGAATTTCGGTAGCATTTACTTCCATACGATTCCATTAAGATTCTGTTAGGAAATAAGAAGGGTTTTCTTTCCTCCTTCTCCTTTCCCACCTCCCCTTTCCCCCTTTTCCATTTCCTTTTCTTTCCTTTATATAGGATCACTAAAAGTAATGACAAGGAAAATCACTAACCTATGTTAATTTTCTTAATGCAGAGGAAGATCCTTCTGTGGACAGTTGACCAAAGAGGTGTCTTTGGAGATGATAGAGCTGAAGGAGAAAGTAGCCCAGTTCCCTCCTTCCCCATTCCAGAATTTAGAAGTTGTCACAACTCTGGGTGTTGGTGGGTTCGGAAGGGTTGAGCTTGTAAGAGAATGTTTTAAAATTATTCATGTAGCTCTCTGTCTTGGATGATTGATTTAGCCACTGAGTAATGTGAAGGATTTTGGTATTCTATGTGCTTATGCCCCTCAGGCAGAAATAATTCTCCATAAAGCAATGCATAGTTGAACAAAAAACATTTCAGGACTTAGGTGTTTAAAGAAGCAAATCCATTCTTTTGTGCCTCTGTCTCCAGCTGTTAAAAGTGCTTCCCTGGTCACTAGACATAGTCATCAGTTTGTGCATGTGGAGTTTACAGATGTGCCTGCCTGCATTATGTCCCCTGAATGGCAGGCCTTTTTCCAGGAATCTGCCTGGACCTGGAGCAATCTGAATGGCACCACATAGTCTGTGCTGTTAGAACTGCTTCTGTATGCCCCAGCAGCTCCAGCCAGCATGAGCTATCTCTGAGCTGAGTTCACTGGGAAATTTCCAACCATTTGCAATGGCTCTTTTGAGTCATCTTCAATAGCATGAACAGCTGTGCTTCTGGGACACCAGGAGCTTCATTAGCCCAGAGCTGTAAATTCCACTCGCTTCTGGCTGAGTTGCAAATGCCTGACAAAAACCTGAATGCTTTTTGTGCAGGCTGCTGAAGGTAATGGTAAATTAAAGGAGACTTTGTGCTTTTAGTGAAGTCAATAATCTTTTACAGTAGTTAGACCATCAACTGTTTCATTCTGATTCATGCTTCACAAAAAAAATTTCCACGCTAGAATTCTACTGTAGCATCTGAATACTAAGCTAAAAATTGAATTCTCATCCAGCTGTAGAACATAGATATCTGCTTCCTTCATTTCCAAAAAGCCCTCTGTTACCTTCCATCTTTTTATTGCATATTGGATAATATTTCAGTGTAATGCAAAATTATTTGTAAACATTCTTTCTAAACTGCCTCTCCTTTTTGTTCTTTTGTATTATGCTGATGATTAGAAATCTTAGATTGAAATTGGGACCCACTGTGATAAAAACTCGTTGTAATATGTAGTACCTATCTAAGCTGCTGCTATGTGGTATACATAAAATGAACAGAGGGAACATTTCACTTTACAAGTGGGACTGGGAAACTAAAATATCTGATGCTTGGCTTGAAATCATACATAGCAGCTCTGCAGAAAATCTGGAATTTGTCCCTTGTTACAGCCATCAATTTCAGTCCTGTGCTGTATTGAAAAAGATGGATATCAGTGGATCTACTGAGAACAATTTAGTAAAACATCCTTTCTTTGCCTCATGTGTTTTCACATTCATTTTTATTCACAGGTTAAAGTTAAAAATGAGAACACGGCTTTTGCTATGAAATGTATCAAGAAGAAACACGTAGTAGACACCAAACAGCAAGAGCATATCTATTCTGAGAAGAAAATCCTTGAGCAGATATGTTCTCCATTTGTTGTAAAGTAAGTTGAGTCTAAGATTTCCTTGACTTTGTCCCCTGGGGCAGCACTATTAGGAATGAGGTTTGGCACACATGAGTTCTGGAGGAAAGACACTGCAAGTCTCACTTTTTATTTTGCTTTTCCTAAATTGTTGCTGGTTGTCTCCACAGGCTGTATCGCACATTCAAGGATAACAAATATGTGTACATGCTCCTGGAGGCTTGCCTTGGAGGGGAATTGTGGAGCTTGCTGAGAGACAGGTAACAGTAAACACAGCATAACCTTGCCCTTTAAAGTTAGCCTCATGTGGCTACTAAGTAGATTCTCAATTTAATGACGTTTAGTTCAAGTTTGCTTAATATTCTGATTGTTACATATTATCTAGTTAATAACTGAGGTGTCTTCAGAACTTTGTTGTGATAATTTTTGTTCCAGAGGCAGCTTTGATGAATTTACTACAAAGTTTTGTGTTGGGTGTGTAACAGAGGCTTTTGACTATCTGCATCAAATAGGAATTATCTACAGAGACCTGAAGCCAGAGAATTTAATTTTGGATGCTGAAGGTTACATAAAATTGGTAAGATGTAATCCATTGCAATGGTATCCTTTTGTGCCTGTATCCTGTTTCTTCGCAGGGGGGATATAAATAGACAGCACATAATTACAGAACCAGGATCCTGGAGTGTAGTAGCTCTTGTGCTAGGGCATTAAAGAGGGCAGGCTTCTCATGGCACAGTGAGAAACAAAGGCATTGCAAAGCCACTGCAAGTCATGGACAAACTGGGAAATTGCAGCCTCTGAGAGCTCTTGCCACAGTATAAACAGCAAAAGAAAAAAATCTCTCAGCAGTCAGTTTTATTGTAGGAACAGAAACTACATTTCTCAGATGCAGGATTACCTCCCTGTCCAGCCTCAAAAAATCGTAGGTTCAACATTCATTGATTCAATTTTTACAGTCATGAAAGGGAACACAGAAAAGAACTCCTGCCATGTTTTACTGTGACCATGAGAAGTGCAACAAGAATACCCTTCAGAGAACGTGAAATATCCATTCTGAAGACAATGAGCAGCCCACTGCTTTCCAGGGACAGTACATCTCATGTCCTCAAGGAAATCATGGGTTGTTCTTCCCAAAAGGAAAACAATTCAGAAAATTACTTGTGCTAATAAATGTATCTGTTTTATAACATTCAGTGATCCAGTGGAATTACCTCTCTCTCCTTCACAACTATTGTGTGTGGTTGTTCTAGCTGTAAACTAGCAACTCTGGGACCTTTGCAGGAGGTGAGGAAGCAATTAAGACCTTAAGGCTTCCCAGTGCAAAACTCCTCTGCATTATGCAGCATATGTTGATTTTGATCAGGTTGATTTTGGATTTGCAAAGAAGATTGGATCAGGGCAGAAAACCTGGACATTTTGTGGAACCCCTGAGTATGTTGCCCCTGAAGTCATTCTGAGTAAAGGCCATGACTTCAGCGTGGATTTTTGGTCCCTTGGGATTCTTGTGTATGAACTCCTCACTGGCAGGTAAGTAACTCCTGTTCAAAGTTCTTACCTAGTTTATGTGCTTTTAAAAACCTTTCCAAGGTTATTTTTAGACATCCTTGCAAAATGATGCTTCTTTATGCATGTCTTACCTTCCATCATTTCAGAAATGGTGGTTTACATATTCTCAGTTCTGGCTTATCCAGGCACAAGCCATAATTGGCAGGTATGGGGCTTCTGTAGCTTCTGCTGATGTTTCCTGTGAGGAACAAGTGACAACAGACTGTTCTCTCCCCCATTAGGGGGTGGGTGAACTGAAGCAGGGCTGTCTCTTTAGCTCTCTGCACTCTTCCATGACAACTCTTCGGGAATGCTCAGTGGCAATACAATGTGGAAGCTTCTCTGAGTTAGGCCTAGAGGGACACGTTGTCATGCATTTCACCTGGTACCTACAGAAAGTTTCTCGGCTTCAAGCCTTTCCATTATCTTAAACTGATAAGGCTGAAAGGGTGAGGGTTGTAAAAGTAGGAAGGTGGGCTTTTTTTCCTATATTTTTTTCTATATTTTTTCTATATTCTCAAATACTTGCTTAGATAAGTACTGGCCACACCTGCTCTTGCCAGATGTTCCATTTATCAGTGTTGCTTTCTTTTTCTAGCCCACCATTCTCTGGGGCTGATCAAATGATGACATATAATTTGATTCTCAAAGGCATTGAAAAGCTGGATTTTCCTAAAATAATAACAAGGCGACCTGAGGATTTGATCCGCAGACTCTGCAGGTAGGAGGGGCAGTTTGGGGCAAAGCCCAAGTGTGGATAGATTGAGCTCTTTTAGGACTCAGACTCAAGCATTGAATTCCTGACAACTGCTTTTGGAATTGTTATGCATGGCATGGTCTATTCTGATTATATTCAGTATGCATTGCATGCCCCTGAATGTGTCACACCTCTGAGTCTGCAGAGGCAGCAGAGGCTCTGGGCTTTCTGTGTAGCTGGGAATTTTTTATGAAACACATCTTTGGGAAAATTTATTAAGTGGGGGCTGAGGAAAGAGCTAAGGAATTTGATTTTCAAATCAAGCACATTGTTTAAAAAAAAAAAAAGCTTCCAAAATTACTTAGGCATATAGATTCTACAGAAAACATAGGGCACTTAAAGACTGGCATAAGTCCTTCAGAAAATGAATGGAAGGTGGTATTTCCAAAGGTCCAGCCTAACTTAGTGGCCTGCACAACCTCTGGCTGGTGACACTGACTTTGGATTCCCAGCTCCTGTGGGATTTCATCCATGGCACTGGGAACAGTCTTCAACATTCCTGTGTACCATGTTTGAAAGGATCTTTGTAGCTGTAAATTTTGATCTGCCTACTTTTGTAACTCAGACGTGCTGGCCAGGGGAAAAAAAAAGGACGTGCAACTAGAACTCAGCCGAACTCAGCCAGCTGGTTTCTCTGTGCTGCTTCTCACAGCTGAGTAACACCGTTTTGGCTTTCTAGAAGGTTTCTTCATCCTCAGAAAAAAGGAGCAGTGATAAACACCTCATTATATCTCCTCATGAGGCCACATGTTTTATGCAAGCTGCATCCCTGTGCAACTGTTAAATATAACCAGTTAGGACTTATAAATGCTCTTTTAGGGATATTTCATATATTCTTATCCTTACTCTTTTTTTGTTTTTTGTTTGAGGCAAAACCCTACAGAAAGATTGGGCAATCTGAGGAATGGAATAAATGACATCAAGAAGCACAGGTAAGCAAAAGAGACTGCCAAGAAGAAAATTTGGGGTTTCATTTGAAATATTTTTAATATCTTAGAACCCAGACTGGTAAACTCATAGACATCTCTGTTGCTCTTGACTATATTTGCAACTATAGCAAGCAACAATATGAACATAAATCCTCAGCATGATTATCTAGAAATCTTATTTTTTATTGGTTTTGCTGCAGGTTGCTGATGTAGGAGTTTAATCCAGTTCTCAGAGAAATCTATGCTGGTTCAGCATCTGCTTCTCAGACCTCCTGACCCTTCAACGGTTGCTTTTTAAGAATGAGTAGTTAAGGGCTCCAGAGCAATAATTTTAGGGTTTTGTCCTCTTTCTTGTAACAAAGAAAGTCTTTCTCACAATGAATTTTTCTAATGCAAGTCTTTCTTCTAACAAAGAAAGCTCTCTGTAAATTAAACATTTTCTTCTTTCTATCTGAGTTGTTTCTAAGCCCTACACTTTGTTCTTGGGGAAAGCAATTCTTTGATTTTTCTGCTTGTCTCCCTCTTCTCGAGCTGTAAAAAGGGTGGCATTCCAAGGAGGCACACAAGTCTCTGCATGGCTGTATTTCTGCATGCATTAACCTGCCTGTCTCTGCACCTCCTCCATACAGAAGTGCCAAAGTGCCTGGTGGCCCTGAAGCTGCCCCTGCCTTGTACGGCAATGACGGTGCTCCAGATTCATCCTTCTAACTGTGTTGTTACAGGAGTTGGCATGAAAAAAGCTTCTTACAGGCCTTGTTCACGGGATTTTCAGCTCTTTGTGGTATAATGTCAGAAAAGAACCTGCTTTTCTCTTTTGGTCTCTTCCTGTCTGTCTTCCTTTTTAATCAGGTGGTTGAGTGGTTTTAACTGGGATAGTCTGAAAGTGAGGAAATTAACATCGCCTTTAAAAAGAGAGGTATTGGCTTTGGCTTTTTCAGTATCATGATGCTTTACTAACCAGCTTGGCTACAAAGGAGAACTGATGGTGATAGCAAAATTCCCCAAAAATGCATTTGAATTATTACAGTTCAACATTTTTTTGGTGAAAATTGAACGAAAGAGAGAGAGAGAGACAGCAAGCAATACATAACTTACAGTCAGTCAAATAATGGAAATATTCTGCCTGTGTAGTTTGCACTACATTTTCACCATTACTAGAAAAAATGGTGTTTGGTCAGAAACTAATATTGAAAAAATATATCTCCCTTAGTAATGGGCACATTATTAAGGTGCACTGTTGATATTACTGTGAAGAGTACAAATGTGTTTTCCTACTATTGAGTTCAAACACATCCTTGAGTAAGCTCCCAAATTTAAATGGCCTATTTGTTTTCACCCTAAAATGAAAAAGAGACTAAGGTTAAAGCATTTGAAACTCACCTTGATCTTAATTTGAAACAAAAATTAATTCTGAGGTCTGCTTTGAGTAGCTATGAGTGTAGATTTGGTCTTAAATAGCATCCAAATTGTACAGTGTGGCCCTGTTTTCTTACTGAATTAACAGGGGTTTGGGTGAAATCAAGGATTTGACAATATTTGGGAAGTCCTTTTGTATAAGGAGGCTAATTCCACTATTCTGTTGTACAATGTAATTACTGGAGGGATTTCTTTTAAAGAATGAGGAATTGCATCCATTGAAAGACATCATCTGTATCATATTAGCCTTTCATTTCCATGTTGGGAGCAACAAAAATTATGCATAATCAATAGAGAACATTTTCAAAAGGTAGTTTCTGAAACACCCTTTTGTTTGTGTTTTCAATGTCCTAGTTGTCTGGACCGACTGATTACAGCTACTTTGACAGCTATCCACCTGAAGTGGGAAGCCCTCCAGATGAACTTTCAGGCTGGGACAAGGATTTCTGATCATTTTTCCTTCTGGCACATTTATAGAGACTCATAGGCATCAGTTCTACCTTATTTCTTACTTAAAATGAAGTTACACAAATTATACAGCACTCCCTGAAGAACAGAAGACAGTACGGGACCAGAACTTGTTTGGATAATCCACCAAAATCTGTGCATTTTATAACAAGGGCATGCATTCAGTCAGCAGCTGTAACCTGATTTTTTTTTTATTTTATTTTATACACGGTGTCTCTGTGAACATTTTCAGACACCATTGATTGAATCTATGGTTTTGCCACTAAAAATATTACTAGCTAAAATTTTGATATTAATAAGGTTACTATATAGCTTTTCTTGGGTGGAGAGGATGGGTATCAGAAGCCAACAGTTGTGACATTTGTCAGTAGCTAAAACTATAGGCACTTAGTTTTCTTTTTCTCTGCTGTGTTTCGCGCTTTTCCCCCAAAATGTCCTGTATTGCATTGATCCAGGAATGTGTAGAAAAGAGACTTTTACTGAAAAGTTGATCTGATTTAGCTACAGCTAAAAGGGTGTCACTGTGTAAGCTGCCTCTGTCAGTCTAGTTTTGCACCAGGTTGAATATGTGAGACTGGTCAAAGGAAAAGGTGTAACATAACAGAAGTTGCCTAGAGAATCAGACTGTGGTGTACATTTCCCTTACTGCTTTAAAGAGCCATGTGCCTTTCTTAAAATATTTTGCTTTTGTGTAGTGCGAAGATAAAACAGATGGACAAAAAGCTTTTACTTTGCCGGGAAAAAATGCAGATGGATGTTGTGCATTTGTGGCTTACACAGAAAAATTCTGCTGCTCTGTGTTATGAATCCCAACTGCTGTTGAAATAGGGGTGTTCCTGGGTTTCATGCTGGGTTTATGGGATGGATGCATCTGCAGCCACTGCTTGGATTTATTCCAGCTCCTGCTGAGACTAAGTCTAATCTAAATTTCCATACTGAAGCTGCCATAGCGTTAGCGCATTTCACACGCTGGATGGAAAACCTCCCGGGCAACTTGTACTGTGTGCTCAGGGTTTACTTACCCATGGCTGCTGGATCATCTCCCTAGCTGCTGATCATGACTTTTCCCACTGGGAAAGGGAAAATGAGGGAGGGAATGCCACAGGGGCAGTTCTGTGGTTTGTTACATTGTTGTAATTATTTTTTGCTGGTGGGTGACCATCGCTTTGACAGCAAATCAATTTAAATATTTTGTATAACCTTCAGCCTGAATAAGGCAATAGAATATTTTCCATTGAATTTAATGAAGGTTGGATGGAGCCCTTGAAAGAAGACACTACACATGTAGCTGGTTTTGTTTCTCTGCCTGTTTGCAAATTATTATGGAAACTTGCAGCCAGCAAAGCCTGTGCAAAGTGGAATCAGAGAGGGTGGAGCAGAGGCTGTAAGCTGGGACTGTAGATATAATAAAACTTAATTTTATTTAGTAATACCAAAGACTAAATTTTATTTTCAGGATTCAGATGAAGCACTAGACATTTGGTATTTGTGTTTCTCCGTGCATCTGTCTTTCTCTCATAAATATTTTTATTACAGTCAAAATAATATTGTGCCAAGTTTTATAAAAAACTTTTGAATGTATTTTTCCATTGTATTTATATGTAGTTTCCTTATATATATATATATATCTTTTAAAAAAATGATATATATATATATGTTTTTAAGTGAAAAAATATCTGTATGATGTTTAGTGCAGTTAGCATTAAGTTTTTGCAGCTGTGGGATATATTTCCTTTATAAAGTTTAAATTATAGCTTAAATAAGCTTAATAAACTTAGCTTGTTTATTTGTGTGCAAATAAAGTAAGCTTAAAATGTAACTAGAAGGACATTAATTTTTACAAGCACATTCCATGCAGCAGTCCAGATTCATAGACTGTATTTATACTTGTCTACATGATTCAGAAGAGACTGAGGCAGAAAAGGCTACTACCCTGGAGTGAGAGCCACTGATGTAATTTTTTGCAGCATGACCCCCCACTTAGATTTTGTTTTCCCTAGTGGATGCTGAGAAAATGAGTGTATGAGAAGCTGCAATAAATGAGGTCACAGATTATTTTGTACTTATGTAGAGCTCCCATGAACATCCAATTCATTCGAGTTCTGGCATGTATACAGTTGACTGAGGGGAAGTTTTCCAGAAACAAGCAAAAGATGATACAGTAGAGATTAAATATTACTTAATCTCACACCATCTGTCTTTGACTTCAGCTCAGCACCAGTGGAGTTATGCTGATGTAAAACAAGGGGATGAGTAAGTGAGTCAGGCTCAAGTAATGTCAGCAGTGCAGAAGATCATGGGAGAATTGAATGGACAATTAGGATGATGATTAGATTATTCTTATTGCTGTTTTTTCTAATTTAAACTCATTGAATAATGGATTTGGACATTCAAGTTTTGGGCACGCTGTGGACATGTTAGTAATTGTCTGAGTTCTGTCCTTGGTGTTCTTATCTGTGCTTTGCCTTTCTCTCCTGTCAGCTTTGCTTTTATGGTGTGTCTCCCTCAGAAACTCAGCTGTAGCTGTGCTCTTTTCCCTGCACTTCTGCCACAAGAGAACCATCCTTAGGAGGCAGGGGGCATGAAGATTGTTCCTGACAGAGAACAGAGGTGAGGGAACAGTTAGCCTGGGCTGGTAAGATGAAAGTACCTTCCCTCAATTGCCAGTTACTCAGACCAGAGTGGTGATGCAGGTAAGCACTTCAGAAAGGCAGGAATAGCAGCAGAGTGAGAGGATGCAGTGTAGTGGCAAGAATTTTTATCTTTTTTTGACAAAGTTCTGAGAGATTTAAGTCCCTTGATAGTTTTGAAGTCCCTCCAGAGAGCTGTGTGTTACTTTGGGTTTTGACACCTTTGACAGTTTGACAATTTTGACAATTTTTCTTCCTCAAAATTGTGTACAAAATGCGAGAAAGAAGATAAAATTAAAGCCAGCCTTCCCAACGGTAATGTAGCACACTTTCCTGAATTATTCCTCCCTTCCCACTTTTTGCAAGGCAGCACAAGACTTGTGCTTTCTCTCTTAAGTTCTTTGTGCCTGAATGTTGTAGTACAGTTGTTTTGTTTCCTGGCATGGAAATGAACATTTCTGATTGACTTCTTTATGTCTTGATGTAGGACTAAACCAATAGAAGTAAATCAATATGCACACAGGAATGTGCCCAGTACAGAAATTTGTTTCCCAGTTGTATTTCTCACCACTGAAGTGGCTGCATGTCCACGTTCAGGGCTGTGGTTCCCATGATTGTGGTGCTGTTCTTGTAATCAAAGGCAAGAGATGAGGGCCTGGTTCTTATGTACGTCATGTGCAAGAAGGTGCCAGACATGGAGTTACAAGTTCAAAGCAAACTGAGCTGCACACCAGGCACAGAAAAGGTAGAAATTATTTTCTTGTAAATCCATTATCTGCTGTTTGCCACACAAATATTTCCCAGCTGTCTGTCTTGGGGAGAGCAGCAAGACAGCAGCAGGATTTAACTCAGGTGTCAGGTGCATCCTTTGGCAGGATTCCCAAACGTGAGCTCATTGTGACTCCTGATGTGCTGTGGCTCTTTGTCAAGCTCTCTGAAATCTATTTTGCAATGAGCTGTCTACAAATTGATTAGATTCAGTTGGGTTTATTGGTTGAGCTTGTGAGATTCTTAACAATAGGCATTGTCACACCAAATTTTATAAACTGTGGATTTATTTGAGCAGCTGTTGCAAAACAAATGTTGGGAACTACCGCATCTGGTTTTGTATGTAGGGCTTGATGCTTACCGAAAATCCAAGCCTGTTCCCAGCTTAGCAGGTGCCATCCCCCACCTGTCCTAATGACACCAGGCCCAGGAGTGACCACTTGATTAAAAAGTGAATCCTCTTGTACAGTGAGTCTGTGCACATCACTACTTCTGGCTGCCCTTAAAGCCAAGACAGGAGTTCACAGAGCCCCACACCTGAGAGATGGGCTCTTTTTCGTTACCATGACACAGTGGTCGAAAGTATTCTGTTGTCTGCAGCTGCCTGTCTTCTTAGCCAGACTAGCTTTTGCTTCCAGTTTTAAACTGGGAAAACACAGCTTTTGTCTTCCATTTTTTAACTCCACCTGTTTTGCACATAGATTTGGCTTTTCTCCTGGCCACTTCCCTTAGAGAAGGCTTGCAGATTTGAGCCCCGCCTTGGCAAAAAAATGGCTTAATGATTTTCAAGTTCCTTCTGCCTAAAACCTACCAGTGTGCTGCTGTTTGCATTTGATGTATAGAGGTACAGCACAAAAAAAACCCCTTAAACCCTCCAAACAAAAAGACTCCAAAAAGCCCCATATTATCATTGTCTCTTCCCTGAATGTTCTTAAAGCTCTCACTGCTAAAGACTCCTAATGTTCTAGAGCCAAAAGAGGCTGGAATTTGGCCTGTCCATTTTTTCACAGGCTGATGGTGGCTGCTGACTTGCTGATTTCACCACACATTATTTGTTTTCCCTTGTCTGGATGGCAATTTCATACCACAGCAATGAAAAGGCATTTTGAAAAGGAAGATAACACAGTTCCACAAGAATTGCCCTAGGGGTAGGTGTAATTGTGAAATCTGGTACTTTTGGATGAAATGCTCATCCTATCCCTTAAGAGGATAACCCTTAACCCTGGAAAGAGAAATTTGCATTTAACAGTTATTATAATGTGTGAAAGCAGTAACAGCAATGTAACTGCTTAATTTAATTGATTTAACTAATTTAACAACCACATCAAGGACAAGGGGGAGCATGTGGGAAGCTGAAATTTGCAGCCAAGAAGAGCAACAGTGAGAGCAGAGGATCTGGAAACAAACCAGCTTGAAAGGGAAATACTGTGGGTGTGCCAATTCCTTGCAGGCAAGGCAAAAGTCAGAAACCAGAGAGGGCCTTTTCAGTCCCCTCACCACCTCAAGGAACATTTGAGCCAGAAATTTTATGAAAATGCACTTTTCTCCTCTTTTTAAGAGGAGAGAAAGACAACAGCTAACTTGTTAACTCTTCTGCATGAATATATATAGAGAAATGTCAAAAAGTGATAAGCATTTCCAATTTATTGCTTTGGTACTTGAACTGTGAAAATATTGAAGG
The DNA here is from genome assembly GCF_049639895.1 of Pseudopodoces humilis. Classification (NCBI taxonomy): domain Eukaryota; kingdom Metazoa; phylum Chordata; class Aves; order Passeriformes; family Paridae; genus Pseudopodoces; species Pseudopodoces humilis. The sequence continues at coordinate 55,511,603 of NC_142205.1, forward strand.
AAACAGATTACTGAATAGTTTGTTCATAGATCTGCTGCCACCCAGTGTCAAGTGAAAGTATAAATATAATTAGAAAGGCCACAGAGATAGAATTTCAACCAAAGGCTTAGAAAAGGCAGTTTAAAGCAGTAAAAACCCTTAACCAGACATGCTTAAAGGATCAAATGTCACACTACTGGGGTTGTACCTTCCCCTCTCAGTAAAGGAGCTGCTTGTTTCATTACAAAGCCAAGTTTGTCAACAGATAAGCATTGTGACCTGAAGAGAGGTAAGAGCATCAGGTTTTAGACATGACCTACTGCCTTGTGTTCCCAGTTCCAGTTTCTCACAGCCTCCCCTACTCCCTGGCTGGGGCAGTGGGTTGCGGGGTGAGGCTCTGAGGTGCTCCCTGTGCCCGTTTGGACTGATGCAGGTAACACAGGGCTGCACTTGCTGCAACTCTCACCTGGCACCTTCCCCATTCCCTGCTCTGGCAGGGTCTGTGCCAGCAGGACAGGAGTTCCTGTTGTCATTTCTCCCTTGGCCCTGGGTAACAGAGGCCGTGGATAGCAGATGCTCCTCTGTTCAGCAGTGCTGGAAGGCTGATAGACACCACAGCTTGCTGCAGTTCCGGCTAATGGGCTCTCCAGTGACTGAATGTTCTGCATAAGAGATGCTCATGCTTCCTACAGCGTGTGCTCACAGAGGGTCTAGCATGTTACTACTCAGGAAGCCCCAGCTAATTTTAGTTGCTGATTCTTAAAGCTCTGGCTCTGTCTTGCAGCTCCAGCTCCTGCACAGTTTTGATGAGATGCTGCTGCTGCTGCTGCTCAGTTCAGGTGATTTCAATTCCAGTTACTGAACACTCCAGCTTCTTACAGCTTTGGCTTGTTTTCAGTTGAAGGTTATTTCAGCTCCAGCTTGTTGAAACTCCAGCTTTTGTGTGGCAGTTCTGGCTTCCTACAGCTCCAGCTGATGGACATAGTCTTATTTTGATTTCCAGCTCATTCCAGTTCCCCTTTGTTGAAGCTCTACCTCCAGTAGTGGACACTCAGAAAAAGAATTGCTCCTGCTTCTTCCAGTACCTGCTGATGGACATTTTCCAGCTCAATGTTTTGAAGTCCAGCTAGGTTAGTAGTCCAGCTCCTGCTTCTTGAAACTCCAGCTCCACACAGCACCTCTGGCCACTGGCCAGAAGAGTGGGAGCACTGGTGAGACAGTGTTTTTGGGACGGCACAGGTGCTTCCATTGGGAAACCAAAGGCTCTCAAATCCACATGCCCACTGCCTTCCTGAAAATGCTCCCTTGGGCCTCCTGGGAATCAGGAGAAACAAGAGTGTGGGGTTCTAGTGCCTCATACAGGCACTCAATTCATTTAATGGAATATAAAAGCCAGGCCAGCACACAATTGAACCCATGGATCTCATCACCAGCTTTGTCAGTGCTGGCTACAAATATGTGCTCTGTATCCATGGGCGGGCAAGAGCAACATCATCTTTTGCAGCATGGTGCTGTCAGTTCCCTTGGGTGCAGAAGATGAAAGCTCTTTTTGGGAGGCCTGTCACACGGTTATCATCTCGTGTCCAAAAGCTTGTTTGGGTTTGGATTGGTTCTAGGCCAGTTCCTGCAGAAAAGACTGTTCTGTGCTTGCTGGCCAGCCAGGACTGGAGGCAGAGGGAGGTGTGTCAATGGATGTCCACGTTCCCAGCTGGCAGCAAACACAAAGCCCAACCAGTGTGCAAGTGGCTGAGCAGATATTGCAGGAGCCATGGCAAGCATGATGGGCGCCTGATCAGTGCATGCATGAGCACACAATACTTTTATGCATGAACAGCCCATGAACTTATGAACAGCATGCCATCATTTCACACATGAATGCCCTAAAACTTCATGCATTAGTGCCCCATTAGCTTATGCATGAGTGCCCAATTTATTCATACCTTAGCATCCAATCACTTCATGCACAAGCATTCAATCTATTGACAAATAAGCCTGGAGACAGCTCATGTGAGCACCCAATTAATTCATGCCCCAGTGCTCAACCAGCTCACTATTTCCTCACGCACCCCCAGCAGATGAGTGCTGTACTGGGCAGAAATTGCTGGGTTCAGGTCAGTGATGTGATATTCCCACCCTCTGGCACTTCTTGGTGCAGATGCTTCTCCACTGAAAATTGTCTCTTTTCAGGAGTATCAGAACTACATTCAAGGTCCCCGTGCTAGCCCAGAGGTGCACAAAGAGCCCTCCTCTCTCTCCAGAGCACTGAAGGGCTGAGGACCACAGTCTAGCAGGGGTCAACACATCTGCCCAGCTCTGGGAAGAGGTAGAAATGTCTTTCCCTGCCCCTGTGCCCAGCACTTGGCTTTGCTGATCACAGTTCAGCACTGCCCCCATCTCTGCCTTTGCTTTCTTCAAGGGACGTACCAGAGTCACACAATTTTTTATCTCACTATGAGGTAAAGGAATGTAAAAAGGTTAGACTGCTTTACAGAGGGCAGTCACTTTTTGAAGGTTATTTGGTTGCAAATCTGTATCCACAAGCCTACACTGCTTTGTAAGAAAATGATGTTTTCTCAAAATGTTTTTTTACTCAGTCACAAAACCACAGCTTAAAGAGAGAACTGATTGTAATTCTTAGCAGGGCATAAATTTCAATGGTCATCTAGGAGAAAATCATCCACAGAACAAAATCCTGAAAATAACAGTTTACAGGTCTTTTGTAGGAAACACATGTGTGTGAGTAAATTATCACCTGACTGCTCCAGTGCATAATGGGATGAGGATCATGGAACTAGAAGGCAGGGAAGCCGCCAAGCTGCTGGGATCACTGGCTGAGACCATCAGCCTGACCAAAACATGCCACTCATATGTAACACTGAAGCCCTCCCATTCCTCCAGCAAGGAAAAATACAAGTTTTATCTATCTCTGTGTACAAAGGTTGGAAGGACTATGTTACCTTACAGAAGCTGTGGAGGGAACCTTGCCAACTCTAACTTCATGCACAAAGTTTACAAGCACTTACAAGACATTTGATGTGAAAACCAGCCCAGGGCTTCCAGGGGTGTAGCACAGAGCAGTGACAATCCTAGTTCAGCTATCCTTTTGCATTGTTCCTACACAAATCAGCATGATGAGAGACCATCATTTGTCAAAGGGGACTCCTGGCTGAGAAATTCAAAATTCCAATTTACAAGACTGGAACTCCAAGGTCTAGAAAAATGTTCCTCCTCATTGCTCACAAGAGACAAAATTGGTTTTAACTTCCCCTAGATCTGGAAACCAAAGAGCTCAGCCAATACTTCATTGCCTACACAGTGATAATGACACTGCACTGACAGAAAGCTCACAGCTCTTCTACCATAGCTGACAGGGAACATTCTAGATGCCTGTTTTCCTGACACTTCAGATTTTTCTAATA